>NW_006783012.1:152514-164819 GCF_000442215.2 Lipotes vexillifer
AAAAAAAAAAAAAAAAAAAAAAATCTATCCCATATTAATAGGCCACATTTTATAAATGTAATGAGTTTGCTCAACTATATGTAACTTGAAATGATTCTTTAAGGGAAGAAAAGTATGTTATATAATATTGTGAACTGTTTAGCTTTACTGAACTATTTAAGAGAAAGTGCCTAATCGCTAAAGTGCATTTCTGTTTTAGATTTACTGCATATATTTTGAGTTTTCTGTCCCTGTCTCTTATCAATGATCTTGTATCTAAATAGGCTCTTGTAACTTATAGTAATCTCTTTTTGAAAGATTTTCATAAGAAAATAATTCACCAAAGACATTTTACTGTTAATAACCATGTTAGAGAGACAGTTTAACTGTTTGGAGGTTGGAAATTTTTAGACTGAAATTTACTTCTATATAATTAGGCAATAACCTTGAGTAATTGCTAAAATATCACCAAAGACTTTAAACTTAATTTTCATGGTAACATCAATCAAGTGCAAGTTTTTCTTACAATAATCAGAACATACTTCCTTTCAGCTATGTTTCTTGTTTTTCCAGCACCATCTGACAGATCTTAGGAAATCCTCAAAGATGAAAAAGAGATTAACAAAACAAATAGCCTCCTTCTGGATGAAAAGTAGGAGAAATACATACTTTGAAAAGAAAATTAAAATTGAGATTTAAAATTCTAATTTGAGAAGCTTTTTATTCCATGGAGGCAATATAGACTAAAAATATGCTTATTTAGTTTCTGGGTTCTTAGTAATATGAGAAATTTTATTAAAGACAGACTTTGGTAAAAATGCAAACATGCTTACTTGTATAAAAAACAGTACATTCTATTGGACTCACACAAGTAAATGCTTTTTCTGTACTCAAAAGCAAAATTTTCCTAAAAGCCTGTGGTTTTTTAAAAGTAATTCTTTGTCTTGTTTCTCAGCAATTACTTTGTTTTTAGAATCTAGCCATACAGCCAAATTCGGCAAGATAAGCCCCAGATGAAGAGTGTATAGATCAGGTTAAGGCCTGTACTCACACCGATCTTTTGGGGAGCCCATGCTGTGGGCCACTTCAAGTAAAGCTCACATTATGAAGTCTTCCTGACAGACCACTAGGTAAACCTCCTTGGATAGGATAAAGATGGATGCACTCCATTACATACTCTGGTATACCATAAGGAATTTTCCAGCAGGCTATACTCTGTACCAGTGCGATATAGACATTGCTTGTGGGAATTACAAAAGTGAATAAGTTTGCCATAACTTTAATTTTCTGGGTTAGAAACATAAAAATGTGAAACGCTATTATTTTGAGATATATATCTATCCCTACAATAAGGAATATAAAATGTCTGCCAGATCTGGTTTATAAAAATTGAAAAATATTAAATATACGAGAAACTCAAACCCTTTGAAAGCACAAAATAACCAAATAATTCTGGATTTAATTAATATACCTAGTTCAGTAGTATTCTGTTGAAAAAAGTTCAGATTGAAAGTTCATTAAAATCAAATATATATTACAAGGTTTTGTGTTTATTTGCTATCCTTACTATATTTTCAAATAGAATTAACATGCTCAAACACTTCCTTTTCAGAAAGTTATGAAATTAAACAAGAATAAATTATTTTACATGCTCATTAGAATGTGTCCAAATACTTTTTATGCCCATATTCCTAGGATTCAAAACTTGAGTCATTATTCAGAAATGCTTTTTAATTTTAATTATCTTTAAATCTAGAATCAAGTGAAACATTAAATACTCCATCTAGTTTTCTTCCATCTTTCAGAGCTTCATGGAATAAGAAACTAATCTAGAGGGTGGAGTCAAGATGGCGGCATGGGAAGACGTGAAGTTCACGTCTCCCCACACCTAGGGCACCTGCCAGATGCTGGTGGGGGACCTCCATGCCCAAGGAAAAGGGAGGAACTCCCAAACGAACTGGTAGGATGTGGGGAGACTGAGGGGGGGAGGAGAAGTGAAGGCCGGACAGGACCAGAGCCCCCGAGGGACTTCCATGAATGGAATGGACCCTTGGGGGCTCAGATCAGGGAGAGCACGCCGAGCATTTCTCCTGCCCAATCGGCCAGGGAAGTCTGCCCGGCTCTCAGGATGGGTCCTGTGCCCTCAGAGGCCCCCTCGGGCTGCACTGGTCCTGGAAGCAGAGAAGAGCAGGAGAGGCAGGTGGGAGGGGCCCTCCAGGACCAGAGGAGTGGGAGAGGAGAGGAGGTCATTTGCCCCACCCACTCGGGCCCAGAAAGCCAGCTGGACTCCCAAGTGGGGTCCCCCACCCTCTAAGACCAGAGGAAAGCCTGGGCCCATTCTGTTCCCTTGAGCCTAAGCCCCACCCCCCACCGCCCCAGGGCCTTTTCCAGACCTGTGAGTCCTAACATAGGCCCCGTCCACTGCCCAAATCCCACCCCTACCTAGGCCTCACCCTCCACAGCCAAGGCCTTTTCCACCATTTTTTTTTTCTTCTACTCTTTTTTACTATTGTGGTTCTGTTTTACCTTCTGGTTGTTGTTTCATCTATATGTGTATTTTTATATTCTTTCTAACATATCGGTTAGTTTCCTAGTCTAATTTTAGTTCTTACTCTTTGTAATTATTTGTCTTTTTATGTTTTTTGCCACCCCGCACAGGTTGCAGGATCTTGGTTCATGAGCCAGGGGTCAGGCCAAAGCTCCTGCAGTGGGAACTCTGAATCCAAACCACTGGACTAACAGAGAACCTCAGACCCCAGGGAATATTCATCAGAGTGAGGTCTTCTGAAGGTCCTCATCTCAGCACCAAGACCCAGCTTTACCTAATAGCCTACAAACTGCAGTGTTGGAAGCCTCAGGCCAAACAACCAGTAAGATAGGAACAAAATCCCACCCATCAAAAAAAAAAAAAAAGAAATGAGATGGCAAAAAACTATGTCACAGATGAAGGAGCAAAGTAAAAAACCAACAAGGCCAAATAAATGAAGAGGAAATAGGCAGTCTACCTGAAAAAGAATTCAGATTAATGAGAGTAAAGATGATCCAGAATCTCGGAAATAGAATGAAGGCACAGAGTGAGAAAATACAAGAAATGTTTAACAAAGATCTAGAAGAACTAAAGAACAAACAAATGGAGATGAATAACACAATAACTGAAATGAAAAATACACTAGAAGGAATCAATAACAGGATAACTGAGGCAGAAGAATGAAAAAGTGAGCTGGAAGATAAAATGGTGCAAATAACTGCTGAGGAGCAGAATAAAGAAAAAAGAATGAAAAGAATGGAAGACAATCTCAGAGACTACTGGGGCAACATTAAACACACCAACATTTGAATTATAGGGATCCCAGAAGAAGAAGAGAAAAAGAAAGGGTCTGAGAAAATGTTTGAAGAGTTTATAGTGGAAAACTTCCCTAACATGGGAGAGAAAATAGTTACCCAAGTCCAGGAAACACAGAGAGTACCATACAGGATAAACACTAGGAGAAACACGCCAAGACACATATTAATCAAATTAACAAAAATTAAATTCAAAGAAAACATATTAAAAGCAGCAAGGGAAAAACAAAAAATAACATACAAAGGAATCCCCATAAGGTTATCAGCTGATTTTTCAGCAGAAACATTGCAGGCCAGAAGGGAGTGGCAGGACATACTTAAAGTGATGTTGCTCTACCCAGCAAGGATCGCATTCAGATTCCACAGAGAAATCAAAAGCTTCTAAGACAAGCAAAAGCTAAGAGAATCAGCACCACAAAACCAGCTTTACAACAAATGCTAAAGAAATTTCTCTAGGCAGGAAACACAAGAGAAGAAAAAGACCCACAAAAACAAACCCAAAACAATTAAGAAAATGGTAATAGGAACATACATATTGATAATAACCTTGAATGTAAAAGGATTAAATGCCCCAACCAAAAGAGACAGATTGGCTGAATGGATACAAAAACAATACCCATGTATATACTGTCTACAAGAGACCCACTTCAGACCTAGGGACACATACAGACTGAAAGTGAAGGTATGGAAAAAGATATTCCATGCAAATGGAAATCAAAAGGAAGCTCGAGTAGCAATACTCGTATCAGATAAAATAGACTTTACAATAAAGACTGTTATAAGAGATAAGGAAGGACACTACATAACGATCAAGAGATCAAGCCAAGAAGATATAACAACTATAAATGTTTATGTTCCCACCATACGAGCACCTCAATACATAAGGCAAATGCTAACAACCATGAAAGGGGAAATCGACAGTAACACAATAATAGTAGGGGACTTTAGCACCCCACTTACACCAATGGACAGATCATCCAAAATGAAAATAAATAAGGAAACACAAGCTTTAAAAGACACAGTAGACCAGAGAGATTTAACTGATATTTATAGAACATTCCCCCCAAAAGCGGCAGAATACACTTTCTTCTCAAGTGCACATGGAACATTCCCCAGGATAGATCACATCGTGGGTTACAAATCAAGCCTTGGAAAATTTAAGAAAATGGAAATTGTATCAAGCATCTTTTCTGACCACAACGAGTTTGAGACTGGAAATCAATTACAGGAAAAAAATGTAAAAAATACAAACACATGGAGGCTAAACAATACACTACTAAATAACCAAGAGATCACTGAAGAAATCAGAGAGGAAATCAAAAAATACATAGAAACAAATGACAATGAAAACATGCTGACCCAAAACCTATGGGACTCAGCAAAAGCAGTTCTAAGAGGGAAGTTTATAGCTATACAATCCTACCTCAAGAAACAACAGAAGTCTCAAATAAACAATCTAACCCTACACCTAAAGCAACTACAGAAAGAAGAACAAAGAAAACCCAAAGTCAGTAAAAGGAAAGAAATCATAAAGATCAGAGCAGAAATAAATGAAATAGAAACGAAAAAAACAATAACAAAGATCAATAAAACTAAAAGCTGGTTCTTTGAGAAGATAAACAAAATTGTTAAACCCTTATTCAGACTCATCAAGCAAGAAAGGGGGAGGACACATATCAATAAAATTAGAAACGAAAAAGGAGCAATCACAACTGACACCACAGAAAAACAAAGGATTATAAAAGACTACTACAAACAACTATATGCCAATAAAATGGACAACCACGAAGTAATGGACAAATTCTTGGAAAGGTACAATTTTCCAAGACTTAACCAGGAAGAATTAGAAAATATAAACAGACCTATAACAAGTAATGAAATTGAAACTGTAATTAAAAATCTTCCAACAAACAAAGGTCAAGGACCTTTGTTTCACAGTGAAATCTATCAAATATTTAGAGAAGAGCTAACACTGATCCTTCTCAAACTCTTCCAAAAAATTGCAGAGGGAGGAACACTCCCAAATTCATTCTACAAAGCCAACATCACCCTGATACCAAAACCACAGAAAGACATCACAAAAAAAGAAAATTACAGACCAATATCACTGATGAACATAGATGCAAGGGTCAAATGGGGTTTATCCCAGGGATGCAAGGATTCTTCAATATACCAAAATCAATCAATGTGATACACCATAATAACAAGTTAAGGAATAAAAACCATATGATCATCTCAATAGATGCAGAAAAAGCTTCTGACAAAATTCAACACCCATTTATGATAAAAACTCTCCAGAAAATGGGCATAGAGGGAACCTGCCTCAACATAATAAAGGCCATATATGACAAACCCACAGCAAGCATCATACTCAATGATGAAAAGCTGAAAGCATTTCCACTAAGATCACGACCAAGACAAGGATGTCCACTCTTGCCACTATTATTCAACATAGTTTTAGAAGTCCTAGCCATGGCAATCAGAGAAGAAAAAGAAATAAAAGGAATACAAATCAGAATACAAATCAGAAAAGAAGAGGTAAAGTAAAACAGTCACTGTCTGCAGATTACATGATACTAAACATAGAAAATCCTAAAGATGCCACCAGAAAACTACTAGAACTAATCAACGAATTTGGTAAGGTTGCAGGATACAAAATTAATGCACAGAAATCTCTGCCATTCCTATACACCAACAACAAAAAATCAGAAAGAGAAATTAAGGAAACACTCCCATTTACCACTGCAACAAAAAGAAAAAAATACCTAGGAATAAACCTACCTAAGGAGGCAAAAGACTTGTTCTCAGAAAACTATAAAACACTGGTTAAAGAAATCAAAGATGACATAAACAGATGGAGAAATATACCATGTTCTTGGATTGGAAGAATCAATATTGTGAAAATGACTATACTACCCAAAGCAATCTACAGATTGAATGCAATCCCTATCAAACTACCAATGGCACTCTTCACAGAATTAGAACAAAATTTTTTTAAATTCATATGGAAACACAAAAGATCCCAAATAGCCAAAGCAATCTTGAGAGAGAAAAATGGAGCTGGAGAAATCACGCTCCCCAACTTCAAACTATACTACAAAGCTACAGTAATCAAGACAGTATGGTACTGGCATAAAACAGAAGTAAAGATCAATGGTACAGGATAGAAAGCCCAGAGATAAACCCACGCACATATGGTCACCTAATTTACGACAAAGGAGGCAAGAACATACAATGGAGAAAAGACAGCCTCTTCAATAAGTGGTGCTGGGAAAACTGCACAGCTAAATGTAAAAGAATGAAATTAGAACACTCCCTAACACCATACACAAAAATAAACACCAAATGGATTAAAGACCTAAATGTAAAACTAGACACTATAAAACTTTCAGAGGAAAACAGGAAAAACACTCTTTGACATAAACCACAGCAAGATCTTTTTTGACCCACCTCCTAGAGTAATGAAAATAAAAACAAAAATAAACAAATGGGATGGAATGAAACTTAAAAGCTTTTGCACAGCAAAGGAAACCAAAAACAAGACAAAAAGACAACCCTCAGAATGGGAGAAAATATTTGCAAATGAAACAATGGACAAAGGCTTAATCTCCAAAATATACACACAGCTCATGCAGCTCAATATCAAAAAAACAAACAACCCAATCCAAAAATGGGCAGAAGACCTAAAGACATTTCACCAAAGAAGACATACAGGCAGCCAAAGGCACATGAAAAGATGTTCAACATCACTAATTATTAGAGAAATGCAAATCAAAACTACAATGTGGTACCACCTCACACCAGTCAGAATGGCCATTATCAAAAAATCTAGAAACAATAAATACTGGAAAGGGTGTGGTGAAAAGGGAACCCTCCTGCACTGTTGGTGGGAATGTAAACTGATACAACCACTATGGAGAACAGTATGGAGGTTCCTTAAAAAACTAAAAATAGAACTACCATATGACCCAGCAATCCCACTGCTGGGCATATACCCTGAGAAAACCGTAATTCAAAAAGAGTCATGTACCACAATGTTCATTGCAGCACTATCTACAATAGCCAGGACATGGAAGCAACCTAAATGTCCATTGACAGATGAATGGATAAAGAAGATGTGGCACATATATACAATGGAATATTACACAGCCACAAAAAGGAATGAAGTTGAGTTATTTGTAGTGAGGTGGATGGACCTAGAGTCTGTCATACAGAGTGAAGTAAGTCAGAAAGAGAAAAACAAATACCGTATGCTAACACATATATATGGAATCTAAAAAAAATAAAATGGTACTGATGAACCTAGTGGCAGGACAGGAATAAAGACATAGACAAAGAGAATGTGCTTGAGGACACGGGGAGGGGGAAGGGTAAGCTGGGACGAAGTAAAGAGTAGCACTGACATATATACACTACCAAATATAAAATAGATAGCTAGTGGGAAACAGCAGCATAGCACAGGGAGGTCAGCTCAGTGCTTTGTGACCACCTGGAGGCGTGGGATAGGGAGGGTGGGAGGGAGGCTCAAGAGGAAAGGGATATGGGGATGTATGTATGCATATGACTGATTCACTTTGTTGTACAACAGAAACTAACATAGTATTGTGAAGCAATTATATGCCAATAAAGATGTATTAAATAAATAAAAACATTCATTATTCAAAAAAAAAGAAAAGAGACTAATCTAGTACAAACTGAAGATTAAATATTTCTGGGCAATGCAGAGATAGTGAATAGATTATGTATCCATGGACTTCACATCAGTCCAGCAGAGCAGGAGTTCTGCACATTAGAAATGGAATGGGATCAGCCTAACATTGTTCTGGCAACACAACAGCAAGTACCAAATTTTAATAGAGTAGCCGTCACACTAAATAAAACCATCATAGACTATATTGTACAGTTATGTTGCTAATTTTCTTTTGAAATATAAAATATTTTAAGCTTTTTTTTTTGGTCAAAAGTGGTAACATCTTAATACAGATAAAAAGCCTTTTTGTGGTTGTAAGATTTAGCTTATAAATCATTCAAATTGAAGTGAAAGATTACCAGGTCATTATTAATGACTTAGTCTATTAAGAATATATGTATTTTTGTAAAGGAAAAGCACTTGTAGATATTTAATCAGTCCTATACGTCTGTTTTGCAGAAATCAAATACTGCTTAGAGATTTTCTTTAAATATTTTTTTATTTTTGTGCTCAAATGTATTTTGTGTTGATCTATGGAATGTTCTGTACAAAGCTGTATGGTTGCACTGTTGGGCTAGATACTTTTTTTGGTTAAGATCTGAACTTAGCCAAGTATATTTGCCCATGTTAAAAATAGTATCTTTGTTATTAAAATTTTGATTGCATAAAAAAGAAAGAAGCCTCATATCTGCTTCTATATTCAATCTGTCATGGTATCATCAACTATGGAGCCTCTGGAAAACTCCAATTGTGAGATAATGAGTAACAAAGCAAGCTAAAAAGACAGTACAGGCTTCACAAGGAACTACAAAAGATGGTCTTTGATGATAATCCTAACAACACATTCTCACCTCACATATATATAGCACGTTGTTATTCATAAGAGCATTTTCACATACACATTATATTTGATTCTCACTCACCACAGTCTTGTGAGGCATTATTTCCATTTTATAAACAAGGACTCTGAAGTTCAGCGAAGTTAGCTGACATGCCCAGGATTACATAGTTTGTAAGTAGACAAGCTGGATGCCACATTCCCACCACTACCCCAAACTGAAAAAGTGATTTTTATTATCAGGGAAACACTGATGTAGTCTTCATTTTCTAGACAGGAATCCAAAACCCAGAGTTTAGAAAGTGACCTGCCCTTGATCCGTAAGAAGGAGCAGAAATGGATCCCAGACTTACTGGCTCTAAATTGGGCTTTGGTAGCTAATTAAGCCTATGTCAGAGTTTGAAAAAAAAAAAAAAAAAACTCTGTGAAACTTTTTTCCAAAAAAGAGCTGATTCTAAATCCATTCAGTAGATAAATAGCTGCTTGGTAGATACAGGCAGTGGATACATTTGGTCTTTCCCGCTTAGTCTTATTCACATATTAAAAACTTGGGGGGTGGTGGCTAAGACAATGGACCTAAAAATAAGCAATGAGTAGAATTTTCTAGCTTCTATGGATCTAAAGATAAGCAATGAGTAGAAGTTTCCAGGTCCTAGGTTTTTTGTTTATTTGTTTTTTAATATAACTATTGTAGCTGCCATTTATTGAGTATTAGGCTTATGTTTTGCCTTGATTATTGTCATTCTCACAATAATATAAAGTAGGCGGTAGCCCCTTCATCCATTCCATAAACAAGCATGAACAAATCCTCACTGAAGTAATCAGTGAGAAAAGCAGAAGAAACGTGGAAAGTTTGATAAGATACTCACTTTTATTATCTGATTCCCAGATACCTTTGTGACTCAATCATGATGCCTTTAGTTGACAGAGAGACAGAAAGGAGAGAGAGAAAGCAGGAGGCATGGAGGCAGGAATGGAGGGAGGATGGGAGAGAGGAAGGAAATAAATAATGACTGGGATGGCTTAAATAATAAAGATATAAATAATGACTGGGATGGCTTAAATAATATATTTATTATCTTAGATATTAAGATGTACCAAGGTGGGGCATCTCCAGGATAGGCTAACTCAGAAGTTAAATGATGTCATAGATATTCCATTTCCTTCCCTGCCTCCACTCTGACATCTTCAGTATGTCAACTGCCCTCGTGGCCTCAGGATGGCTGCCAGAGGTCCAGATGTCATATGTAGATACAACTTCAGAAAGAAAAAAAGGGACTGTTTCTTCCTATGCCTCTTTACAACAGCAAAATAAATTTTCCCAAAAGCCTACATGCAGACTTCATCTCACATCTCAGTACCTTTTCCTAAACCTTACTGGTGAGAAGAATGTGGCCCAAAGATGAGCTGAGACAACCAACATTTATTTCTGTAATTGGGGATAGATCAGCTTTCAATGAGACCACTTTGGAGGGGTCTGTCAGAAAAGAAGGGTGAAGTCAGTTACAGTAGTTGCTGCATTTTAGAGTTTTTCCACTTAAGAATTCAGTCACTACATTTTTGGCAGGTGGGTGGGTGGAAATACAATGCTGACATAAACACTGCCCCATGGAAACAGACACTTGGAGCCTAGCATTAAAGCTGTGCTTTTTGAATATAATATTAATAAATGTAGGTGACTGGTTTTGATATAATGGAGCTAAGTAATTACCAATTTACTAAATGTGACATGTTAATTTTTTCAGTGTCTTCCATATAAAAGTTGTCATTAAACAACCCTCCAGAGCCCCGTTAAAATCACTGAATGTAAGCAAATTCAATTAGTGCTCACGTTCCGGGCAGAGTGTGCTATTCATATTAGGTCTGTAGATGTGGTAACAGAAGTATTGAGGAGTGCCCAAAAGCAATTTGGAGAACAAATGACAGGGAATGGGGCAAGTAAGAATGGGGAGGAAAAAATGTGATTGTTATGAAAGAAAAACCATCAAAACATAGTTAGGAGCGACATGATATAAGCCAGGCCCTCAGTGGGCAATAAACCACTCTCAGATCCTTAAGTAGCTAAATAATCACCATCTTGGCTATAAATCATCACCAGACTAAACATCAGTCAGTAAAAGCTTCTTTGTTCCTAGGGTCAATGAATTTATTACCTTTGATTGCAAGTGATTACCTTTATTTTTAAGAAAACAAAAACAAAACAAAGTATACCAGGTTCTGCAAAAGATGTTAGCCAAAGTGGCAGTGGTTACATCTGAGATCACTGTACATCGATTCTTTCCAGTAACTAGGTAAGAATTACACTGCATGCTAGAGAATACCAGTCACCTTGATAAACCTAAAAAGAAACCAGAACAAAACCCTGTTCTCCTTCCTCTAAGAAAATCTCAAATATATAGAAGCAGTCTAAGGCAGCTTTTAGTTCATTACCACTCTCTCACTCAACGAAACCTCTAAACATAAACATAGCAACTGACAATAATAAATTCAGGTATTAAAGCATGAAAAGCTAAAGAGTAGCTGCCTCCTCTACAGCCCCGCCCCCAAAGAGGGCTTTCCTCTTCCTTCCCTAGCAAGTGACTTTGCAGATAGATCACTGTCTTGGAGATACTCTTATGACCTACACAGGGGGTGATTTCCACTTCTCTGTGTGACTCAACATGTCCGACTAAATATGCCAGACAGACTTCAAGGTGACCCATGATCCTGCCTCCTGGTTTTCTTGCCCTCTCCATTTGAGTGTGGACAGGACCTGTGACCTGCTTCTCACCAACAGACTATGGCAAAGGGGCTGTGATGTCACTCCAGAGATTATGTTATGTCAAATTCCACCTTGCTAACAGACTTGCTGCTTTCTCTCTCTCTAGCTGGTTTTGAAGATGCGAACTGCCATGTTGTGAGAAATCCCATATAAATAGTGTGGCAGGGAACTATAAGGGCTCCAGGGGCTGTGGTCATCTCAGCAACAGCCAGCAACATGGTGGAGCTCTCAGTCTTCCAATCGCAAGAAGTGAAATTTGTCAGTTTCCTGAGTGAGCTTGGAAAATGATCCATTGCCCTGGCCAACACTCTGATTGTATTATTCCTGAGGACCCAGCTAGGTCTTGCCTAGACTCCCAACCCACAGAAACTGTGAGATGATAAATGTGTGCTGTTTTAAGCCACTAAATCTGTGGTAGTTTGTTACACAGCAATAGAAAATTAATACGCTAACCAGACCTCAAATAAGAGGACTTCAGTTGGTAGAGATGCCAAACCAGGATATTAGAACAGTTCTGCACCAGACTTCACCAGCAATACATTGCTTTGTACCCCATGTTTTCTCTTCCTCAAAATCTTACCGACTCTGTTTGGTGGGTTAATCTGATCTCTGCACATTCTGTAGTTTACTCTTGTAGCCTGTTTCTTCCTTCTCAGAGACACTGCCACTCTTTTCAGCTAATGGTTAAGCCTTTT
>NW_006783012.1:164829-166715 GCF_000442215.2 Lipotes vexillifer
TGCAATGAAACAAAGGTTATTAAAGTGTGTCCAAATGGCCTGATAGAATTTGTGCACCACCAAAGTCAACCAACTTATTCCTCATTCAGACACATCATTTTCATTGCCCCTACATCCATTAGTATAGCATCCTTCACTGATGTTTCACTTGCTGTAAGCTCTCTCAACCTCTTATAAGATTTTATGATGAGACAGAATTCCAAAAGTAACAAAGATGACTTCTTATAAATTTTTTGCTATCTTTTTCACACTTGATAGATAGGTGGATGGATGGATGGATGATAGACAGACAGACAGATAGAACTATTAACAATAACTTCATTACAGGTGTAGTGAAATGACACACTCTTGGCATTTATACTATATGCCCCTTTTATTCAAAGTGCCTTTATGAGTGATAAATGAGGCTGAATTTTAGGCTCAAAAAAAGACTGGAGGTAGAGATAGAAAATATATATGGATATCTTATCTCTAACTCTGCAAGTAAAATAGTATATGTGTGAATTTTAACTTAGAAGGACAAATACAGAGCCAAGGACAGGGGTGGAGGAGATGGAGATAATAATCTGTGGAAAGTAAAATTTTGATAACCTATATATTTTTGAATCTATACAATGTCTTAATATGAGAAAAGAAGACTAAAGTAACGTTCACAACAAATCAATACATCTGCTTAACTGGCCTATCACTGAAATTTACTTTCCTCATAAGCAAAGAGTTAGGGCAGTTAATTCTGTTAACATAACTCTATCACCAAGGCTCACCCAAGAGCTGACAAAAGCGGAGAAATCCAGGAGCTTTGTAATAAAGCAGCAACGTTCCAAAAAATATCAGCTCAAATTCATCAATACCTACATGTTCCAGAGTAACTGGGAGGGGAAACTTTAGCTTACAAAATAGACAGTAGGAAAACACCATAAAAGATCAGATTACAGTGTCTTAGAGTCCAAAGTTAGATCCCTTCTGCAAGCTGAATTTCTACAGAAATGCTCTAACAGTGAGAAACAGTGGCAGCTCAGGAATTTCCTTACAGTAGGGACTTGGGGGGGAACTATCTAGTTGGGAGAGAGGTTAAGAGCCTTATCTTAAATCGTGTTTGGGTAGACTTTACATAAGACTTAAGACCTATCAATTATCCATTACAAAGAATGGGATGTGAGGAGGAAGTTGGTAGCTAAAGCTACCTCATGGCCTTACCATTATGAGGAAAAAAATAATTCACTTCTGAAGCCCAGGTTTCGGGTGTTTAATAGGATGAGAGAAACCAATGAGTAAGTAGCCTTACTTCTACTAGGTGGTGCTAAAAGCCCCCAACACGGATGTATTGCTTTACATAACCTCAGTTCCCTCGGCATCCCTGCAGACAGAGCCATGCCTTGATAACGTGGTAACGGTGGTCCTCACCAAGCTTGGCATCTGCACTTGGAGGTCACCCCAACCTTGGGTGTATGTATGAACTGCTCTTTCCAATTTTCTAATTTGTCATATGAGTTTATTATAACCTAACTTGTCCTCAAAGCCATTAAGTCCTTCATCTCCAATCCCTTCATCAAACAGAAACTGACCAAAAAAGGGGAAACCTCTCTTAGACCTTTCCTAATATTCTAATTTCCTAAAATGTGCATAGAAATACAAAGTATTAAATAATGCTCAACTGTCATAAAATATGCTTATAAAAGAGTAAAAATTATTAAAAAATAAATATCTCTAAATTTACTAATTTTCAATTTGCCCCCTCAAAAGATTTATCATTTAGCAATAAAAATTTTAAGTTTGGGGGCTTCCCTGGTGGCGCAGTGGTTGAGAGTCCGCCCGCCGATGCGGGGGACGCAGGTTCGTGCCCCGGTCCGGGAGGATCCCATATGCCGCGGAGCGGCTGGGCCCGT
>NW_006783013.1:0-725 GCF_000442215.2 Lipotes vexillifer
CGAACCCGCCTCCCCTGCATCGGCAGGCGGACTCTCAACCACTGCGCCACCAGGGAAGCCCAGGAGGAGAGGATGTTGTACTGAGCCTTGTCATTAGAAAGAGCCCTAAAACAGAAAAACAGAAACCAATTACACAGTCAGGTGAGTCACATTAAAAAAAGAAAAAAAGGTTAAGACCATTACTTTATAGCATCACTGTCATAGCGTTAGGTTTAGTAGGTATAAAAATACTTGAGGATTAATAGCTTAGTTTCAGAGAAGTTTACATCTGCTAAGCAAATACACAGTAATGTAACACGTTCAAGCGGTGAGCCACTGAACTGGTTTTAGGGGATGATTTTTGAGGAGAGACTTTGTTTCATAAGTCACCAGTATGACTCGTTTTTCACAACTATCACAACTAAAAATGTTTTCCAATTTCTAAACAGGTTGAGAGCAAACTTAGGATGTGAGCTTTAAAAATAAATTATTGTTATTTATTTATTAAAAACATTTTTAAAAATTTATTTATTTTATTCATTTATTTTTGGCTGCATTGGGTCTTTGTTGCTGCACGCAGGCTTTCTCTAGTTGGGGTGAGCAGGGGCTTCTCTTCATTGCAGTTCGTGGGCTTCTCATTGCAGTGGCTTGTCTTGTTGCAGAGCACAGGCTCCAGGTGCACAGGCTTCAGTAGTTGTGGCACACAGGCTCAGTAGTTGTGGCACATGGGCTTAGTTGCTCCATGG
>NW_006783014.1:0-2067 GCF_000442215.2 Lipotes vexillifer
GAACCCATGTCCCCTGCATCGGCAGGCAGACTCTCAACCACTGCGCCACCAGGGAAGCCCAGGGTTTAGGACTTTGATGTATGAATTCTAGAAGGGATAAAACCCAGCCCATAAAGATATGCAGCCAATTTGTTTTTCTAAAAGGCTGCAGTACTGTTTATTTTGGGGATGTGGCCTTTGTTTGAATCCTTCTAACTGGAATTTCAGGAGCTGAGTCAGAGTTTGAGTTGTGCCTGATTTGTATTCATCCTCTTTAAGGCTGAACTTGGAAGTGTCAACTGATAGCAATAGCAACGGCTGCCTTTGGCTTCAGTGTGCAAAGGGCTACATGAAGAAAATAGATTTAAGGTATTTGGTTTATCTGAGTCACTGCTCCTTCCTGTCTCAAAAGACTATTTAGAGATTAATTGGATAAAAATTGCAACATAATCGGGCGGTTGGGATTTGGAAGTAGTGACTCACATTCTTCACAGTACCTGGTATAAATGATAAGTGAGGGCTGGTACACTGAAGCTTTTGTGTCACTAGCTATGTGGAGGGCACGTTTTATATTGATTGGGTTTGAATGGAAAGGAAAAAGGATCTGGGACAGGCTTTGGGGTCCGTGTATGTATGGTGTGGGGTGGGGGATGTGTTTGAGCCAGGCAAGTCAAGGACACAGAGGTAAGGAATGACCTACAAGGAACAGCAGTCTTCAGTCAGGGGGAAGAGAGCCCATTAAAGGAAGGCCAGAGGCCATCTGTGTTAGTCCTGCTGACCTTTGCAGACACAGAGTTCTAATTCTAAATCTCTGAGACCAGTGATGCGCTCTCAGAGGATGGAGGTCCCAAGTTGGCTTCTTTTCTCATTTTCCTAAGGATGGAACTTTGAAGCATTCTGAGGCTCAGATTCTGTCTGCCACTGCCTCTTTCCAGTCTCAGATCTTGCAAAACACTGTGATGAGGGGCTCATCTTATCTATTTTGGAAATGGACACACATCCTAATGGTGCTGTCTCCGCTTTGCCCTGCCCACTGGACACGAATTCTAGAAGAAGTCAAGCTGAGTGTTATGCAGCTAACCAGGTCACCCTTTCTGTTCTCAAAACACAAGCACATTGTGTCTGATAAAGATCACATGATGACTGCAGTTTTTTTGTTGAGGACAGAGCTTCCTTAGTTATCCCAAGGGGATACAGTGCAAAGGGAGGGGAATTCTGCTTTATACCACTTTTGAGTCTTCCTTCTTTTGTTGGTGGCTCACAGTGGCTCTGTGTCTGGGCCTTGCATGAGATATGCAACCTGCCAGAGTATTTAGAATTGCTTATGACTGTTAGGTAAAAGACATTCATTTCCCCAAAGGAAATCTTATTCTGCCTCTGTGTAATTCTGCTCTTACCTGAGAGTATAAAAGCTGTACTCCTTGCGCTCTCCTGAAGAGAAATCTTTGTTTTCTGATCTTTAACAAGTAGGATGAGTTCAAGGTGAGATGAGATTTCAGCTTTTCCCTCTGTCATAGTCAGTCTTTTCAGAATGAAGCGTTAATGGATGCAGAAGCACTTTTACATGCTTGGAGAATTGTTCTCGTAGGAGGACAAGATGTAATGTTCCTTGTAGAAGTCAGTCTCGTCTTTCGTGTGAAACCCACCAACACTAAAATTTTGCACACCTACACCTTCTAGCTGTGCTCTTCTGGAGGTTCTGTCTCTTTGCTGTTCACTGTTTTCTCCTTGTTATGTATGCCCTTGGGCTTATTTACTTATTTTTTAAAAAGAACATTAACTCCTGAATAGAAACAATGGCATCTTTCTAACATGCTTGGTTTTGTATTTACCATAGTACCATAGAAATATACAAATGTCTTGACTGTTTATTCACCTTCATGAAAAAGGATTAAAAACCTGCTGGGAATTGAATTTGAAGCTCTGTGAACTGATCTTGCAAGATAATTAGCCATCAGTCTGCCTTCAGAATGCTAAAAAGAACATAGAAGATGAGCTTAACATCTGATTTTTTATAAAAATAAAACTGGAGGGCTTCCCTGGTGGCGCAGTGCTTGAGAGTCCGCCTGCCGATGCAGGAGACGCGGG
>NW_006783015.1:0-277 GCF_000442215.2 Lipotes vexillifer
TCTGTATGACAGTCTCTAGATCCATCCACGTCTCAACAAATGACCCAATTTCGTTCCTTTTTACGGCTGAGTAATATTCTGTTGTATGTATGCACCACATCTTCTTTATCCATTCGTCTGTCAATGGGCATTTAGGCTGCTTCCATGACCTGGCTCTTGTAGATAATGCTGCAATGAACATCGGGGTGCATGTGTCTTTTTGAAATGTGGTCTCCTCTGGGTATATGCCCAGTAGTGGGATTGCTGGATCATATGGTAATTCCATTTTTAGTTTTTT
>NW_006783016.1:0-937 GCF_000442215.2 Lipotes vexillifer
CGTGTCCCCTGCATCGGCAGGCGGACTCTCAACCACTGTGCCACCAGGGAAGCCCCCCTTTTTCTTAATTCCTGTGAATCAGGAGCTGTTCTTATTAACTCTCATTAAGGTCATTTTAAACTCACAAATGGAAGGAACATCAGGAACTACCTTTGCTCAGAAGGCCACAAAATTTATTCAAAGCAGAAGTTCTTTCTCATTCTGTATAGATTCTTGCTTTCTATCTTAATTTCACAGTTATGCCCAGTCTTTCTAAAATTATTTTTGTCTTGCTTTTGTTGATTCTTACACAAACAAGAATGTTGGCTCAGCGGAATGGAGTTCTCCTTCAGATGCCCATAGCTTCTCACTGACCTCATGTGTTTGCCCCTTGGCAGGGCACTGTGGCTGGTGACCTAGGCTTCTGATCCACAGCTCCCCTGAGAATGATGAGCCTAAATGGATCAAAACATAACTAATTTGGTAGCTTTAGCCTAATCTTTCAAAACTCTGGGAAAACTGGATAGCTACATGTAAAAGAATGAAATTAGAACATGCCTTAACACCTTACACAAAAATAAACTCAAAATGGATTAAAGACCCAAATATAAGGCTGGTTACTATAAAACTCTTAGAGGAAACCATAGGCAGAACTTTGACATAACTCGCATCAAGATCTTTTTTCATGCACCTCCTAGAGTAATGAAAATAAAAACAAAAATTAAAAAATGGGACCTGATAAACTTAAAAGCTTTTGCACAGCAAACGAAACCATAAACAAACCAAAGGACAACCTTCAGAATGGGAGAAAATATTTGCAAATGAAGCAACTGAAAAGGGATTAATCTCCAAAATATACAATGCAGATTAATCTCAATGAAGCTCAATATTAAAGAAACAACCCAATCAAAAAATGGGCAGAAGATCTAAATAGACATTTCTCCAAAGAAAACATACA
>NW_006783017.1:0-218 GCF_000442215.2 Lipotes vexillifer
TCTGACAGGATCTCTACACAGCAGCCTAGCCCACAGCCCGCAGGGTAGGGCATGTTTTCACCTGTCCATTCTCTGGTCAAAATATAAAATTTCCTTTGCTTCTGAACCAAACTCAGTCTCGATCTTTTGGCTCCAATGACACTGGGCAGGGGGAGACTTGTTGGTGTCCACTCTGAAAGGATCAGTAACAGAAATTGAGAACATTGTCACTTCAATGA
>NW_006783018.1:0-682 GCF_000442215.2 Lipotes vexillifer
AAGGAAACTATAAACAAGATGAAAAGACAACCCTCAGAATGGGAGAAAATATTTGCAAACTAATCAACAAAGGATTAATCTCCAAAATATATAAACAGGTCATGCAGCTCAACATTAAAAAAACAAACAACCCAATCCAAAAATGGGCAGGATACCTAAATAGACATTTCTCCAAAGAAGACATACAGAGGACCAAGAGGCACATGAAAAACTGCTCAACATCACTAATTATTAGAAAAATGCAAATCAAAACTACAATGAGGGCTTCAATGGTGGTGCAGTGGTTAAGAATCTGCCTGCCAATGCAGGGACATGGGTTTGAGCCCTGGTCCAGGAAGATCCCACATGCCGCTGAGCAACAAAGCCCGTGTGCTCCAACTACTGAGCCTGCTCTCTAGAGCCTGTGAGCCACAACTATTGAGCCTGTGTGCCACAACTACTGAGGCCTGTGCACCTAGAGACCGTGTTCCGCAACAAGAGAAGCCACTGGGATGAGAAGCCCGTGCACCACACCGAAGAGTAGCCCCCGCTCGCTTCAACTAGAAGAAAGCCCGCGTGCAGCAACAATGACCCAATGCAGCCATAAAAAAAAACCTACAATGAGATATCACCTCACACCGATTAGAATGGGCATCATCAGAAAATCTACAAACAACAAATGCTGGAGAGGGTGTGGAGAAAA
>NW_006783020.1:0-449 GCF_000442215.2 Lipotes vexillifer
TGATTTTGTCTGTATAGCTTTGCTTTTACCATTTGTCCTAGGGTTCTCTCTGTCCGTTTTTTTGTTTGTTTGTTTTTGTTGGTTTTTTTGTTTTGTTTTTTTGTATAGTTTTCAGGGCTTGTTATCATTGGTGGAATTGTTTTTTGGTTTGGTTGTCCTTTCTTTCTTTCCTTTTTTAAAATTACTTAAACTTTTTTTTAATAATTATTTTTTATTTTAATAACTTTTTAATTTTATTTCCTTTCTTTCTTTCCCTTCCTTCCTTCCTCCCTCCCTCCCTCCCTCCTTTCTTTCTTTCTTCCTTTCTTTCCTTCCTTCCTTCCTTCCTTCTTTCTTTCTTTCCTCTTCTTTCTTTCTTCTTTCTCCATTTTATTCTGAGCCATGTGGATGACACGCTCTTGGTGCTCCAGCCAGGCATCAGGGCTGTGCCTCTGAGGTGGGAGAGCCAA
>NW_006783022.1:0-296 GCF_000442215.2 Lipotes vexillifer
GCTTCTGCCTTGAACTCATGCTCTTCCCACTCGCTGATCCGCCTGTGAACTCACTTATGAAGATGAGGGGCAAATGGCTCCTCTTCCAGGTCAGTCTCCTCTGACATCTCCAGTTAGAGTTGAATCCCCGCCTCTGTCCTCCTTAATGCCTTGTTCGTTGTCATCTTGCCCCTTCTGTGTCTTCATGTGTACGTGTCCTCCATCACTCAGACCCCATGGGACAGTGGCTATGCGCCGTTCAGAATACCCAGACCTAACACCATCTTCAGTTTAAATGAGATATTCAGCATATATTT
>NW_006783023.1:0-1547 GCF_000442215.2 Lipotes vexillifer
CACCTGCCAATGCAGGGGACATGGGTTTGAGCCCTGGTCCAGGAAGATCCCACATGCAGTGAAGCAATTATGCCTTTGTGCCACAACTACTGGACCTGTGCTCTAGAGCCCACAAGCCACAACTACTGAGCCTGCATGCCACAATTACTGAAGCCTGTGGGCCTAGATCCCATGCTCCACAACAAGCCACCGCAATGAGAAGCCTGCACACTGCAATGAAGAGTAACCCCTGCTTGCAGCAACTAGAGAAAGCCAGTGTGCAGCAACAAAGACCCAACACAAGCAAAAATAAACATAAATAAATAAAAATAATTAAAAAATAAAATGAGTCTTAGAATAAAAAAAATTATGAATGGAAAACTCACTGGTAAAGGCAAACATACAGTAAAAGTAGGATATCATCTGCACAAAAATATGATATCAAAACCAGCAATTGTGAGAAAAGGAGAGCACAAATTCAGGATATTGTAAATGCATTTGAAATTAAAAGACCAGAAACTTAAAACAATCTTGTTTATATATAGACTGCTATATCAAAACCTGATGGTAAACTGCAAACTGAAAATCTACAATAGATACACACACAAAAAAGAAAAAAGGAATCCAAAGACGATACTAAAGTTAGTCATCAAATCACAAGAGAAGAGAACAAAAGTGGAAGGGAAGGAAAAACACCTACCAAAAAAATCCAAAACAATTAACAAAATGACAATAAAAACATATATATTGATAATTACCTTAAACATAAATGGATTAAATGCTCCAACCAAAAGACAAAGACTGGATGAATGTATATAAAAACAAGACCTGTATATACATTATCTACAAGAGACCCACTTCAAACCTAGGGACACATACAGACTGAGAGTGAGGGGATGGAAAAAAGTATTTCATGCAAATGGAAATCAAAAGAAAGCTGAAGTAGCAATACTCATATCAGACAAAATGGACTTTAAAATAAAGACTGTTACAAGAGACAAAGAACAATACATAATGACCAAGAACTCAATCCAAGAAGAAGATATAACTATTATAAATATATATGCACCCAATATAGAAGCACCTCAATATATAAGGCAAATACTAACAGCCATAAAAGGAGAAATCAACAGTAACAAAATAATAGTGGGGGACTTTAACACCCCACTTTCATCAATGGACACATCATCCAGACAGAAAATCAGCAAGGAAACATAGGCCTTAAATGACACATTAGACAGATGGACTTAACTGATATATAGAACAGTACATCCAAAAGCAGCAGAATACATATTTTCAAGTGCACATGGAACATTCTCCAGGATTGATCACATGCTGGGCCTCAAAGCAAGTCTCGGTAAATTTATGAAAACTGAAATCACATCAAGCATCTTTTCCGACCACAATGCTATTAGAAGATTAGCATTAATTTGAAAGAGTTGAGATTAGAAATCAACTACCAAAAAAAATGTAAAAACACAGACACATGGAGGCTAAACAATACACTACTAAACAACCAATGGATCACTGAAGAAATCAAAGAGGAAATAAAAAAACACCTAGAGACA
>NW_006783024.1:0-2956 GCF_000442215.2 Lipotes vexillifer
GTTGCGGTGCGCGGGCTTCTCATCGCGGTGGCTTCTCTTGTTGCGGAGCACGGGCTCTAGGCGTGTGGGCTTCAGTAGTTGTGGTTCGCGGGCTCTAGATCGCAGTCTCAGTAGCGGTGGCGCACGGGATTAGTTGATCCGCAGCATGTGGGATCTTCCCAGACCAGTGCTCGAACTCGTGTCCCCTGCATTGGCAGGCGGATTCTTAACCAGAGAAGTTCAAATATAATATTTTAAAAATCAAAATTAATGCCCCAAATCCATGATGAACAAAATACCAAAACTTTAAATGAAAGCAGTATAAGTAATAGTGCCGTAGAGAGCCATATTGAAGCTTGGGGCAAAAGGAAAAATCAGAACTACTGATTTTACTTTTATGTAAAATTTTGGTATTTTGTTCATCATGAATTTTCTGGCATTAATTTTGATTTTTAATATATTGCATTAAAATATTACTTGTCTTGATTTCTGAATTTTGGGGCACCCCCCTAAATTTTGTGCTGGAGGCAGGATGCCTCAATTCCTCTTACCCTAGTCTAGGCCCTGCTATCTATCTGCTGTGGGATTTGCTGCAGACAGAGAGGGAAAGCCACCCTGAGATGAAGAGATGTGTCCAAATTGGCATTCCCTGGTGGGAAGGGTCCTGGGCTGGAAGTGAAGCCCTGGTAGCAGCCCTGGTTCTGCCACCCGTGTGCTGTCACTCTGCTACCCCGGGAAAATATTTTCCTCTCTAGTCCTCAGTTTTTCCACTTGCATATGAGGGACAGGGCATGATTAATGGCATTCAAGCAACAGAACCCAATATCTTAGTTTAGAAAGAAAAATGGAAATACAGCTCTTAAACGGTGCCTGTGCTGAGGTAGACCTATTTGCACCTCTGTACCTCTACCAACTCAACAGCCCCTCCAAGTGCTCCATGGAGTCCTAAGGAGTTCCAGGGGGCACAGCATGAAAACATTTAAATTCCATGATCTCTAAGATCCCTCAGCAAACCCATTTTTCTGCCTGAGATAATGTACGCATTTCAGTTCCTCCTGTCTATGCTTTACTTAGGTCAGTGTTTCTCATATGGCCAGCCTTCCCCTGTATCAAGGACACCGCAGATGCTTTATTTAAAACGCAGTTTCTATGGCCCCACCCTAGTTGAACTGAATCTGAATCTTCCAGGGATGAGGCCCGAACCAACATTTTGAACAAGCAACTTCCCTGCCAGTTTACGGACACCCACTGAAGTGTTTGGGTCCTTCCCTATCATTTCCACAGAACCTCATGAAGTATTTTATCCTGGAGCTTTCATTTACAACCATCCTTCTGAATGACCAGGGCAAGGAGAAAAAAAACACAGGAATAGTCAGATGAGTCCAGATAAATGAATCTAGGTTTGCCAAGCAGAAACAGATCACAGTGAGATCTCCACGACCCTTCCCAGACAGAACATCCTGGCATCTCCTTGTTCAGCAATCCCACAGTTTGTATCTGAAAGAAATCATCTGTGCATTTCTCTTTTCTTCTGGAGTAGCACTGGCAACCTCAGGAATTATTTATTGAATTATCAGGTTTCTTAGTATATAATTGAGTTCCTGGGAGCTAAGAGTGAGCATGCCTGTAAGGCTGTCAAGGAAGTTCATTTTAGACTTCGGAAATACGGTAGATTTTTGTCATTTGCAATGGAAAGAGCCATTCATTCATTCATTCATTCTTTTTTCACTCAACTAGCTTGGCAGATTCACAGGTGCATAAGATATTTCCTCTGCTTTTTTTTCCAGCTTTATTGAGATACAATTCTCACACAATACAATTCACCCATTTAAATTGTAAATTCAATTGTTTTTGATATATTGAGTGTGCAACCTTCACCAAAATCAATCGTAGAATATTTTTATCACCTCAAAAAGAATTCTTGGACCCTTTAGCTATCACCTCCCAATCCTCCAACCCCTTAGCCCTAATCAACCACTACTCTACTTTCTATCTCTATGGATTTGCTTATTCTGGACATTTTATTTAAATGGAATCATATAATATGTGCTCTTTTGAGATGGGCTTCTTTTTAAAAAATATTTATTTATTTTGGCTGCGTCGGGTCTTAGTTGCAGGACGCAGGATCTTTCATTACAAAGTGCAGTCTCTTTGTTGTGGCACTTGGGCTTCTCTCTAGTTGTGGTCGTGCGGGTTTTCTCTCTCTAGTTGTGGCGTGTGGACTCGAAGGCACGCGGGCTCAGTAGTTGTGGTGTGCAGGTTTAGTTGCCCCGCAGCATGTGGGATCTTAGTTCCCTGACCAGGTATCAAAGTCGCATCCCTTGCATTGGAAGGTGGATTCTTTACCACTGGGCCACCAAGGAAGTCCCCGAGATGGGCTTCTTTCGCTTAGTGTAATGTGTTCGAGATTTTTGCATGTTGTAGATTGTATCAGTACTTCATTCCTTCTTAGGGCTGAATAATATTCCATTGTGTGGATATACCACATTTTGTTTATCCATTCATCAAGTTGATGTACATTTGGGTTGTTTTCATTCCTTGACTATTCTGAATAATGCTGTTATTAATATTTGTATACAAGTTTTTGTGTAGACATGTTTTCTTTCCTCTGCCTTTGAAGGGCTCCTAGTTCAGCAGATGTAGGTACTAAAACACGCACCTACATAATTACCTGTGCCAGTCGGATGGTGCCAGAGAGGGACAAGGCAACATAGTGTAATGGTTAGAACCACATGCTTCTGCCATTACTGAGTGATCAGTTTCCTCACGTGTAAAATGGGATCAATATTTTTCCGACTGCTGTGAGGGTTACATGAGATAATGCATGTTACGGACTTAGCACCAAGCCTGGCACATAGTAAGTGCTTGAATAAATTTTGTCATTATCATTTTCATTCTGAAGATTACCAAGTAAGTTTTTTTGTTTTGTTTTGTTTTTGCGGTACGTGGGCCTCTCACTGTTGTGGCCTCTCCCATT
>NW_006783025.1:0-1114 GCF_000442215.2 Lipotes vexillifer
CTCACACTAACACGTACCCTAACACATGCGCATGGGAAACCTAGAGTATGGTCCACCGGGTCACTCGGTTCCTAAAATGCATCTCAGGTTAAGTGTCCTGGAACTCGTGTTGGCCGTTCAAGACGCTATCCTGACACTCTCCACCCTTGCAGTCAGTGCCTTTAACCTCCTGTTTGGCGCACTTTGCAATTTCTGCATAAGATGGACAGGAATGGGGAGAACCAACGAGAGACTAGCTGTAGGTGTTTGGACGGGCACATTGAACTCTAATTTCCCACCAACAAGAAGAATGAACCAAAGACTCAGCATGCCGTGCCTGAAACAGACTAGGGTCTGAAGCAATCCTGCGGGATGGCGGCCAGCTCACAAGAAAGAAAGGGGAGGAAAGGAGCTCAGGGCCACTGTAATTCAAAAAGCTGCAGAGTTATAAATGACAGCTTTCGTCCAAAAATATATTGAAGTAAGGCTGCGAAGAGAACTTGAAAGTGAGGCAGAATTGCAGGAAACCGATTTCAGGAGGTGGTTTGGAATTGCATTTAAAGCCTATGAAAATAGGCAGAACGCCGACCAGGATGCCCTTGGCCAAAAAGGGCGTATGCGCTTTTTGGCCAACCAAGCAAGCTTGCAATGGAAATCTGCGCTACAATGAACTCTCACTTCCCCCCGATCAAAAAGGCCATCTGAAAAAAGTGTAAAATCCAGAAAGGCAGGACAGGCCAGGGAGAAGAGGGAGCGTTGTTATGCTGATGGGCGGGATATAAATTGCCAACAGCCACCCTGGAGAAACGTATGGTATTTCATGAAACATCGAAAAAAAAAAGGTACATAGCCTCAGGCACTAGGCTTAGGGAAACAGGAATCAAAAAGCCAGAGCCACCCCAAAGTTTGGGACTGCCCTCTTCACAGGAACTTCATCCACGGTACAAGTTAAATACCCACGAAAGGAAAAAATGGATCGCCAAATTGCGGCACTTACGTGCCATGGAATATCAGTCCGCAATGAAATCAATGTCATCAGGCCCATTGCATCTTAGTGAGTGGATGTATGTATGATGATTCCAAGTGAAATATGTCACACGGAAAAAGAAACATCACACGGTATCACTAATACACA
>NW_006783027.1:0-3710 GCF_000442215.2 Lipotes vexillifer
GGAAAGAGGAAGGGGAAAGCAAGGGAGCTAAGTAGGTGCAGATTCTGTGTTAGGATCTGGTTATGTAAAGAGGAATACGACATCATCCCTGTCTTCTAGGAGTTCACAGACTAGTAGGAAAAGAAACTTTGAGTGTCTCTTAGTTTCCAGGCACGTCACATATGTCATTTCATTTTATCTTCACAGGGAAAGATAGGTAAAAACTGGCTAGGAGTGGCCTTCATTTGGTGTAGAAAAAGAATTGGGCAATAAGACTTTACCAGTATATCCAGGTCTTCCCAGGATAGAAGACGTCCAGACCACTTAAAAATCAAACAAGCAAACTACTCAGGGATCTATTACTTTGCATGGATAAGCTGATGATCCAGATCCCAGATCTTAAAGCCTGGACGAATAGACCTTGACTCTGGAAGAGCCTTCCAAGGCATACTGACCAATGAGGCCCAGGATAGAGCAGTGTATCTGATCTCATAAGGCATATATAGATAGACGTAGACATGCTGCAAGTCAGAGCATGGGAACATTTGACACTTGAGAAGTGTGAGAAGAATATTCTAGAAGTCAAAATTACAGTTGCTAGATAGGAAACTGAAGCCTGACCAATCCGGTGCAGTGACCTCAGGATTAATATTGGGAGACAGAAGAGGATATGGTGAGATGCACAGGCTCTGAAGTCAGCTGCCTGTGTTCAAATCCCAGGCCTCACACTGACCAGTTGTGAAACCTTGAGCAGGCTACCCAGGATCTCTGAGTTTTGGCTTCCCCATTGGTAAAATGGGGATAATAATAGTATTTGCTTCGTAAGGTTGTTGATATAAATAAATGAGATAATATATGCAAAGTGCTTAGCAGGAAAGCCTGGAATGTAGTATTCAGTTAACATATATTAGCTATTATTCCAAGAATAAAACCTCAGAAGCAGGCAGAGTTTCAGCTAGAATTAGGGAGTACCTTCTGAGTCATGAAGGAGGTAAACTTAGGACGAGTGAAAGGAACTGTACATAACAGACAGAAAGATAAAGACATTGCTGTCTCGAGCAGGTTGTGCAGGTTTAGAATGTAAGTTGAGTTCAATGTCCCATTACTGTGCCTCTAGAGCCCTGTCCTTCCCTCTGTCGCAGCTCTTATGGAGTTAATTGTAATTGTTTGTTTGCTTGTCTGTCTTCACTAGACTATGAGCTACTTGAGATCGGGTACATGCTTTTCTTCTCTCTAACCTAAGTACCTACCACAGTGTCCATCATACAGTAGATGCTCATAAATGTTGGTTGAAAGAATAAACATATTTTTAGAAGGCTTAAATAAACACAACACTGTTTCTGAATCTTCACTTACAAAAGGGCATTAGGAAAATTAACCTCATAGGTGAACCAACATATTATCAAAAGGAGGTGCTCTTTTTTTTTAAAGATGTTGTAATTTTTTTCTTTTCTCATTTTTGTAAAGGAAGTCAATTTTAGTAAGAGAGAATGTGTAAACTCGCCCCAGGTGACAATATCATAACACTGTCGCCGGAGAATTCACACCTATAGATGAGCTAGTTGAAGAACAAAGTTAGTTTTGAAAGGTTAGAGAAAAAGGTTTTGAAATGTCAGATCCACTCTATAAAACTAACCACCCTTGCCCGTCATCCTTTTAATCTATCTGGGTTTGAGAGTAGCCTAGGGCATTCGAAATGAAGGCAATTAGCGCCTCAGACAGGGCATCCACAAACAAAATGCTGTCACCTCTCGGAGACCTCAGGAGGTGACAAGTTTAGATAAGAAGATACTTTTGACCTTGGCTGACAGTTTGTCAATGCTTTTATATTTGATTTAAATGGCATTTATATTCTAAAAGGTTGTAGTTTGCTTTAAGCTGTGAAGCCCTCTTCCTCTACCTCATGGTTTTTATTTCTTAGGTTGTTTAAAAACAACAAGAACAAAAATCTTTCCTCTATTGGGTAAGACCTGAGGAAACAGCTCTTGCTTCTTGCACACAAATGAGTTCAGTCCATTCCCCCCTCTGGTTCTCTCTAAAGTATGCTTGGCTTTCGTTTAAAGCACAGACTGTTAAAGTTGGAAGTAGCCTTAGGGGTCATCTGGTTCAACTCCATTTGACAGATGGAGAAGATGAGGCTGAGAGAGAGGAAGTGATTTAGTGGCGAAATATGGAGTATAATCAGACTCTCATAATTGCTGGACCAGTGCGTCCAATTCATCTTGCTATTTCAAAAGTGGGCCAGAGGCACATAGAACCAAATTTGTGTGTGTGCATGTGTGTATTTTTTCCTCTTATTTTCTTGAGAGCACTAATTTCACTCATTCATTCACTCACTCAGCAAATACATTTAGCATCTAATACGTTCCAGACACTGAGGATACAATGGTGACCAAGGTACACAAAATCTGGCCATCGTGGACCCTATGTTCTAGTGGGGGAGACAGACAATAAACAACCAGATAATTCTGCTTCTAAGGGAGCTAGCTATATTTGTATTACGGGGCCCATTCTTCCTAAGTCTTTCTCTATTGGTGCCTCTGCTGTCTCTATTGCTCCCCTCTTGTATTTTTTTGCTCTTTCCTCTCTTGTGGGTATGGTGAGAGAGAAGAAAGCCATTACAATTCTTCTTTCTCTATACTTCAAGCTCAGCGTGAGGTTTTGAATTTGCTAAAGTCAGGTTTAGTACTGGTGTGGCACTAGGGTGAAGGTAGTATTTTTCATCAACACTGCAGTAGTGGGCTGGCTCAGCTGTCAGGCTGCTTGTGAGATGACAGCGAGGGACTGGATGTGAGAGCTGTACTATTACCTTATAATTTATCTGCTCCTTTTTTATACAGTTTTAGTTGTGCCGAACCCCATCGTACCTGGCTGCTTTGACAGGCGTGCTACTTTAGCAACACAGGACAAAACAGAGAACGAAAAGAAGAATGCATGGGACACTTTTGCTGTCAGCTTGAGGTGTTCCTAAATTTGTGGATGATTTGTTCAGGGTTGTTCAGAGACAGAAAAGTTTAGGTTTTGTTTTTGCCTATGTGACACTGAATGTTCTCACAGTTCACCTCATCGGTGGGCTGTTGTCCGTAGGGAGTGAATGAGGGGATCCCCTTCCCTATCTTCTCCTTTTGGTTTTGAAATTCCACCGCACTGGGCTAATCATCTGCCCACTAATCTCTGGGCTAATCATTTGCCCACTCAAAACATAAAGAGCTCAGGGTGGACTAACTTCTCAAGTCCTTAACATTGGTGTATGCATTCACTTATCAGATCAATTTCTTCCTTGACCCAAAGCATGAAAAAGGGTGAGAGGTGGAGTTGGCCATAAACAAGTGAGGTAGGCAGATAATGAGACAATCTTGGCTCAGTTCCCCAGAGCCATCCCCCAACATCATCTTGAATGCTGTTTTATTTTTTTTTTCTTGGTGTTGCAAATGAATGTAGAAGGCTTATGTTTACAGTTTATCTACCAAGGTTGATAGATTCTAAGGCCGAGTATGCATCAATCAAGGAGAGTAACTACGAGCTGCCACTGAAATCATAGAGGATTGTTTTCAACCCTAGCAGATAGACAGCAAATATCTGGCTTTTGGCGTAAGGCAGCTCTGCACGTCTGATCCATCCGTAGGTCTAGTGAAGATTTAAAAATTGTTCTCCCGGGCTTCCCTGGAGGCGCAGCGGTTGAGAGTCCGCCTGCCGATGCAGGGGACACGGGTTCGTGTCCCGGTCCGGGA
>NW_006783028.1:0-262 GCF_000442215.2 Lipotes vexillifer
CCCTTATCTGAAGCCTTACCCTAACCCGAGCCAAATCCTAACCTGAACACTAACACTAACCCGTGTCCTAACAGGTACGCTAACTCTAAAACGTTGTCGTACCCTAAGGTGTACCGTAAACCATCCCCATTTCCTAATCCTAACCCTAACTCTTACCCGAAGCCTTACCCTAACCCGTGCCCTAATCCTGACCCTTACACTAACACTAATGCATGCCATAACACGTAAGCTAACTCTAAACCATTGTTGTACCATAACCTGT
>NW_006783029.1:0-446 GCF_000442215.2 Lipotes vexillifer
GAGCCTGTGCTCCGCAACGGGAGAGGCCACAACAGTGAGGCCCGCGTACCGCAAAAAAAAAAACAGAAAACAAAACAAAGAAAACGAATGCTGTTCAACCATTAAGAATAATGGTGCAGATTTTTATTAGGTGATAAGTAATCATACTTATATTACTAAATAAAAATGTTATAGAACTGTTTTGTAGTTTGATATAATAATTAAAGGTATTTTATACTTGCATTGTATTTATATGCACCCCATCACAAAAAAGTTTCAAAAGATACCCTCAAAAATGTTACAGAGATGATTTATCAGAAATGGGATTTTGAGTTATTTTTCCTTGTTTCTTTAAATCCTTTCAATTTTGGAGTTTCTGCAATGAGCCTGTATTATTTTTTACAATTAAAAATATTTAACTTTACAACAAAAGGATCTAAATTCCTCCAGCTTTCCATTTATTTTCC
>NW_006783031.1:0-201 GCF_000442215.2 Lipotes vexillifer
GAGACAGCGCCAATGGCGAGGATGACTCTTAAGCACATAGTGGGGTTTAGAAATCTTGTCCCATTATTTCTTTACCTAGGCGCTTGTCTAAGATCAAAATTTTCACCAGATCCTCTCCCCTAGTATCTTCAGCACATGCTCACTGTTGTCCCCATCCTTGTCCTTCCCATGTTCATTAATTCACATTGCCCTGCGCCTAGT
>NW_006783032.1:0-47177 GCF_000442215.2 Lipotes vexillifer
TCCTGATCTTAGTGGAAATGCTTTCAGTTTTTCACCATTGAGGACGATGTTGGCTGTGGGTCTTTCATATGTGGACTTTATTATGCTGAAGAAAGTTCCCTCTATGCCTACTTTCTGGAGGGTTTTTATCATAAATGGGTGTTGACTTTTGTAGAAAGCTTTCTCTGCAGCTATTGAGAGGACCATATGGTTTTTCTCCTTCAATTTGTTAATATGGTGTATCACATTGATTGATTTGCATATATTGAAGAATCCTTGCATTCCTGGAATAAACCCCACCTGATCATGGTGTATGATCCTCTTAATGTGCTGTTGGATTCTGTTTGCTAGTATTTTGTTGAGGATTTTTGCATCTATGTTCATCAGTGATATTGGCCTGTAGTTTTCTTTCTTTGTGACATCCTTGTCTGGTTTTGGTATCAGGGTGATGGTGGCCTTGTAGACTGAGTTTGGGAGTGCTCCTCCCTCTGCCATATTTTGGAAGAGTTTGAGAAGGATAGGTGTTAGCTCTTCTCAAAATGTTTGATAGAATTCGCCTATGAAGACATCTAGTCCTGGGCTTTTGTTTGTTGGAAGATTTTTAATCACAGTTTCAATTTCAGTGCTTGTGATTGGTCTGTTCATATTTTCTATTTCATCCTGAATCAGTCTTGGCAGCTTGTGCCTTTCTAAGAATTTGTCCATTTCTTCCAGGTTGTCCATTTTATTGGCATAGAGTTGCTTGTGGTAATCTCTCATGATCTTTTGTATTTCTGCAGTGTCAGTTGTTACTTCTCCTTTTTCATTTCTGATTCTATTGATTTGAGTCTTCCCCCTTTTTTTCTTGATGAGTCTGGCTAATGGTTTATCAATTTTGTTTATCTTCTCAAAGAACCAGCTTTTAGTTTTATTGATCTTTGCTATCGTTTCCTTCATTTCTTTTTCATTTATTTCTGATCTCATCTTTATGATTTCTTTCCTTCTGCTAACTTTGGGGTTTTTTTGTTCTTCTTTCTCTAATTGCTTGAGGTGCAAGGTTAGGTTGTTTATTCGAGATGTTTCCTATTTCTTAAGGTAGGATTGTATGGCTGTAAACTTCCCTCTTAGAACTGCTTTTGCTGCATCGGAAAAGATACTTGATAAAATTACAATTTTCTTGAATTTACCAAGGCTTGATTTGTGACCCAAGATATGATCTATCCTGGAGAATGTTCCATGAACACTTGAGAAAACTGTGTATTCTGTTTTTTGGGGTTTTTTTGATGGAAAGTGCTATAAATATCAATTAAGTCCATCTTGTTTAATGTATCATTTAAAGCTTGTGTTTCCTTACTAATTTTCATTTTGGATGATCTGTCCATTGGTGAAAGTGAGGTGTTAAAATCCCCTACTACGAATGTGTTACTGTCGATTTCCCCTTTTATGGCTGTTAGTATTTGCCTTATATTTTGAGGTGCTCCTATGTTGGGTGCATAAATATTTACAATTGTTATATCTTCTTCTTGGATCGATCCCTTGATCATTACGTAGTGTCCTTCTTTGTCTCTTCTAATAGTCTTTATTTTAAAGTCTATTTTGTCTGATATGAGAATTGCTACTCCAGCTTTCTTTTGGTTTCCATTTGCATGGAATATCTTTTTCCATCCCTTCACTTTCAATCTCTCTGTGTCTCTAGGTCTGAAGTGGGTCTCTTGTTGACGGCATATATATGGGTCTTATTTTTGTATCCATTCAGCCAATCTGTGTCTTTTGGTTGGAGCATTTAATCTATTTATATTTTAGGTAATTATCGATATGTATGTTCCTATTCCCATTTTCTTAATTTTTTGGGGTTTGTTATTGTAGGTCTTTTCCTTCTCTTGTGTTTCTTGCCTAGAGAAGGTCCTTTAGCATTTGTTGTAAAGCTGGTTTGGTGGTGCTGAACTCTCAGCTTTTGCTTGTCTGTAAAGGTTTTAATTTCTCCATTAATTGTGAATGAGATCCTTGCTGGGTAGAGTAATCTTGGTTGTAGGTTTTTCTCCTTCATCATTTTAAATATGTCCTGTCAGTCACTTCTGGCTTGCAGAGTTTCTGCTGAAATATCAGCTGTTAACCTTATGGGAATTCCCTTGTGTGTTATTTGTTGTTTTTCACTTGCTGCTTTTAGTATGTTTTCTTTGTATTTAATTTTTGATAGTTTGATTAATATGTGTCTTGGCATCTTTCTCCTTGGATTTATCCTGTATGGGACTCTATGTGCTTCCTGGACTTGATTAACTATTTCCTTTCCCATATTAGGGAAGTTTTCAACTATAATCTCTTCAAATATTTTCTCAGTCCCTTTCTTTTTCTCTTCTTCTTCTGGAACCCCTATAATTTGAATGTTGGTGCGTTTAATGTTGTCCCAGAGGTCTCTGAGAGTGTCCTCAGTTCTTTTCATTCTTTTTTCTTTATTCTGCTCTGCAGTAGTTATTTCCACTATTTTATCTTCCAGGTCACTTATCCGTTCTTCTGCCTCATTTATTCTGCTATTGATCCCATCTAGAGTATTTTTCATTTCATTTATTGTGTTGTTCATCATTGTCTGTTTCATCTTTATTTCTTCTAGGTCCTTGTTAACTGCTTCTTGCATTTTGTCCATTCTATTTCCAAGATTTTGGATCATCTTTACTATCATTATTCTGAACTCTTTTTCAGGTAGACTGCCTATTTCCTCTTCATTTGTTAGGTCTGGTGGGTTTTTATCTTGCTCCTTCATCTGCTGTGTGTTTTTCTGTCTTCTCATTTTGCTTATCTTACTGTGATTGGGTTCACCTTTTTGCAGGCTGCAAGTTCGTAGCTCCTCCGTTGTTTTTGGTGTCTGTCCCCAGTGGCTAAACTTTGTTCAGTGGATTGTGTAGGCTTCCTGGTGGAGGGGACTAGTGCCTGTGTTCTGGTGGATGAGGCTGGATCTTGTCTTTCTGGTGCGCAGGTCCACGTCTGGTGGTGTGTTTTGTGGTGTCTGTGGACTTTTTATGATTTTAGGCAGCCTCTCTGCTAATGGGTGGTGTTGTCCTGTATTGCTAATTGTTTGGCACAGGGTGTCCAGCACTGTAGCTTGCTGGTCCTTGAGTGAAGCTGGGTGTTGGTGTTGAGATGGAGATCTCTGGGATATTTTTGCTGTTTGATATTACGTGGAGCTGGGAGGTCTCTTGTGGTCCAGTGTCCTGAAGTTGGCTCTCCCATCTCAGAGGCACAGCACTGACTGCTGGCTGCAGCACCAAGAGCCTTTCATCCACACGGCTCAGAATAAAAGGGAGAAAAAGTAGACAGAAAGAAAGAAAGAAAGAAAGAGGATAAAAGAAAATGAAATAAACTAAGGTAAAATAAAATAAAGTTATTAAAATAAAAAAATAATTATTAAGAAAAATACTTTTTTTTAAAAACAAAAATGGATGGATAGAACCCTAGGACAAATGGTGAAAGCAAAGCTATACAGACAGAATCTCACACAGAAGCATACACATACACACCCACAAAAAGAGGAAAAGGGGAAAAAATCATAAATCTTGCTCTCAAAGTCCGCCTCCTCAATTTGGGATGATCGATTGTCTATTCACGTATTCCACAGATGCAGGGTACATCAAGTTGATTGTGGAGATTTAATCCACTGCTCCTGAGGCTGCTGGGAGAGATTTCCCTTTCTCTTCTTTGTTTGCACAGGTCCCGGGTTTCTGCTTTGGATTTGGCCCCGCCTCTGCGTGTAGGTCGCCGGAGGGCGTCTGTTCTTTGCTCAGACAGGATGGGCTTAGAGCAGCCGCTGATTTGGGGGCTCTGGCTCACTCAGGCCGGGGGGAGGGAGGGGTACAGAGTGCGGGCGAGCCTGCAGCGGCAGACGCCAACATGACGTTGCACCAGCCTGAGGCGCGCCGTGTGTTCTCCAGGGAAGTTGTCCCTGGATCCCTGGACCCAGGCAGTGGCAAGCTGCACAGACTCCCCGGAAGGGAGGTGTGGAGAGTGACCTGTGCTCGCACACAGGCTTCTTGGTGGCGCCAGCAGCAACCTTAGCGTCTCATGCCTGTCTCCGGGGTCCGCGCTATTAGCCGCGGCTTGCGCCCGTCTCTGGAGCTCCTGTAAGCAGTGCTCTTAATCCCCTCTCCTCACTCACCAGGAAACAAAGAGGGATGGCTTCTATGGCTTAGTAATATTCCAGTATACATACCTCAATACCACATCCTCTTTATCCATTCATATGTTGATGGACACTTAGGTTGCTTCCATATCTTGGCTATTGTAAATAATGCTGCTATGAACATTGGAATGGATGTATCTTTTTTCAAATTAATGTTTTTGTTTTCTTCTGATAAATACCCAGGTGTGGAATTGCTAGATTAATCCACAACATAGGAAGCAAGAATATACAATGGGGTAAAGACAGTCTCTTCAGAAGTAGTTTTAGGAAAACTGGACAGCTACATGTAAAAGAATAAAATTAGAATATTTTCTCATATCATATACAAAAATAAACTTAAAGTGGATTAAAGACCTTTTAAATGTAAGATGGAAACCGTAAAACTAGAAGAAAACATAGGCAGTGTTCTCTTTGACATCAGTCTTAGAATTACTTTTTTGGATCTCTCTCCTCAGGCAAGGGAAACAAAAGCAAAAATAAACAAATGGGACCTAATAAAACTTAAAAGCTTTTGCACAGTGAAAGAAACCATCAGTAAAATAAAAAGGCCACCTACTGAATGGGAGAAGATATTTGCAAATGATATATCTGATTAGGGGTTAATATCCAAAATATATAAAGAACTCATACAAATCAATATCAAAAACCAAATAAGCCAATTAAAAAGTGGGCAGAGGATCTGAATAGAGATTTTTCCAAAAAAGACATACAGATGGTCAATAGGCATATAGAAAGATGCTCAACATCACTAATCATCAGGGAATGCACATCAAAACCACAATGAGGTATCCCCACACACAGGTCAGAATGACTATCATCAAAAGACAAGAAATAACAAGTGTTGGCTAGGAAGTGGAGAAAAAAGAACCTTAGTACACTGTTGGTGGCTCTGTAAATTGGTACAGCCACTATGAAAAACAGTATGAAGATTCCTCAAAAAAATAAAAATAGAACTACCATATGATCCAAGTAAAGCCCTTAAGCCTAAAAAGCAGAATGTGAGGTTATCAGAGCCTGTAGGGAATGGCCTTTGTCATCTCTGTCCCTCCTTCCCCTCACTCATCCCTCCTGGACACACACAACATTCTGACAGTGAATGTGTGCTCTACCCTTATAATGCCCAGCTTTCTTTGTGTCTCCCTGGACCTCCAGTTCCCTGACTTTCATACCTAGAGTGTGCAATTAACTGATTCAACCCACTGCTAATTCCACGTACTGCCATTTTGAGGTGCTCTATAACATAGAATTACACAACATCTGAGCCACACAGAATTCCAAACTATTCACCACCTATAGTGTGGATATGGGGGTGCTTAGAAGTGGGGAAAAATGAGGAATAATAAGCCTCAAAATAGCACTAAAGTGATTTCAAAGAAACACTCCCGCCCAAAATGTATCTAAATGTATATGCCAAATGATAGATTCAACATAAAGTAATGCCATGGCATAGTATTCCCTTTCTACTATACTTTTTATTGATCTAATCTTCTCAACCAGTACCAGTGATCAGTAAATTTAAATTTCAATTCATCTTTCACTTTGCTTGACATAGCATTAGATTCCAAAACCCTAAGGCTAGCAGACTCTGAAAATTATACAAATTTATCCCTCTGTCTGACCTATGGCCTAAAATAACCCTAGAAAATCTATCTTGTTGTTAAAGATTTCTAAAGATGGTGATTTTATAGCTTCCCTTAGTAATTATTATTTTTTTTAACATCTTTTTTGGGGTATAATTGCTTTACAATGGTGTGTTAGTTTCTGCTTTATAACAGAGTGAATCAGTTATACATATACATATGTTCCCATATCTCTTCCCTCTTTGTCTCCCTCCCTCCCACCCTCCCTATCCCACCCCTCCAGACAGCCACAAAGAACCGAGCCGGTTTCCCTGTGCCATGCGGCTGCTTCCCACTGGCTATCTACCTTACGTTTGTTAGTATATATATGTCCATGTCTCTCTCTCGCCCTATCACACCTCACCCTTCCCCCTCCCCATATCCTCAAGTCTGTTCTCCAGTAGGTCTGTGTCTTTATTCCTGTTTTACCCCTAGGTTCTTCATAACATTTTTTTTTCTTAAATTCCATATATATGTGTTAGCATACGGTATTTGTCCTTCTCTTTCTGACTTACTTCACTCTGTATGACAGACTCTAGATCTATCCACCTCATTACAAATAGCTCAATTTCGTTTCTTTTTATGGCTGAGTAATATTCCATTGTATATATGTGCCACATCTTCTTTATCCATTCATCCGACGATGGGCACTTAGGTTGTTTCCATCTCCGGGCTATTGTAAATAGAGCTGCAATGAACATTTTGGTACATGACTCTTTCTGAATTCTGGTTTCCTCAGGGTATATACCTAGTAGTGGGATTGCTGGGTCATATGGTAGTTCTATTTGTAGTTTTTTAAGGAACCTCCATACTGTTCTCCATAGTGGCTGAACCAATTCACATTCCCACCAGCAGTGCAAGAGTGTTCCCTTTTCTCCACACCCTCTCCAGCATTTATTGTTTCTAGATTTTTTGATGATGGCCATTCTGACTGGTGTGAGATGATATCTCATTGTAGTTTTGATTTGCATTTCTCTAATGATTAATGATGTTGAGCATTCTTTCATGTGTTTGTTGGCAGTCTGTATATCTTCTTTGGAGAAATGTCTATTTAGGTCTTCTGCCCATTTTTGGATTGGGTTGTTTATTTTTTTGTTATTGAGCTGCATGAGCTGCCTGTAAATTTTAGAGATTAATCCTTTGTCAGTTGATTCATTTGCAAATATTTTCTCCCATTCTGAGGGCTGTCTTTTGGTCTTGTTTATGGTTTCCTTTGCTGTGCAAAAGCTTTGAAGTTTCATTAGGTCCCATTTGTTTATTTTTGTTTTTATCTCCATTACTCTAGGAGATGGGTCAAGAAGGATCTTGCTGTGATTTATGTCATAGAGTGTTCTGCCTATGTTTTCCTCTAAGAGTTTGATAGTTTCTGGCCTTACATTTAGGTCTTTAATCCATTTTGAGCTTATTTTTGTGTATGGTGTTAGGGAGTGATCTAATCTCATACTTTTACATGTACCTGTCCAGTTTTCCCAGCACCACTTATTGAAGAGGCTAGTAATTATTTTTAAATTTAACAATTTACACTGTCATGAGATATATATTGGGAAAGAATGAGGAAAAAAGAAAAAGTCAGGTCTATTTGAAAGAAAAAGAATTGTAACGTACAAAAGTAAGCAAATATTAAGAAATGTAATATCTGAAACTGATAAGTGACTTCAAGTAACAAAGTTAAATATAAATGAAAGATGATGTTTGGCCAAATCACAACTCTAATCAAAACAAGAATTACTAGGCTTGCTGCTCAGACACTTTCTGTGTCCTGCTAACAAAGTCTCAGTCTCAACACTGAACTGTATCAAACCAACCACTTGTAATGGGGCCACAAAGAGTCAACTCAAATATACTTTGCTTCACAAAAGACTTCAGCCCAGTACTAATTTCACTCAAAACAGATATGTACAGTATGTTAGTATTCAGAACAAGCTATACATTTTTCTTTCAATCTCATTTATAGGAATTCTATATTCTTAGTGAACATGATTAATATTTAACTATTTAGTCCTTATAAATTGTGTGTTATCAGATTGCTTAGACAGAGACATCAATTTTACAGGTATTCAAGACAGGAAAATAACAGAAAGAAGGAGTTTGCTATTGTGAAACAGTACATAATACATGTAAAAGTATCCAAAATAATGACCATAGAAGCTCTATAAATTTTAATTCTCTATCTTCCTGAATGATTGATTGAATTTTTCATTTTTGCAATACAGTGAGTCCCCTACATATGAAACTTCAAGTTGTGAACTTTCAAAGGTGTGAACGTGCGTTTGCATGTCTAGTCACGTAAGTTAGTTCAGGTGTCTGGCATACATTTTCATGTGCATGTATCCTCTACAATTGGTTGTGCTTTTGTGTACTTTACTGTACAGTACTGTATAGAGTACAGTAGTACAATATCTTTATTTCAAACGCAGGATGTCCCAGAAGCAAGCATAAAAGCCGCGGTGATGTAGCTGGTACTGCTAAGAAGCACCAAGTGATAACAATGGCAACAAAAGTGAAAATGATTGAGAGAGTGGAGTGAGGCTAAAAGATGGTAGATGTTGCTCATTCTTATAACATGTATCATTCAACCATTGGCATGATTCTAAAGAATAAGAACAAGGTCATGGAACATGTGAAGTCTGCTGTGCCAATGATGTCGACAATAATAGTGAAGAAGTGTGGAAAATTGTTGGAAGAGATGGAGAAACTTACCAGTGTGTGGATGCAGGATCAGCATCAGTGTCGGGTCCCACTCAGCTTAATGCTGATTCAAGAGAAAGCTAAAAGCCTTTATGAAGGCTTGAAGAAGAAACACAGTGAAGAATCAGAGGGAGCATCTTTCATTGCCAGCCATGGCTGGTTTCATCGGTTCAAGGCTAGAGCCAACCTTCACAATGTAAAAGTAAGTGGCGAGGCAGCGAGTGCAGATACGGTAACTGCCCAGGAATTTCCTGAAACGCTTTGAGAAATTATTGATGAAGGCACGAATTTACCCAAGCAGCTTTTTAATATGAATGAGACAGGACTGTACCGGAAGAGGATACCATAACGAAGTTACATCAGCAAGGAGGAAAAGTCGATGCTAAGCTATAAAGCAGCAAAGGATAGGCTAACTCTATTGTTTGGTGGCAATTCTTCCAGCACGATATGAAGCTGAAGCCTCTCTTAGTTTATCATTCAGGGAACCCAAGAGCCCTTAAAAACGTAGCCAAGGGCTCTCTTCCTGTTGTGTGGAAGAGTAACCCCAAAGCCTGGCTTACACAGGCCATTTTCCAGGACTGGTTTTTCCACCACTTTATCCTGGAGGTAGAGAACTATTGCTTGGAGAAGGATGTCCCATTCAACATTCTTTCGCTGCTTGATAATGCTCCGGGCCACCTCCCTTTCATTAATGAATTTCATCCCAACATCAAACCAGTGCATCTGTCACCAAATACTATGTCACTCATCCAACCTATGGACCAGGGAATTTATAGTGACTTTCAAGAAATATTATTCATGTCACACTTTTTGTCAGGCAGTAAAGGTGAATGACGAATCAGGAACAACCTTGTGACAATTTTGGAAGGACTATCTCTAACATCTACAAGGCCATAAAAAACACTGACTTTGCTTGGCATGAGGTTATGGCCGTCACCATGAATGGGGTTTGGAAGAACCTTTGCCTGCAGTTTGTTCACAATTTTTGTGGATTTGAGAAGGTGGATGAGGAGTCAAAAGAGGTCTTCAGCAACTTAGTGACCCTCGGGGAGAAGCTGTAGCTAGATCTGCAAAAGGACGACTTCATTTAACTCCTTTCTGTGCAATAGGAGGAGCTTACTAATGAAGACCTGATGGAATTGGAGGCTCATAGAAAGGATGAAGAGAGACAAGAGGAAGAAGTAACTGACGAACCGAAGAGATTCACAACACAGGAAATGGCAAGGGGATTTTCTTTATTTGAGGAGGCACTGTTAGTTTTCGAGGAGGCACTATTAGTACCAGCAAATGGTCCCTGAAGGTTGCAGCAGCTGTTCAGAATGCCACAGTGCTACCATGTCTTCTACGAAGAGAAAAAAAAGAGCTACTACCCAGACATCAAATCACTGGATCGTTTTTTTCAAGAGGGTAGATGTAATTGAACCCAGCAAGGAAACAGAACCTGTACCATTAATGTCAGGTGTGAGTGAAATTGCAGCTTGCCCTCCATCTCCTATTGCTGATGATCCTTCATCTCTACCATCTCCCACCTCCTCTCCCTCCTCCAGCCCCTGTATGCCAGATCTTGTACTGTACCCTGTACTTTTCAAGGTACTCTACTGTAAGATTAAAAATGTTTTTAACTGACGACCGAAGAGATTCACAACACAGGAAATGGCAAGGGGATTTTCTTTATTTGAGGAGGCACTGTTAGTTTTCGAGGAGGCACTATTAGTACCAGCAAATGGTCCCTGAAGGTTGCAGCAGCTGTTCAGAATGCCACAGTGCTACCATGTCTTCTACGAAGAGAAAAAAAAGAGCTACTACCCAGACATCAAATCACTGGATCGTTTTTTTCAAGAGGGTAGATGTAATTGAACCCAGCAAGGAAACAGAACCTGTACCATTAATGTCAGGTGTGAGTGAAATTGCAGCTTGCCCTCCATCTCCTATTGCTGATGATCCTTCATCTCTACCATCTCCCACCTCCTCTCCCTCCTCCAGCCCCTGTATGCCAGATCTTGTACTGTACCCTGTACTTTTCAAGGTACTCTACTGTAAGATTAAAAATGTTTTCTCTATTTTTTGTGTTTGTGTTTTTATGTATTATTTGTGTGGAAAGTATTATAAACCTATTATAGTACAGTAGTATGTAGCCGATTGTATTAGTTGGGTACCTAGGCTAACTTTGTTGGACTTACAAACAAATTGGACTTGATGAATGAGCTCTTGGAACTGAACTGTTTCATATGTAGGGGACTTTATTATTATATGAAAAGTTTTTCTTTGCTATTTTTATGAAGTTACTTTATTACATAATATTTAAAATAATTTAGTTTATCTATTCAGTTTTACCTGAAGTGATGCTACTGTGGTCCTAAACCATAGCAAGAAACTTTTATGAATCATCAAACATAAAGTATGATATGTGCTTCATAGTTTTAATATAACGGGATTTTTAAAATAGATAATTCGTATGTGACATATATAGAAAGTCTTCATTAACCAGAATATTTGATTAACTAGAATACTCTATTTTCCTGAAAATTCATTTGTAATTGAATTTAGAATCATGCCATTTTCACTATCTCCAAAACCATGTAGCTATGGCAGATGATTTGAGAATGTGTGGAATTGTTATATAAATTTCTCTTCTCTTTCCATGGGCGTAAGATCCAGTGAAAGCCTCCTGAATAAAAGCCAGTAGATTGCAGTTCGACTTTCACTTCATTGAGTAACTTCAAATCATTTGACCTCCCCAGGTATCAATTTGGTTCTCTTTAACATGACAGGATCACTTCTCCTCCTGCTCCAAGAGCAGTAAGGGATGCAAACAAAATATAAGAGTTGGTCACTTGTATATTATATCTTACTGGGAAGATACAATATTATGGGGAATATAAAACTTATAATCTCATTGGAAAGATAAATCTACAACACTTGGAAAAATTCAAAAGCAGTACAAAACCATATATCATCAGATGCTAGATAAACAACTTCTTTATTAGTAAATTAAGTATATTTATCCCAATAAACTAGTTTTATTAGTAGCATTATTAATGAAATAAGCCATGAACAATATTGAACAAATTATTTAATTTTAATAAGTCCTAGTTTCTCAGCTATCAAATGAAAGTTATAATGGCATTATTTCATAGAGCTGTTACAAAAATTAGATAAGTTAATTTATGTATTAAGCTAAATAATTTGGCACAGTAGAATAAGGTTTTGATGATTTAACCTTAGAACACCGTATGAGGTATCTATTATTATTTACATTTTACCAATGAGATAGCTGGAGCTTTAAGGATTAACTAACCTGCCCCAGGAGGTAAGAGGCAACAACCAGAGTATTAGCTAAACTCATTCAAATTGCACAGCACAAGCACAGATAACCTCTGATGGTAGATGACCACTCTAAAAACCAGATTAGCAGTAGTAGAGTAGGGCCTCTTGAGAATTGTCATGTCTCTTTGGATATCTCAGCAACTCCAGTAAAAAACCATTCTCTTGACTCAGCATCTCTCTTTATGCTTCTTCTCCTGAGGCTGCATCTTTATCTACACCCACTGCAAGAGGCAACTTTTTCTTTTATTCTGATACGTCAACAGAGAGGCATCATGCTCCTGAGAGTATCTTTACCAGGCAGAATTCTCCCAGCTACTTCATGTAGTGAGTGGTTCCCAATCTTGACCACAAATTGAAATCCCCTGGAGAACTTTAAAAACATACCAATCCTAGACCTGTCACAGACAAATTAAATCATAATCTCTTAATCAGGGGATACAGACTTAAACATCAACAATGTTAAGTGCTCCTAAGTAAGCTCAATGTGTAGCCAGTGTTGAGATCCACCAGGTTTCAATGGATGTGACCCCTGGTCCAATCAGAGACACCTTATGTCAGGCTTCCTCTGAAGGAAATATAGGTGGAATTTCAGAGTTTTCTGGTGTGCAATAAGGGATTAACCTTGCCCAAAGAGAGGTTTGGCCTTTGCCCTCAGATCCTCGGAGGTAACCTCTATGCCTTTGAAATGTTCTGCCTGATGAGAGTGTTTTTGTTTATTTGAGAACATTGGACCTTGTCAGATAGTCTGTGCTAATAATGTAATTTACGGTTGGGGAGCCTTGAGACACATAGTGTCAGATTGATGTCTGGAGGGGTTGAAGACTAAGGTCAGCCATGTGGGTAGTCAGACATGTCTACATTACCAAGCCCCAATACAAACTCTGGACACCAAGGCTCAAGTAAGCTTCCCTGATTGGCAATACTCCATGAGTGTTGTCACACATTGTTGCTGGGAAAAGTTAGTGCTGTTCTCAAGATTCTTCTGAGAAAGGATAACTGGGAGCTCATGCCTAGGACCTTCATAGACCCTTGCCTGTGCACTTCCTCCCTTATATCATTTAAATCTATCTTTTGCTGTAATAAAATGTAACCATGAGTATAATGGCTTTGCTGAGTTCTGTGAGTTCTTCTAGTGAGTTATTAAACCTGAGAGTCGTCTTAGGGACCCTCCAATCTCCAGCTGACATCAGAAATGAGGGTGATCTTGGGAATTTCATGTACTTTTCATGTGGCCTATTCAGTTCACCCAGCTCAGATTGTCTCCTCTGTGAAGAACCTGATGATCCCCAACCTGAGTAATTCTCCATTTGAGTTGCAGCAGCATCCTTTCTCATTTCTCCATGTCTTTACATCAGCTTTTCCTTTTCTGGAAATGTCTTTACTCATATTCATCATCGACTCAATCCTTCTCATTTGTCATAAATTGCTTCAGGTGTCATTTGCTTCCAGAAACCTCCACACTCCATCTATATTACTTGTGTGCCCTTCTCATAGGACTTTGTACTTATGTCTAAAGTACATTTACCAGATTATAAACACCTGAAGCTTGTTATTTTTACTTTCTTTCAACCTCAAATGTCCTTGGTAAGACTTTGACCAGGCTCCAATTTTAGCAGCAGAGGAACTTCAATATTTCATACTCAGCTTGCTTGCTTTGCTTTCTTATTTCTGCTCTGCTCCCTCTCTAAGGTCATGGATATTGTGTAATTATGTTTGACTTTTTTAATTTGTGAGAAATTACTGGAAAAATAAAAATAAGTGCAACCAAAAGAAGAAATTAGAATAGGGAAAAAAAAGAGGGAAAAGACTACAAAAGAACTAATTTATTCCAAGCGAAAGTTGAAGCAGTGAAAGAGTGGTGAGGAAGGCAAGCAATACAATAATAGTCAAAGAGAAATGGAGTCAAAGACTTTATAGTAAGAATTGTCATAAAAATTACGATTCTGTTTGTAAAAAAATGAGTATATATAAATGAGAATTTAATAAAGATAGAAATAATTGAAAGTTTTCTCTGCATGTTGGCAATAGGTTAACTGCTTTAAAAGATGGTATGCATTATATTTCTCTTTCACATTTTTTATATACATGATTATTTCCAGGAACATGAGTCAGTAACAGTAGGATTCAACTGAAAAATTATCTATTTACAGGTTGTGAGTTTCAGGAGTCAGGGACTTTTATCTCTATGTCCCTGACACAAAGCACAGGCCTGGATTGTGTTTGTTAAATAAATGAGTGCTCTGCAAAGAGAAGATAAACCTTAGAGAAAGACAATCCCTCTTCTGACACCATCTTAGAATTATGGGCACCATTGAAATTGTCCAGAACAAGAAGGCATTATCTAGGGCAGTGACTCCCAAATGCCAGGCTTTGGTCCAGTGCCACTCAGTACTTAAGTTGTCATTGATTTCTCTGCAATTAAGAAAAAAAAAAAGATATACTATAACAAGTCTATCCTAAAGCTAAATTAATTCCACATTCTTAATTTCTGCAATTATGTTTTCCTTATTTATTATCTCTCACAAAAATATCCATTTATTCAATATGATAAGAATGGGTGGTAATCAATTTGTTTTATTAACATGCTTGCTTGGCCAAATAGAAAATCACAACACTATGATAATTGCCCCCAAATTAAGGGGAAATATTACTGATGTGTGAAATTCAAAAGTCTGAGCATGTCCAGAAAGTGTTATAGATGCCTCAGAAAATAAGAAAGAGCAAGTTCTGAGAATACACTGTGTGGCTCACATAAGCAGAGGAATGTACAGTGACCCATACCCCCCAGTGACTGGAAGATCAGAGTCACATGATCAAACCACAGTGACAAAGGGAAATGCTGCAGACTTTGTAGGAGCTACACACAGAATGGACACCTGCATGAAAAAAATTATTTTTAAAGAAGTTTTTGACACTGGAAATATTCTTTGTGTAGCATTGAGATCTAAGATTTTATCTTACTGTAAACCACCTTTTATGAAAAATATTTTATTTGTTTTATCAAACTTTCCTTCTGATACATTACAGTTATTATACATACAAGCTCAGGAGAATTTCATACCACTGGGCTTTCACAGAAGAAGTTTTGCTGGGATTTTTAATGGGAATTAAGCCAAGTGCAGGATCCCATAAAATAAACAAAAGGTTGATAAGTTTTTAATGTATTTATTTATTCAATAAATAGTAATTGAATGAGTCTGTGTGCATCTCTAAGAATGTAATTATTAACACATTTCTATATTAATTTGAATTTTAATTATTTGATTTTTAATGATTTGTCAATAGTCATTCAATCCTTGTTTCTTGCTTCAGACACATGAATTTGGGGAGATGCATTCAGTGTATAGCACTTAGTGACCCAAGAATCATCTCCACAGGGCTCTCTGTGCTCCTTCTGCCTGGATGCATCAAGCAGCCATTCCCTCTCTGAAGTTTTGCCACGTCCCAAGACTCTAAGCCTGAAAACTGGGTGCAGATCCCTTCCTATCTTGGGTTTTATAAACCTCTCCTCTCCCTTTTTACCTTTTCAGGATTCTATCTCTGAAGCAGGGCCACACATTCCTACCTCTGGGGTCCAGAATCCACCAGCTACTTAAAACCCGGGAGAATATTTGACTATCTCCAGTTGAACTCCATCCTCCATTCTTGCTTTAAGTGTAGAAGAATCACTTTCTCTATGAAATGTTTTTGCTTCAAAGAGCACTTAATATAATTTCTTCAGTGGGGCTGAGCTTTTTGAAAACAAAAACCAGAGACTAAAGTTTTTTTTTTTTTTTTTTTACTCTCCAACCTATCACACTCTCCTAGGAGAAATATCAGGAGGAAATATCAATTTTTTAAATTTATATGTGGTCATTTTCTATGCCCATCGAGTATTTTTCACACATTAAAAAAAAAAAACCTTTCTCTCAAGTCATTGTTTCTCTCTCCCTTTGAATGTGTTGCGATACTTTTTGATCTCCAACAGGAATTTTAAAAGCCTAATTTTTGTGTGAATACAGCAAGATGTTTGTTTGTTTTTTCAACATTGATAAGATTCCTAAGGGTTCCAAAGAATTTAATTTCTACATAATTAAGTTCTTGATAGGTAGACATGAAGCATACAGCAATACATCCTGAAGAAAAATGAGATTTCTGGTTTAGTCCTAAATTTACAGGATATGAATTATAGTTCATGCATATTCTTTTGGTTTCCTAACTTATAATGCATTTACTTAATAATGGAAATAGCCTCAGGAGAGAATTTTCATGACTTTGGAGAATGATATTTGAAAATCTAATTATGGTTTCATTTATAAGTTATTGAATATTATAGACTGGTTAGCCCATTTCCAGATATGCAAATGCCCTATCTTAGGCAAGAATTGAGGGTTAAGCACAATATGTTTTAAATACTTTTATATTTAAAGAGAACAGATTGAAAATAAAGGAGGCTATTAAGTATGAGATAGAACTGCTGTCTAAAATTATAAAGCAAGTGATTGTTTTGAAACCTTCCCAGTGGTTCTCAATCTTATATGCATATTAGAAACACCTAGAAATATTTTTTTTTAAACACCCACGTCTTGAATCCACCTGTAGAAATTCTGATTCAATTGATCCAGAATAAAGCATTTTTTCAAAACCACTTGAGATGATTTAAAATGTGCAGCCAGTGTTGAGCATCACTTCTGTATCTAATTAGGTCAGAGAGCAGCTAAACACAAGAAGGAAAACTATACAGTGATAATTTCCCATATGAATAAGATAAACTATCCTGAAGTAAGTTCTTACCAAGACAAGCAGTCTTCTACAATTTAAAAATAAACAAATGTTCTACAAGGCCTATACAGAAATGATAGGAATGAATGCATATTATTTTTAGGAATCAGTTCATACCATCCTACATCCAAGCCACCAATTTCTCCTCCCTGCTGAGTAGGAAGCAAAGCCATTGACCTGAGCTTGGGGGACTTAGAAGGCTGAGCTAGATTTAATGGAAGACAAGGGTGGTCCAGAAACTAGGGACTCTGAGAGTCTGGTGAAGCAAGATATAAGAATAGGTCCAAAATGAGAAGAAAACTGGGACCAGAAACAAAGGGTCAACAACAAGAAACAGACAAATTGAAGGACATTATTCAAGAGGGAGTTTCAAACAGCAATACTCAGTGGAAGGAAGCATTTTAGTAATAGCAGAGACTCTGTGGCTGTGGAGCACAGTTAGAACAACAATCAAAAATTGACGTGACTTAATTTACAATAAATGGTCCTCAACAAAATGAGGTGTTATACTTAAATCCACACTGAACTACTGTTTGCAGAAATTGGATGGCAAATCTGGCGTTATCTGGGTGCATGAATTGACATCCATGAAAGCTTTGTGGTCTGAGGAGGAGGAAGAAAAGACATAAACATATAGGCATATGTATGTATGGATCTGGGAATCTAGTGAGAAGTGGAAATGAGGATGGAGGTGACAGCACAGTGACCACCCAACATGCCCAGTCCAATGGACTGGTGTAGATACTGTATGGAAAGAGATATTTGGGAGCAGACAGACTTAGTATACTTCTCTAGGAAAGTCTAAGTGGCATTCCAGGCACAGGAAGTCTCAAGGAGTCTCGTTTCAGGCCTAAGAGAGAGAAAACAACCCCAAATTAAAGCAGGTAACATCTTACCTGGTCTTCCAACGACTAGAGTTAAACCTTAGAGCTCAGGGCTGTCACCAGCAACTTGACTCTAATGCACAGAAGAGATATAAGTGAGTGGCCACAGAGGCCCCATGAACACCTGTGAGACATGTTCAGAATATAGGTAAATATATACATGGAGAGCCTTAGGGATTAAAAGTGAGTCTTGCATGAGCAGGCTATAGCTTAAAAACCCTCTCTATTTGGATGTTAATACCAATAACTTTATGTCCACAGGCTACAGCCTGAGTTATTTGAATTCCATTATTATTTAGAAAAACACTTTTATGTACTTTTTATAAAATCATCTCACTTGAATGTCATACAAACCACGTAGATGATAGTACAGGTTTTATTGCCATTTTACAGTGAAGTCCAAAAAAGATAAAAACCTACTCAATATCACCCATCATGAAATTAACTTTATGTTTCCTGATTTTAAATAATAATAATAATAATTAGCTTTCTACGTGCTTAAGGTACAGGTGGGGGACTCTACTCATGACTGCAGCTGTTTATTGGAAAGGTCTGTACGCAAAAGAAATTACAGAAGCTACAGCATTTGTTACCCAGTAATTAAATGCTCCCATACCAATGCATTGGGAAACAGTTGTTAATAACACAAAATCCTAAGAATAATTTATAAAATGAGTCTTCATATTGGTATCATGGATACCAGTGAGCACTATTTTCAATAATACTTTTTAAAAGACACTGAAACCTTTCTTTTATTGCAGTCCTCATAGTAACCCCTAATGAAAACTGAATGATAGGAAATCATGTTCCTGGCAACCGTGTGTAATATAATTATTTTATGCTCTCTTGACCAGTTTTAAAGCCCTGCCTAGAGGCTGGTCAGTTTCCCTTCTTCAGCAGCTGATTGAGTCCACAGCCCAATCATTTCCCTTATTAGACTCTCTCAGACTCAGGGTCACTATGCATCTGACCTATTTGCCCCAGGGCCAGGTACCAAACACCAAAGGACAGCCTCTATGCCCCAGAGCCTGCAAAATTATTCAAACTAGCCAATCCACAGGAGGACCACACAACTTAGCAAAACTCACCCTTCTTGCCATACATACAAGCCTGCTATAGCACCAGCTTGCTGTCACCCTTACCTGGGTGCAACCCTCTGCATGGCCTGAGTTATAGCCTTCTCTCATTTGGAGCTGTAAGTAACTAAAAGCTGTACCTTTCATCTATCTCATCTATCCCAGTGTCATTGTGTTGTGTTCTTTCATACAACTTTAGGAGGTAATTAGTTTTAAATGAGGTCATAAGGGTGGATCCTCCAAGATGGGATTAGTGCCCTTATGAGAAGAGGAAGAGACAAGAGCTCCCTCTCTTTACCATGTGAGAATGCAGCAAGAAGGTGGCCATCTGCAAGCAAGGAAGAGAGTCTTCACCAGAACCCAATCATACTGACACCCTGGCCTCAGACATCCAACCTCCAGAACTATGAGAAATAAACTTCTGTAGTTTAAGCCATCCCATCTAAGGTATTTTATTAAAACAACTGGAGCTGATTAAAGCAAAATCCTATAAAACATAGAAAAAAGGCTAGGTGAGGTAGTCCTCCTGGAGTACAAGGTGTTCTGGTGCTCTGACTTGATATAGGCATAGTGATTGGAGAGTTAGGTAGCTGCCTTGCCTATCTTTGACTATTTCTTCCAAATATCTGTTGCCTCCTCTGGACTCTTGACAGGTGAGATTGAGTTTGGGGCACCTGCCTAAGTGCAAGAACACTCCATGAAAAGAGATGTCTTTGTTTTAGGGAGCAAGATACAGGTGACCCCAATATACATTAGGTTGGGGAAACAACCCTTGGCTGACTGGCTGGGTACAGGGCCATCCCACCAGTTCTAGGAGAGGCTAAATCTTTCAGCTTTCATGTGAGAATAGACTTGACTGGAGTTTTGTGTGATACCTTGCATGAACCAAACTCACAATGCAATCTACAATTTCCAATTTCAGTTTTTTAATATGAAGAGAAATCTCAGGGATGCAGTCTTTCAGAACAATATGAATAGAAAATCCTTTCATATTGTATAATTTCTCTAATGTTTTTACTGTTGTCTCACCAATACTTTATCTGACAGGATTTTTAAGTGACCTTTTTAATTGACTCTTTCCAAAGCATTCAGTCTAGTTATCATGCAAACAACACTTTCTTTCCATTCTTGTCAGTTTATGGAATATTTAATTAGAATTATGTTTAGTGGGCTTCCCTGGTGGCGCAGTGGTTGGGAGTCCGCCTGACGATGCAGTGAACACGGATTCGTGCCCCGGTCCGGGAGGATCCCGCGTGCCGCGGAGCGGCTGGGCCCGTGAGCCATGGCCACTGAGCCTGCGCGTCCAGAGCCTGTGCTCGGCAACGGGAGAGGCCACGGCAGTGAGAGGCCCGCGTACCGCAAAAAAAAAAAAAAAAAATTATGTTTAGTAATTATAATAAAACTCACATAAAAGAAAGTGTGGGGACAAGCTTCTTGATTTATGCTAAGTATGCAACTATCCAAGGAGGAGCAGAGTACATGAGAGAGCAGTCTTCAGCCATCTGCATTCAGCTTGCTCTGGTCGTGGATATATTTTGCAGAGGGAATGTGGAGCACCAGTTCAGTGGGCAAGTTGGATAAATCAAGGTGTGCTGAGAGAGCCTCTACTAAGTACAATGTGATCTCACAGACCAACTCAATAAAGCTTGAGCCAGACATAGGAAAATCCAGTTATCCCAGAGAGTTCTCTCGGGTACTGTCTCTGCCGAAGAGATCAAACAAGGAGTATGTATTATAACCATCCACCTCCAATATGTTTATAATACTAAGATACCAAGTATTGGAGGAAATGAAAATAACTTCAGGAACAGGGTGGACTAAGAACACAAACAATTGAAACAAACCAAGCAGTAGCAAAAGAGTCCTGCTTTGCCAAAGCAGGTTTTCAACTGTCAGTTTTGTAGCACAAAGCTGATCCAATTATATTTTGTGATACTAAGGACTGCAGGTGTCACTATTATTCAGGGAATAATGTTACCCTTGGCTTGAATGCCTCATTTCACATGGGTAGCACTTTTTGATACTCAGAAAAACAACTCTCTAATGTGAGGACTACAAGAAAATAAGTTTACAAGAATACTTGATGAAATGAGAATGAATTGTTTTAATAGCAGTGGCAGATATTATAGTGATCAAAATTCACACAGCATGTACGGGTGAAGATTCATCTTTAGTAGGCCCTTAATTACTGCATTCATCCTAATGATTGGAACCTGCTCCAGAAATATGAAAACAGGTGCACAATAAAAGCTAGCATAAAATGTCACTCCATGTGAATATAAACTGCAGTTGAAATTATTGTATTGGGTTGGTCAAAAAGTCCGTTCAGGCTTTTTGATACCGTTGTACAGAAAAACAAACTTTTGGCCAACCCTATAAGTAATATCATGCAACTTATAGGATCTTAATAGAATAATTTGAATTTAAAAATTTACAACAATAAATCAGTTGGATACTCTTCATTATAAAAACCTCTAATTTTCAGTGAGGTTGACTACCTCTTTTATGTTTTGTTTTGGGGTTTTTTTTGCGGTACATGGGCCTCTCACTGTTGTGGCCTCTCCCGTTGCGGAGCACAGGCTACGGACGAGCAGGCTCAGCGGCCATGGCTCACGGGCCCAGCTGCTCCACGGCACGTGGGATCTTCCCGGACCGGGGCAAGAACACGCGTCCCCTGCATCGGCAGGCGGACTCAACCACTGCGCCACCAGGGAAGTCCTCTTTTATGTTTTTTAATTATTTGTACTTTGTTATTTGTGAACTGCTTATATCTTTTGCTCTCTTAACTTTTAGGCTGTTGGTCTTTGGTTGAGCTCTAGAAGCTTTCTGTATAATGGTAAGATTTAATCTTTGCCTGTGATATGAATTACAAAATTTTTTCAAGATTGCAATTTGTTTTTTGACTTACCATGTGGTATTTTTGTCATGAAGAATTTTTTTCTTTTTTATAGTTCCAAATCCACTAATCTTTTCTTATTAAAGATTCTGGATTTTGATTCATAGTTAAAAAAGCCTTCCCACTGAAAAATAAATTTTCATCTAGTATTTTAATGGCTTCTTCTTTTACATGTAAATTCTTGGTGCAACTGAAATTCTTCATAGTATATAACATACAATGTGGATCCAGTTTTATTTTTTCCAGAAAGCTACCCATCATCCCAGGACCATTTGTTTAATAATACATTTTTACCCATTAGTTTTGGGATAACACCTATATAATATACTAGATTTCCATATCATTTATTTCTGGCCATTTGTTTATTTATATACTAGCTCTCTGTTGAATTATTGAGACATAAAATGTTTTGCCTCCAGGAAATCCTGCCTCTACCACTATTGCTCATTTTTTCAAAGTTCTTCTCAAAATTCTTGTTTGTATATTTTTCTATATAAACTTTATAATCAATTTTTCTAGCTTACAAACACTTGGTCCTCTTATTGGATCACTTTAAATTTATAAGTTATGAAGAAATGATAACTTCATGATCTTGAATCTTCTTGTCAAAATCTTGGTATATCTTTCCATTATTTCAATTCTTCTTTTGTGCTCTTCAGGAGTGTACTAAAAATTTCTAGATATAGGTTTTATATATTTCTTGATTTGTTTATTTCTAGGTATTTTATGGAGTCATTTGTTTATAGTTGTTCCTTATATAATAAAAAGTACTGATTTCTCTATGTTACTTCCATGTCCCTTTACTTCACTGAATATTCTTATTTACAGCATGTTTTCAACTGATTACATGGGGTGGGGGGTGGGGTTGGTTAGTATACAATCATATTCTCTTCAAATAATGTTTCTTTCCTAGTAGTAGATACAAAAGGATGAACTTTATCCAAACAAGGTCAGGAAAACTGCAATAATGAGACTGGAAATGAGAACTGAAATACATGTAACTGTAGAACTGACACTGACTATAAGTGAGGATAAGGGCAAAAAATCAGTATGTAAATATAGTATGTTCTGAAAATGTAGAAATGATAAACTAATAAATACAGGGAGGGCATAAAGGAAAGGTAGAGAGTAAATAAATTTTCTGATTGCCTTGTCTGTAATAGCTGGGAGTCAAAAGTGTTATTTGAAGCTGACAAATCAATTAATAGAAATATATGCATATTTATCCATATAAGGGTAAATTCTAAGAAAGATAATTTTATTCTATACTATCAGATGGTGGAAGAAAATGGAGGGAACAGGAAGGAAGAAGAAACATGTTTATTTTATTAGTTGTCTTAGTAGGGTTGATACTGTAGACTATACATAGTTATATTTATAAAGGCAACCACAAGGGAGGGAAAAAAACTCCTTAACTGTCAGAAGACATATAAAGAATAGAAAGCAAAGACAACAGACTTCATAGTAAAAGTTTTCAAACGTGTAAAATATGGGGGAATATTAAGTTTCTATATACATGCTTCCTTGTACATGCAAAAAGAAACTTTGGAAGGATATATAGGAATCTATATAAGGGAGTTGCCTATGCAAGGGGAGGGGTGGGAAGAAGAATATAAAGTGAGTACTAGGCATATGGGGAAAAGGATGGTATAGACTTTTTACTGTGTTTTTAATTTAATTTAATTTAATTTTAATACTACCTAATCAAAAATTAATTTAAACATAATATAAAAAATATATTCAATCATTAAAAACTAGGCCCACTTTCTATCTGTTGTCATGTCATAATTAAGCTATTCCCAATATTTTATAACTAATATAAAATTAAAGTGTTTATTTATTAAATATTTCCCAAAATCTTGGGTATTTCAACAGTCCCTCCCCCATAAAAGCAGATATAAATTGAAATATTTTAACCAAGAGCAAACCCATAATCAAAATTGGTTAATTGGGCTTATTCGTTCCAGATTTTAAAAGTAAATCATTATGATGAACAAGGAGAAGGAAATGAATTTATAATTAACAATTTACTATAGTTTTATATTCTAAGAGTACCATTAGTCTTCTTTACATTTTCATATAATGAGTTAATTTTACAACTTGAATAATGACTAAAGAACTTTGCATAATTTTTCTGAGGTAAGAAAAATCCTAATGTTTTCAAATAACATTTTTATTATTACTCTTCTTAGACAGACGTGATAATCACTTGAAAATTTTAGCACTTCAGTATAGCTCCTAGTCATGGTACATGAGACAATATATGTCTTCACGGTTGACAGTTGAAATAATCTTCAATTGTCAAAAGACATCAAAGAAAGAGTACCTGCACATTTTCCTAATTTACTCTGGCATACCTGAAGTCCCTGTAGAAACTATTTCTTTACTAAGCAATTTCATTTAATCTAATTGATAAGATAAAGGCCTGTATGAGAAAAGTTTTCATGTTAATAAGCTTTATGGCACAAATTTATCTGTTATTTCTAAACCTATAGCAAACATCTCAGCAGGGTCTACATATGATAAGAAATCCTACATATTAAATTACTTTTAGCTAAAAAAATCTCTTTTATTTTTCTTCAGTTAAATTACAAACTATATAACATAATGAGAAATATTTGGAGTTTAACACTGTGGAATTGTTCAAGCCAAATATTTTCAGTATCAAGTGATAGAAAAATGTAAGACCAAAAGGTACATCTCCCGCTGAATCAAGGGGTTTAAACAATTTCATCAGAACTCTGTTTTCTTGCCTCTTTGATTTTGGTTCTTCTTGCCTCTGCTTTGCTTGAAATCACATAGGATTTGTCTGTGTATCAGCAAAATGGTTGCAGGTATTCCTAAAACCATATGGATTGTAGAAGTTAGAAACCTGGAGGACTCTGAATCACCCAGTTTGAGTTACATGCTTATCCCTTTAGCAACCACTGAAGTCGGGGTGGGGGGGGGGATGCAGTGCTCTGATTGGTCAGGCCTGGACCATAAGCTAAGTGGTATTGAAAATATATAGACTGGCCAGGCCTAGCCAATTGTTATGAAATGGGAAAATGGGTGGCTCCCTAAAAGAGAGGTGCTCAAGGAGTTTCTGTATTTTTCTCTTTACTCATATCTGATGCTAAGATATCAAAGCCAGTTAAATAAGCTTTAGAGGCTCTGAAAAGGGTTTCTTTGAAGGCTTTCATATTCACATTAGAACCCTGAGTTATTTCAGGGAATACATCTGGTTTCAGTCCTGGGAATTGGATCTTCCAATGGCACTTCAGACTTTCTAGTGGCATCCATTGTTCCCTCTAATTGGCTTGGAAAATGTCTTAACACTTCTATAGGCAGAAACAAGTGATATAAGCTGGCAAACCTTAAACCAAGTCTCAAATAAGCACATGCCCAAGCATGGAAGATCAAAAAATTACAAGAGGGTTGATGCCTGTCATTTCTCTCCACCTACCCTCATCTTGGAGCATGCACCCTTCCCCTGCAGCCCTACAAGCCAGACAATCCTACTCTTTGCATTAGCTGCTTAGGTCCCAGGTTAATTATTACTGGGTCCAGGCCCTCCAAGAGCCCAAGTCCTCTACAATTCCTGGCTATTTGCAGCTGTTCCTCCAGCTCAGTTTTAAGACTTTACATGTATTTACAATTACAGCATCTTTTTACACTTCTAAACTCCTTTTGAGGTGGGTATAATTCTAATATTTAGAGATTAAAAAGTGGTGCTCAAAGGAGTTAATTAATTAATTGCCTAGACTGGCACAGGAAGGTATCGAGTCAGACAAATGAACCTATCTACAAAACAGAAACAGACTCATAGACATAGAGAACAGACTTGTGGTTGCCAAGGGGGAGGAGGGGAGGGAGAGAGATGGACTGGGAATTTGAGTTTGGTATATGCAAACTTCTACATTTAGAATGGATAAACAACAAGGTCCTAATGTATAGCACAGGGAACTATATTCAATATCCTGTAATAAACCATAATGGAAAAGAATATTAAAAAAAGGAATGTCTAGATGCGTAGAACTGAGTCACTTTGCTGTGCAGCAGGGATTGGCACAACATGGTAAATCTACTTCAATAAAAAATTCTTAATTAAATTAAATTAAATTTTTTTAAATGTATTTAGCCAGGTCTTCCGCCTAGGTTTTGTGTTTTTTTCCCCTATACCCAGCTTCCATGTTCTCTCTGGGTCAGCCTCACATGCTTGCCCTGGGATCGCTCTCAGTCCTCCCTTATCTCTTCTGATCTTACCTTCTCATCTCAGCTTCCTTTCTAACCCTTATATAACTTTCTTCCCAATAGCTTTTTTCTAAAGCAAACAGTACTATTTTGGTAGTGAGTATCTTTTGTTTGGTTTTTTTTTAAGTAATTAAAATAATGTCAGAGTGGAAAAGAGGATTAATGAAAGAGAGAGACAGAACTCTCATCAGAACCATCAGGTACTTGCTTTGGCACATCTGAGAAAGTACAGGAAAATACAATATTGCAATTTATTTGCAAGACATTTAAGCTGCTTATGTTGATTTCTTGTTAAATCAGACTGGGAATTCAGCTAACTCTTGTTGACTTATAAAACCAAAATTCTCTCTTTAGCTTATGACAGATGATAAATAAATGCTGATGACTGATCTGTTACAAACTTCCCTTACATTTAAATCCTCAGAAGCCTACAGTTTGCCTGGAGTAAGTCAATGCTCTTCAAAAGCCTAATGGTCATATTTAATTTATGTTAAGTCAGAGATACCTTCTTTCTAATCAGTGATTACATGAAAAAATCTTGTAACAAGCTTCTACACCTGAAGATTGACTAACCACCAAATAACCAATCTTAAATGTGGGCTTGTCCTCCTGATTTCTCAGTGTCAGAGAATATACACACACACATACATATATATGATATATATATATACACATATCCTTATGCATTTATCCTTATATATATATCTTTATATACTATATCTCCTTATATACATTCTAACATATATTTTTAAATATATATCATAATATCCATCTATATCCATACATATATTCTTTTATAGGTATATATATATATATATATATACATACACACACACATATATACATATATATATAAAGCAATTTATGAAACCCAAAGTTGTTATTAGATCCAAATCATGGAGTTTGGGTAATGGTTTCCAGAACTAACAAATCAAAAACCAATTGAATAATTGATTATGGAAAAAGCCTAAATCACGATTAAATAAATAAGGAGTTGGATTCTGTGTAAAGCTGCATGTGTAATTCTTTTTTTTTAATTGAAGTATAGTTGATTTACAATGTTGTGTTAGTTTCTGGTGAACAGCAAAATGATTCAGTTATGTATATCTTCTCTTTCATATTCTTTTCTATTATAGTTTATTATAAGATATTGAATATAATTCCTTGTTCTATACAGTAAGACCTTGTTGTTTATCTATTTTATATACAAAAGTTTATATCTGCTAATCCCAAACTCCTAATTTATCCTCCCCTTTGGTAACCATAAGTTTGTTTTCTATGTCTGTCAGTCTCTTTCTGTTTTGTAAATAAGTTCATTTGCATCATATTTTTTAGATTCCACATATGTGATAGCATATGATATTTGTCTTTCTCTGACTTGCTTCACTTAGTATGACAGTCTCTAGGTCCATCCATGTTGCTGCAAATGGCATTATTTCATTCTTTTTTATGGCTGAGTAATATTCCATTGCATATATATATACCACATCTTCTTTATCCATTCATCACTGATGAACATTTAGTTTGTTTCCATGTCTTACCTATTGTAAATAGTGCTGCTATGAACATTGGGGTGCATGTATCTTTTTGAATTAGAGTTTTCTCAGGATATATGCCCAGCAGTGGGATTGCTGGGTCATATGGTAACTCTATTTTTAGTCTTTTAAGGAACCTCCATACTGTTCTCCATAGTGGCTGTACAAATTTACATTCCTACCAACAGTGTAGGAGGGTTCCCTTTTTCACCACACCCTCTCCAGCATTTATTATTTGTAGACGTTTCGATGATGGCCATTCTGACTGGTGTGAGGTGATACCTCACTGTAGTTTTGATTTGCATTTCTCTAATAATTAGCCATGTTGAGCATCTTTTCATGTGCCTATTGGCCATCTGTATGTCTTCTTTGGAGAAATGTCTATTAAGGTCTTCTGCCCATTTTTAGATTGGGTTGTTTGTTTTTTTGATATTGAGCTATGCAAGCTGTTTGTATATTTTGGAAATTAAGCACTTGTCAGTCACAACATTTGCAAATATTTTCTCCCATTCCATAGATTGTCTTTTCATTTTCTTTATGGTTTCCTTTTGCTGTTCAAAAGCTTATAAGTTTGATTAGGTCCCATTTATTTAATTTTGCTTTTTTTTTTGGCCTTTGGGAGACTGGCCTAAGAAAACACTGCTACAATTTATGTCAGAGAATGTTTTCCCTATGCTATCTCCTAGGAGTTTTATGGTGTCATGTCTTATATTTATAAGTCTTTAAGTCATTTTGAGTTCATTTTTGTGTATGATGTGAGGGAGTGTTCTAACTTCATTGATTTGCATGTGGCTGCCCAGCTTTCCCAACACCACTTGCTGAAGAAACTGTCTTTCCCCATTGTATATTCTTGCCTCTTTTGTAAAAGATTAATTTACTATAGGTGTAAGGGTTTATTTCTGGGCTCTCTGTTCTGTTCCATTGATCCATATGTCTGTTTCTGTGCCATTACCAAGCTGTTTTGATTACTGTAGCTTTGTAGTACTCTCTGAAGTCTGGGAGGGTTATGCCTCCTGCTTTGATCTTTTTCCTCAGGATTGCTTTGGCAATTCTGGGTCTTTTGTGGTTCCATATATATTTTAGGATTATTTCTATTTCTAGTTCTGTGAAAAATGTCACGGGTAATTTGATAGGGATTGCACTAAATCTGTAGATTGCTTTGAGTGTATGGCCATTTTTACAATACTATAATCCCTCCACCCCAAGATCCTGAGATATCTTTCCATTTCTTTGAATCATCTTCAATTTCTTTTATCAATGTTTTTTAGTTCTCAGCATATAAGTTTTTCTGTGTGTGTAATTCTTTATGTAAGGAATTCTTACCTCTGACTGACAATGTGCAAACAGAACATGGTTCAGAGGAAAGGAAGTAGGTTCCACACTCTTTGACTATTGAGCAAGCTACTTAATCTCACTGAGCTTGTTTCCTCATTTGTAACATGAGTGTAACAGCATTATTTACTGCAATGGGATGTTGTGAGGGTTTAACAATATAGTGCATGTAAAGTACCTGGCACGTGCATTGAAGTACTCAATTAAAGAAAAAAAACTAATTGAGTTCAAACATTCATTAGGTTTGGAATCAAATGCAAGGCTTTTCCATACGGTAAAAGACTCTAGCAGGGCTTCCCTGGTGGGGAAGTGGTTGAGAGTCCGCCTGCCGATGCAGGGGACACGGGTTCGTGCCCCGGTCCGGGAGGATCCCACGTGCCGCGGAGCGGCTGGGCCCGAGAGCCATGGCCGCTGGGCTTGCGCCGCGTCCAGAGCCTGTGCTCAGCAACGGGAGGGGCCACAACAGTGAGAGCCCCGCGTATCGCAAACAAACAAACAAACAAACAAAAAACAAAAAAAAGACTCTAGCAAAACTCTATACTATTAGGTAGTAACTATAACTCTTACAAGTGTATGTCATTTTATAGTTTACAAAGTAAATATACTGCAAAGTATAGAATGAGTTACTGAACCAAAAGATTGAGGTTCTAATACCAGTTTTGCTAGAACTGCTATGCCTGTGATCTTCAGTATGACTTAATCTCTCTGAGACTCATTTTCATGTCTCTGAGTGGAAAGGAGACAACCTGCTTCAGAGGATCATGGTGATGATTAACTGTGACAAGGAAGGTAGCATGAGTGGCAGAGTGACTAGCATATGGTCTCCTCTTCTTTCTCAATCCTACTTAAGACATAAGCAAGGCCAGTGAAACTCACCAAAATGTTTGAACATAAGTGGATTCTAAAATAAGAAAGGTGGGGGCTTCCCTGGTGGCGCAGTCGTTGAGAGTCCACCTGCCGACGCAGGGGACACGGGTTCGTGCCCCGGTCCAGGAAGATCCCACATGCCGCGGAGTGGCTGGGTCTATGAGCCATGGCCACTGAGCCTGCGTGTCCAGAGCCTGTGCTCCGCAACGGGAGAGGCCACAACAGTGAGAGGCCCACGTACCGCAAAAAAAATAATAATAAAAAATAAATAAAATAAGAAAATTATGTGAATATATATATTTGAAAGATAAATAATACTATCAAATTATTTCAGTTTTCAAAAGCATAGTAATTTGAAATAGTGTAAATAATTTCCTACATCCTCAGGCACACTCACATGTTCCACATTTTTGCAACTGCTTTCTGTTATGGATTGTTGTTTTAATGTAAATATTCCTTTTTACCTGATGAAATATTATTTCTTTGGGGTATTCTTTCTAATAAAATTGTCACTTATAAAATCATCACTGCCAATTTATTTCTTTTCACATTTTCCTCATCTGTGCAAAGCCACAGAAGCATGGTTGGCATTTCTTATTCAAAACACATCAATAATGTTGGAGGCCAGGCTAACTTATCTTTTTTCTGTCAAACTGAAGTCAACTGTTGTAATATTTGGAATATAATGGAAAGTCTGTCAGATATTCAAATAATAGTAGAACAGTGTTTATCAAAATCATTATGCTCAGGAAAAAAATTGGCAAAAACCTTGGATATCTAAAGTAAACAAAACAGATTTATTTTCAGATTACCTTGTTTAAGTCTTCAACCCCTAATGAAAAAAAAAAAAAAAAATGTGGCCAGTACTGAACAAAATATGCTAAATCCAAGAACAACATAATTGGAATTGTTAATATGACAGAGTAAAACAGTAAAAGTTATAACAGCTTCGTGTTCCATAGTTAAGAGAAATCCATGTTTCAAATATTCTCTCTCTCCTAATAAGATAAATTATTATTCATCATAATGTCACCCAGAAGTAAAGAACTTTCCTAAAATAAAATTTCTCTTTTCCTAAATAGCTGAATTAGTGATTCATAGCTTTTCTGTTTGGGGAATAAAATGTCATTTTTCAGTTGAAAATAACTTCTGATAGGCTACTTGAGGATATAAAAAATACATAAATGAAATGGTATAGTGTAAAAAAGAAAAAAAGGCCTTTAGCCACTCTTCCATATAATTAGGTCAGTAAGAATATAGGTCAGATTGGTCATGGATAATTACAGTAATAATTAAACAAAGTCACCACAAAAGTATAATTCCCAAGTCAGTGAAACATAAGTGTAATCCAATTAAAGATTGTAATATAGCTGAAGAAATCATGTATTGATCAGAAAGATTGATGCTACAAAACCATAGTCTTTTACAAACATCGGCAGTGCCTCCCCAAATTGTCTCAAGTAAAAAAAATAAGAAATTTAGCCACACAAATGACCACTACATAATTTGTCATTTTTCTTGTGGGATCTTTATATATGAGCTTTGTCTTTATAATGTGTCAACGGCCTCCTAGAATTTAACTTAAGCATCATTGAGATAGCCTGGAAGCTTCTGCAGGGATGGAATAGGGTCATTTAGGGAAAGACATGTCACCTTCTTCTGAGAAGAGAAGAAAAGAATTTAAGTCCAACACCGTCTGGTTCCAAAACTCTTTCATTAATATGTGGCCTTTAGAAATGCTATGGCATAAATCATCTTGGATGGGTGCAATTTCACAATCATTTATTCCAATTCAATTCAGGACAAGGAGCGTCTGTAGATCAAATAGCTTTCTAAACCCAAATTACACAGTGGGCTGATAAGCTATCAAAGTGAAATTATGTCATTGACAGTGGAAGCTAGGCAGAGGAGGAGGGAAAAGGAAAAGAAAGATGCTCAAATTCATCTAGTGGGAAAAAAAGTCACGGAAAAGGAAATGAGCATGAACAGATTAATTTCACGCCTTTCTAAGAGACTCTGCTCCAAGAAGTTGATTTTCAAATTTGCTTGAAGATAACTGTATACAATAAAATTCTCAGACCTCTGCTGAGAACTGCTAAGCTACAGTGTGCCCGGGGAAGAAATCTGGTAACCTGGCAATCTGTACATATAAGAAGGCCGTTAGCGAGTCTTTTCAGATAAGTTTGGGATACACTGTTTGAAAAGAGAATGTCAAGTTATTAGCTGAGAAGATGTGTTTATATGCTTATTGCGATATTCTGAGCTTTGGGAATAGTGAGCCTAATTCCTAATAAGATCATAATCCAGTTGTTGGAGTCAGAATAGGAGCTCTGATTCAGATGAGCAGAACAAAAATATCAAGGCCTCACAATGTGGGGTGAGAGCTTAAGTGGACTCTATTAAGTAACTCTAGTTATTAAGAAGTTCAGGCAAGTTACAGTCTATTACCAGTTGCAATTACTTTAAACAAACAAGAGCATCCTGATATCTGCAATATGAAGACATGGCTGCAAATCTTGACTTTTTCAGCCACATTTTTATCATCTGTACAAAGAAGTGATGATACCCAATTTATAGATGCCTGTTATAAGAGCTGATACATGTAAGGGATTATGACTACCAGATAAAGAGGATGAGGGCAAGTGTTGGTGTCAGGGGAGTCCAACAAGGTATGTCCTTAATGGTGGGTGGTGAAGCACCACAATGGGAATGCGGATGGAAGAACCAGACAATGCAGTCAAGTGGCAGCAGATAACATAGTCCCCTCTAGTGGCCTGTAGTTCACCTGCGACTACCGTCTCCAGGTACTGTACAGAGAGAAGTAAGATTCAAGTTACTTGGGGACGAACTGGGTAGCTGGAAGGTTACCAAGATAAGATCCAGACATACGGGAAAAAAATTCATTGCCCACTTCCTGGAAATGGAATGTATGATGGGAGTTTTGTGCAACACAAGTTATTAGCCCTGAAAGCACAGTCAGAATAGGAAAACAAAAGTGAGTTATTCCTAAAACTTCAATTCCCCTTGGTCAATTCTGGCAAAGCTGAGGGTACAAATGGAAATAAAATCTCAGCTTAAAGAGTGGAGAGATTTAGGAAGCTAGAGGTTTATACACAAGGGCTGGTAAACCAAACTAAGGAGGCAACACTTATTCACACAAAATGGTATTTAACAGAGACATCTGCTGTCAGCAAAAAGATCCAGAGGTTTTAAGCACACATGGCTTTTTACGTACCAGGCAGGTAAGGTACAAAAACAGGGGGATGTGAGTTTGTTAGAATTTATCAATAAAATGCAATGGCTTAAATGCAGTCAAATTCAGATTTTTTATAACCTACTGACAAACCAGAATAATCTCTGAGCTAAATTAAACCCTGAGTGACCAGGTTTTTACCATCACCTAGCCCATTAATGGCCTAGGGAAAGGGGCACAGATATAGGTAATGTGATATCTTCATTTACTATTAAAAGATTTTTTTAACCTTCAGATTAAGATTTAAGGAATATTCAGTTAACACCTGCTATAATCCAGGCACCAGATGAGGCCCTCCCATATACATTTAATGTGCAGGTAATCAGGGAAGAATCAAAGTAATGTGATGATGCCACTCCCAGAAAAATCCCAAAACTCTGACTAAAGTAACAATATATGTTATTACTAGCAATAACAATCAAGTAAAGAAATTAAGTTAAACATAATTAAGCAATGCCGAGAAAACAATTAGAGCTACACGTATTAGAATGTTTAGCCTTTTAAATATAGGTATATTCTCCTGAGAACTTAATTACATCCTAGGCATTAAAGAACATAAACTATCCCAAGTGAAAGCATATAACATAAAACACAAAATCCCACTAACACATACTAATTTCAAGATCTTGCATGAGAATTCTAACCTTCTTGGAAGTATTCACGACAAATTTTAAATACCTGCATTCATTGCTGCATTTAAAAGGAATTGTACCACCTCCTGAAAAAAAACAGGAATAGAGTGCCCTCTAGAGTCTTGCTTGTATTTTTATGCCAAATCAAGGGGAAATTGTTTTGACAATTTCTGGGTATGTTCATTAAAATTTAGAAATGTGGAAAATTTGTTTATTGCTGCTACAAAAATGTATGTATCTACAAAATTTATTATAATTATTTTCCCCCAAGAGAAATCTTTGAACATTACTTATCTACATAGAACCAAAAAAACTAAAGTTTTTATTTAATATGTGTTGCATTTTTATTTTACTTACTTTCTATGGCCTACTCATACAAATATATTTGAAGCAAATCTAATAACAGTAAGCTAGTTTCATATTTTATTTATACATATTATTTGTTTATATTATGCATTCATTTCAGTCTGTAAGTTCCCAAAACAATGTTTGTTAATGTAACATTTGAAGCCTCTACCTTAAACTGAGACAATGCATGAGGATAACTAATTAACACTTTTACAAATAAATGAATCAACCTACAATGATTAAAATAGAGGCGTAACTAGTAATGCCCTGTTTAAGACACACAGATCAGGATGAAGGTATAACAATAGGCATAATAGGAGCAGGTTTCTAAATAACATGTGAAGGCTGAAGCTGCAGACTTTGAACCAGAAGCTAAAATTCAAAGTCTAAAACGATGAACAGTTACTTCCTTCAGTTTAACAAGAGATAGGCTTTGATTTAATATCCAGCTATCCACTCTTTATCAATAAAGTCAGGGATCCAATTTCCTTATCTCTAAAATGGGAATAATTTTGAAATCCGAGCTTATTGCATATATTTGTATGGATCAAATGTGAAAATTTATAGAATGGCTTTATAAATTACGAAGAACTCTGTGTGTGTGTTATTATTTCTGTTCTTTATATAAAATTGAGAAGATTAGTAAATTTGGCTTAACGAGGCCATCCTTAAGTAAAAACATTAAGCATTCTCCTGGTATTATCACTGGCCACTCTTCAAGATTTTTGCTGGTGTTCCCTCTTTGCACATATATTAACTGTTCCTCAAATATAAGTGTTTTACATATTCTTTGGGACGTTTCCCCATGATCTTTTTCTTTCCACTTGAAATTCTTCCTAAGGAATCTCTTTCCTTCCAGTGTCTTCAAATACCTTCTACAGTCGGGAAACACTTAAATTTACCTCTACAAACTAACTTCCTAACATCTAGATTCATATTCCACCTGCCTATTTACACCTCCTTCATCCACAGCATCAGAGGAGCCGTGGGGCTGAAATCAAAGACATGATGTGTTTGAGGCAAGATGCTTTCAGTACAAAGTGAGTCAAAATATACTTAGAACTATCCTCCCCAGCCACAGCTGGACTAGGAGAAATGACTAAGAGTATGTAAGGGCACAAGAGGCACCCTGATAAATCCACCCTGGTACCACTCAGATCAACTTGTGCCCTACATTAAATACAATCCATCACTGAATAGTCAAGGCATTTGCTTCTTCAGAAAGCTTAATACACAAGTGATAGAGGCACAAGCTACAGATGCTACAACCCAAACTGAAATTCATACTCATCATCTTACTTCTCTGTCACCCTTTGTATATTTTTCTCTCCCTTCTGTCTACCAGGTTGCTCACTCTCTCCTCAGCTTATCCAAGTTGCTTACCTAGTGGAATAACCCAGATCTTCAACCTGAGAATCTGAGCTTTTATTTGCTTTGTTTTTTTCATGCTATGGTCACTACAACTGTTGATTCATCATTATCACCAGACGTGAAAGCATCAGTGCATCTCAATTCCATTGTTTAGTAGCAGTCCTAGCTCTTCGTAATCTTGAGGCTCATTTCCCCCCATGAATATAGTAATTCTTTTCTTTAGCTGCTGGTCCACTGGCATGAGGAGCCCATAATAAATCAGGATTGTCTTTTCATTCTTTTGAAGCAGTCACAACTTCAGGTTCACTAGATACTCCCCTGTATTGCTGAGTAAAAGAATTCTCCTAACCTAGCAGAGCTAAGCTGTCAAGAAAGGAAAGTGCAGATTGCACAGGTGGACCTCAGAGAGTGAATGGTGAGAGGGACCAGTTCTATATCAATGTCTTGGTTCCTGGACCTGTGTGTTTTAGCCATGAGGACACCTCATTATATATCAGCCAGTGATTCAAGGCAATCTTGAAGGGAACTGGCTGAGCCATTCCATAATTATAATCATCCAGTTGTTTCCAGGGGATGTGATGTGTGGTAGGACAAGAGGGCTTCTTGGCTGGGCACCCACTTTCACACCTCTTTCTCTATGAAATGAGTTCCTCGATCTGAGAGGATGTTATATGGTATTGTTTTAGTAAATCACACATTGTGTAAGTGCTCGAATGGTGGTGTTGCAGAAGTACTGTTAGAAGGAAAGATAAACCATATTTAGAGAAGACATCAATTTGAATTTAATAGTAAGGAAGAATTACTATCATCTTCAGGATGGAAGGGGGTTGGTGTAATCAACTTGCTATCATGAGACTGGTTGATCTTATTGAGGGATGATAATATGTCAGGACCTTACCACTGATCTCTGCTTCTAATAGATTCAGCATTCAGCAGCAGCAGTATCAGCCATGGTGAGTAGGACTCCACATATCAAGGCCATGTACAGTCTCCATCCCTACCACCATTTCTACTCTGTTTTGAGCCCACTGCATAAGCACTGAGGTGGCTGAAGACAGAAGCTGACCAACATCCACCAGAAGGATGATTCTGTCCACCTGGTTGTTCAGTCTTTCTTCTGCATTCCAGTGAACAATAATAGAGATAGGAAGAGTCACACACTCATATGTCCAGCCCATTCTTCCTTGGACCTTCCTGCCCCCAATCTTCTAATCTTGCCTATTCCAGCCTCCTGACCAAGCGAAGCCATTCACCACCTTCTTGGGAGGTATATCTAACTCAGTTCATTTCTCTTTCATACAAAGTAAACAACCATGTCTAAACCTCACACCTTGCTCACTGAGAATATTCACTCCTTCCCAACGGTCCTTTAGGGCCACCTCTGAGCTGTAGGGAGATAGCAGCCCATATTTTGTTCCACATATGGAGCCAAACTGTCTATAAAATTGTTCAATATATATGAGTTCAGAGAGATATACTAGTGCAACAGAGGTAGGTAAAACAGAACTTGGGTCACCTGTTGACATCATTTATTTGCCCTTGTAACTTCCTTGGGCCTGATCCCCAAAATGCATTTTCCATTTGTCTTAGTCCATTTGGGATGCTATAACAAAAATACCATAAACTAGATGGCTTGTAAACAACATTTATTCCTCACGGTTCTGGAGGCTGGGAAGTCCAAGATCATGATGTCAGCAGATTCGGTGTCTGGTGAGAACCCACTTCCTCATAGATGGTTACATTTGAGCTATAACCTCACATGGCAGAAGAGGCAAGGGAGCTTTCTCAGGCTTCTTTTGTAAGGGCACTAATTCTGTTCATGAAGGCTTCACCCTCTGACCTAATCACCTCCCAAAGACCTCCATCTCCTAATACTATTATTTTTGGACTTAGGATTTCAACATATGAATTTTAGGGGGACACAAACATTCATATTATAGCACCATTTTACAATGAATTGTCACTTTGCTCATCCAAACTTTACAGTTCAGTGATCTATGCAGGTTGTGGTACAGTTGATGGGCAGGTGCTCAGTCTCTGCTAGTGCTCAGCAATGTGCCAGAAACAGCTGCTGGTAACTCTTTCCAGTGGAGGAAATGGCCTCGTTCTAAAACCCTAAGGGTCTGTGCTGCAACTTGCCTGTTGGGGCTTCTGGATACTCCATATGGAGTCCTTATCTACTTCCTGCACAATTGGATCTACCTGAGAGACAGGGCAGCTTGCACTACAGCCTGGACCTGCTGGAGAGCCCTCTTTTGCTATGGGTCCCACTTGAAACTGGCAACCATCAAAGTCACCCCCCAGATGGGTCAAAACAGTATTTTTTTTTTTTGGAGTAAAATTGCTTTACAATGCTGTGTTAGCTTCTGCTGTATAATGAAGTGAATCAGCTATATGTATACCTATATCCCCTCCCTCTTGGACCTCCCTCCCACCCCCCCCATCCCACCCATCTAGGTCGTCACAGAGCACTGAGCTGAGCTCCCTGTGCTATACAGCATGTTCTCACTAGCTATCTATTTTACGCATGGTAGTGTATTTATGTCAAACCTAATCTCCCAATTCGTCTCACCCTCCTCTTCCCCCACTGTCTCCACATGTCCGTTCTCTACATCTACATCTCTATTCCTGCCCTACAAATAGGTTCATCTGTACCATTTTTCTAGATTCCACATATATGCATTAATATACAATATTTGTTTTTCTCTTTCTGGCTTACTTCACTCTGTATAACAGACTCTAGGTCCATCCACATCTCTTCAAATGACCCAATTTCATTCTTTTTTATGGCTGAGTAATATTCCATTATATATATGTACCACATCTTCCTTATCCATTCATCTATTGTTGGACATTTAGGTTGTTTCCATGTCTTGGCTATTGTAAATAGTGCTGCAATGAACATTGGGGTGCATGCATCCTTTCGAATTATGGTTTTCTCTAGGTATATGCCCAGTAGTGGGATTGCTGGGTCATATGGTAGTTCTATTTTTAGTTTTGTAAGGAACCTCCATACTGTTCTCCATAGTGGCTGTACCAAATTACATTCCCACCAACAGTGTAGGATGGTTCCCTTTTCTCCACACCCCCTCCAGCATTTGTTATTTGTAGACTTTTTTTTCATATAAATTTACCCTTTATTTTCTTTTTTTTTTTTAACATCTTTATTGGAGTATAATTGCTTTACAATGGTATGTTAGTTTCTGCTTTACAACAAAGTGAATCAGTTATACATATACATACATCCCCATATCTCCTCCCTCTTGCATCTCCCTCCCTCTCACCCTCCCTATCCCACCCCTCTAGGTGGTCACAAAGCACGGAGCTGATCTCCCTGTGCCATGTGGCTGCTTCGCACTAGCTATCCATCTTACATTTGGTAGTGTATACATGTCCATGCCACTCTCTTACCTTGTTCCAGCTTATGTAGACTTTTAAATGATAGCCATTCTAACTGATGTGAGGTGGTACCTCATTGTAGTCATTTCTCTAATAATTAGTGATGTTGAGCACATAAAAAAAAAGAATGCCTATATGTGTATAACTGAGTCACTTTGCTGTACAGCAGAGATTTGCACAACACTGTAAATCAAATATATGTCAATAAAAAATATTTTTTTTTAAGAAATGAAAAAAAAAGAGACATTACAACTGATGCTACATACCACACAAATACCAAGAACATACAATGAAGAAAGGATAGTCTTTTCAATAAATGGTGCTTGGAAAACTGAATATCTACTTGCAAAAGAATGAAATCGGACCCTTATATTATACCATACACAAAAATTAACTTGAAATCGATTGAAGACTTTTAATATAAGACCTGAAAACATAAAACTCCTAGAATAAAACATAGGTGAAAATCTCCTAGAATAAAATATAGGAAAAAAGCTGAAACAATAAAACTCTTAGTATAAAACAAAGGGGAAAAACTCTTCGACATTGATCTTGGTAATCGTTTCTAAATATTACACCAGAAGTACAGGTAACAAAAGTAAAAATAAACAAGTAGGAGTACGTCACACTAAAAAGCTTATGCACCACAAAGGAAACAACTAGCAAAACAAAAAGGCAACCTACTGAATGTGAGAAAATATTTCTAAACTCTATGTCTGATAGGGGTTAATATCTGAAATACTCAAGGAACTCACACAACTCAATAGAAAAACAACAACAACAACAACAACAAATCCTGATTTAAAAATAGGCAAAGAACTTGAATGGACATACAATGGACAAAAGGTATATGAAAAGGTGCTCAACATCACTAATCATCAGAGAAATGCAAATCAAAACCACAATGGGATATCACCTCAAACCTGTTAGGAAGTTTATTATCAAAAGGACAAAAGATAAGATGTGTTGGCTAGGGTGTGGTGAAAAAGGAACACTTTTGCACTTGATGGAAATGTAAATTGGTACAGCCATTATGGATAATAGTATGGAGGGTCCTCAAAAGATTAGAAATAGAACTACCATATTATCCATTAAGCCCACTTCTGAGAGCATATCTGAAGGAAATCAAATCAGTTCTTGAGGAGGTATCTGAATGCCCCTGTTCACTGAAGCTTTATTTGCAATAGCCAAGATATGGAAACAACAACCCAAGTATCATCAATGGATGAGTGGATTTTTTAAATGTGGTATATAGACAATGGAAAATCATTCAGCCATAAAAAAGAACACCATTTACAAAAACATGGATGAACCTGGAGGACATTATGCTGTCCTCCAGGTGGAATAAGCCAGACAGAGAATACAAATACTGTATGTTTTCACTTACATGTGGAATCTAAAAAAGTTGAACTCATAGAAGCAGAGAGTAGAACCCTAGTTTCCAGGGGTTAGAGAGTGGGAGAACAGGGATGTGTTGGTCAAAGGATACAAACTTCAAGTTGTAAGATGAATCAGATCTGGGGATCTAATATACAGCACGGTGATTACCATTAATAGTACTGTATTGTATACTTGAAATTTTCTAAGAGAATAGATCTTAAGTTTTTTCACCAAAAAAAAAAAAAAAAATAGTAACTACGTGAGGTAATGGATGTGTTAACTTGATTACAGTAGTTATTTCACATATATACATGTATTAATTCATCACATTGTACATCTTAAATACAATTGTATTTGTCAATTATACTTCAGCAAAGCTGGAAAAAATTAATAGATAACACACTCAGTAAAGTTTAACAAGGAAGCAAGAAGTGGAGATTTTGCCAGTTACCAAGTATGTCTATTCCAATTATACATTCAGGAACCAAGGAAGAAAACATCAGCTATGCTGTACAGTCCACTGTAACTCAAATTTAGGCTAATCCTCCATTTATCACCTGGCCACCGTAAGCTCACATTTTGATTGGTGGATCATAGTGAATATGGGGTACCCAGAAATAATATCAGTTCGTAACCTGTATCTAGTAATCTCTGAAAAGTCAGGGTATTTCCTTTTCCCCAGTGTGCAGTCCCCCTAGTAATGGCCCTTTGGGAAAGGCTTAGAAGAGAATTCACAGTATATACCTGGTGTCTGTGTACAGCATCCTTCCTCAAGGGGACCTGATCTCCCCCTCCGTCAAGAAGTTCTAGGTCTGTGAACTAATTTGGGTCTAGAAATTAGGTAGAAATTCATCACTATCCACAAGGTAACTGACGTCAGGTTTTCAGCCATCAGATCTTTCGGTTTTTCCTGTTATGAATAATTAAGCAGCATTTTAGTAGGTTGCTCATCTCTTTCACTCCTAGTGACACTGTGGTCAATTAGTCAAGATAAGATATATCAGCAGGCACATCATGACTGGGGACAGATGGTAGAAACTATGAACTTAAGCAGAGGATGCTTATACACTAGTAAAAAATCAAGGTGGTATAAGCATGCTTCCACAAGGCTATACCAGATCAATCAACTTCACTTTAGTAGAAACCAGAATGAAACAATGAAGGGGCAAAACTCAGGCTAATAGAGAGTCCACCATGAGTAAATGTAAGCCCCACAACCAACACACACACACCTAGACACTCTCCTGAAATGGAGGAAGGAAAGACCTTTGAGAAAGTAGAGAAACAGCCTTTTAGGAAGTTTGAAATTTGAATTAATTGACAATTTCCCCAAAAGAGGCTATTCTAGACAGAAGAGACTAAGTGAGTTTTAATAGGCAAAATTAAGTGTACTCCTCCTCCCACCCCAGTCCCACCATTCGCAGGATTACAAAGAAAGATCAGTTCTCAAAATGAAAGGGTGTTACTTATTCTGGCCCAGTTGTGTTTTTAAGGTGTAACTTTCAATACAATGGCCCAGTGGGCTCAGGTGCTGGTATGCCATGGATTAAAGTGATGAGAGTTCATTGTTTTGACAGCATCTAAATCATTTTCTTAAACCCATAGCACCTTTTGACAAATAGTCCTCTCAGCCAACTAAAATTTATTGAATTTTTTACATAGTTTTAATGTTCAGAAAAAGAATATTAAAGGATTGTTTTGGTTTGTTTTCTATTTTCAGTCTCTTCTGTAACTTCTCTTTACATGTAAATTTCACCCTTTAAAACAACAACGGGCCTTCACTAGACTATTTCTCCCTTCTAGAAGCATGTTATTTCTTTCTTGTCTTCTTGGTTAAGGATTTTAAATGAAGTCACCCCACAACCATATTTTCTTCATCATTAATTCTCTCTACAATCTCTTACATTTTAAATTTTGTTCCCACCCCTTCACTGAAATAATACTCTCAAAAATCTCCATGACTTCCGAACCATCCAATCCAGTAGTAATTTCTCAACACTCAGTTTTCTTGACCTCTCTACAGACTCTTATGTTATTAAACCTACTCCTTACTAAGAGTTCATTTCAAAGACCTGATAATTCTTCATTCTAAATATTTCTTCTCTCAAAATCTTCCTTTCCATTTTTACTGTTAGTGCTTCAGTAGAACAGCTCTCTACTGCACTATTACAGATGGTTTTCACACTGCTTATCTCTTTTTAATCTATTTCTTTACACCACCACGAAAATAATCTCCCATTTAGGTCCATCTCATATGTAACTCTTCCGTTTTGAAAAAAAAAAAAATCCAAGGTTCCTGTTACCGAGTCCAAGCTTGCTCTGCTCGCTGCATGACAGGCTAATAAATCGGGAGACGAGGTGTTGAGACAAGGAATTGCGACTTTATTTGGAAAAGCCGGCAGACCAAGAAGACGGCAGATAACAGTCCCCAAAAAACCATCTTATCGGGGTCTGGATGCCAGTTTCTTTTATAGAACAGAGAGTCGGGGGAGATGAGGAAGCAAAGTAAAAAGGCCATTAGTTTTGCCTGGCTTGGCCAGCATCGGGATGGAATGTGTTAATTTCTCCTTTTCTGCAGCCATTCACAGGTGGGAAGGGTCAGATTCTCTCCCTGTGGGCTGAACAAAGGCACTTTCGTTTAACATTCAGGCAGAGGGGCAGGCTTGTGTGATTATAATAACAAAAGCAATGGAAAGCAAAGGTTAAAGTCAAAGAAACAGATCCAACATGGGGTCAGAACCGGCTCTTCCCCATTACATTCCTTTCATTTATTCCCAGCTATGCTATTTAAACTAAATTATAAGGAATAGTATTTCTCAATCCTGGGTGCACAATAAAGTCGCTGAGGAGTTTTAAAAATATATGGATTCCTGACCACCTAGAGGGGTGGGATAGGGAGGGTGGGAGGGAGACGCAAGAGGGAGGAGATATGGGGATATATGTATATGTATAGCTGATTCACTTTGTTATAAAGCAGAAACTAACATACCATTGTAAAGCAATTATACTCCAATAAAGATGTTAAAAAAAAAAAAAAGGAGCTTTGTTATAAAGCAGAAACTAACATACCATTGTAAAGCAATTATACTCCAATAAAGATGTTTAAAAAAAAAAAAAGGATTTCTCAGTCCCACAACAGCACCAGTAAATCAGACTCTCCGAGTGGAGCTCAGTGATCAGTATTTTTAAAGAGGTCTCCAAGTGATTCTAATGTGCAGCCAAGGTTTAGAATCAGTGATCTGGAACTAGATCAAGTCAAAGTTAGAAGATACTGTCCTCCACTTAGAGCAGTGGTGCATCACAATCACCTGGGGAAGCTTGTTAACATTCCTGAATTTCAAGCTTAGTGAATTAGAATCTCTGGTGGAGGTTTCTGAGAACTTCTATTTTTAGCAAACTTTCTAGGCATTCTTATTTAGCCAAAATGGTGCTGGTTTTAGTGACAAGCAATGGAAACCAATCACCTAGCAATGTTTCTCAATCTTTAATGTGCATATAAATCACCTCAGAAATCTTGTAAAACTGCAGGTTTAATTCATTAAATGTAGGGTGGAATCTGAGATTCTATATTTCTAATAAGCTCTCACTTCACGACTATACTGCTGGTCTATGGTTCACACTTTTGAGTAGTGTTAAAGAAAAAAAATATTCAATGAGATTTGTTAAAACATAATAAGGAAGACTTTATTCAAGGGGGGTGGGGGGAGACTATCAAGATGTGTACAGGGACCACTGAGATGGGATACTGAAGTGGGGGAGAGAGACTGGGCTCAACTCTGTATACAGCTTGGGCAAGAGGGAATTTATAGCCAAAGAGTAGGGTGGGGATCAGTGGATGGAAAATTACTAAAAGGAAACTTCGGGGATTATGGAGGATTGTGGCTAAACCAACTTAATAGGATTCTTGTTTAAGACAGTCTAGGGTGATCAGATATCACCTGAGGGATGGCAGAGAATGAGGAACCCAATCAAATATCCAGGGAAAGGGATACTGATTAAATTGAGTTAGCAGGATACTTGCTAAAATTGGACAATGCAGGGGAACATGGAAATACAAGAGTCAGGCCTAGCTGAAAAAAAGTTCAGAGGAGTCTGAGTAGTTTGGACAATGAGAGAATCTTTGTTAATAGCCAGCATTCAAACTATACAAACCCCATTTTTCCCTATACATACATTTGCTCCATCTTCCTTACTAGCACCATTTGCCTCTTTGCTCTGGTTATTGTAACTTTCCAAAATGTTCTTTCCTTTCTTCATGACCACACTCCACAATCCCTCCATCACTCTAGCCCCACCTCAACCTCTACCTGCTAAACCTCTCCTCTAAACTGCTAGAATATTTATTGTCTAAACTGATCATTTTCATGCTTAATAGAATAATAACAATTATGTAAACATTTTGTGTTTCTGGTATCCCTGACTAGCTGTCTTCAGGGACTATGCTAAGTAAATAATAGGTATTTTTAAAATACTGGCTAATTGATTAACGGTTATTATAAGGGCCACTGTCTCCATTATTATCAGTTAATTGAGAAAATATACATTTAAAAATTACTGTACATTTGTTAACGCTTTTATATAAACTTTTATTTAATAAAATAGCACATATACACTTTAAAATAGTTTACACACAGGAGATATGAATTTGGACTGTGAACAAATAACTCAGAAACATTTAGTTAATATTCACACAAAGGTTTCTTTTATAAAAGAGAGTCAGTCATTAAACACTTTTTAAGAACAGCAAAAAACGAATTTATAAAACAAAGAGGAGATGAAGTAGGAAAAAACCCATAGATTTTCTGAGAGCAATGTGTTTGTTCTACTTTTCTTCGGGTAAGCTGACTGGCTGGAAACCATTAAAGAAAAAAAGAAATAGTCTGGGCAGCCTGCCATGGAACAGGTTGGCTAGTCATTAGTAAAAGCTATTTTAGTTACTTCTGAATTCTCTGAGAAACCTTAAGAATTTAGCTGAGCAGCGTTTATGACAGGCTGCCTCTGTGCAATGTCTGCCACAATTCTTCTGTCAACACATTAACTTTAGTTAAATTAAACTTGCACCATTTGCCCCCTCATGATTTCTCAATTCCCTAGGCAATTCCTGAACTTCATTTTAATTTGAAATAATGATTTTATGGCCCCCGATTGGGAATCCCCATTCTAAAGCATTGTCCATTTCATCTTCTTATGTGTATGTTCAGTGGTTATCAACTGATCCAATAGAGTTGTTATTCTGCTACTGATATCACTCCAGGACTGAATTTCAGAAAACATCAGAGTAATTTCCCCAGAATGAAAAGAATGACACTAGGACAGAAAAATAACCATAACAACTCCCACATATTATCAGAATCCAGTTGCTACCAAATATTAGTGAAGATATACTATTTTATAATTAGCCACATGCCATTTCAGACATATCATTGTCTAACTCAGTATGGAAACTTCTATAATTCTGATTATTCCAGATTGATGACTTTGTAAATGTGATAGGCTGAGCTTAAATTTTCAAGTTTTGATGTTTTTATCTGAACGTGTAGTGTTACTAAAAATTAATTGGAATTTTGTAGTTATTATCAAGAGGTATAAGTACTGAGAGACAATTCACCATGAGTCTCTTGCTTTTGAGCTTCTTGTGAGCAGAGGCACGGTCTTTTGTTCTAGACTATCTTTTCAAGTGTATTTGTATAGTGAATAGCTTTGGTAAATAGAGATAATGTTTCACCTGGAGCAAAGGGAAGGTTTCCTTATTGTTCATTATAAAAGATTCAGATTTCCATGAGTTCAGGGTTTCTCTCCTGTCACACAACTCACTATGTATACAGACATCATCTAGTCCTATTCACATCATACTGTGGGTATAGAGGCTCAGGGAACCCATACAAAAATATTGATATTCTGGCTACCACTATTGCTATAGTTAAATAAATTGTCCTTTATCTCTCATCTAGTAATTGTATGTCTTCAGCAGCATCCATGAGATTAACTTGTTAACCTGCAAATAGGGCAAAATTTCAGACTCTTAAAATTTCTTGAGAATAACAAATAAATTAGACTGAAGTAGATATATTGGTTCCTAACAGTTCACAATGAATCATTTACATTTTCCTAAAAATGGGAATTATACCAGTTGCTACCAAATATGACATTGTAATGAAAGCAGGCTTTTCCATAAAGCACTCTGATAGCAAAGTTTAATTGTCCAAGCTAAGAAGAAACATATTGTTTCTAAATAATATCAACTAAAGTTTAGTATCTAATAAAAACATTTACATAGTTATGGGAGTATTCAAGAATAAATCAGATGATTTACTTATATGTAGCCTACCTTAAAAGGATCAATAAATTTTATTCATTTTCTGTATCCATGTACTTTAAAGATACATTAAGATTCCTTTATAAGAAATTCATGAAACTTTAGAATTGGAAGGGATATGAAAGAAATCTAATATAAGTTTCTACTTTTATGAGAAGGTAATGAAGCCCAGAGAGGTAAGTAACATGACCCCACTTTTTACCATAGTCTACAAACAATAAATGCTGGAGAAGGTGTGGAGAAAAGGGAACCCTCTTGCTCTGTTGGTGGGAATGTAAATTGATACAGCCACTATGGAGAACAGTATGGAGGTTCCTTAAAAAACTAAAAATAGAACTACCATATGACCCAGCAATCCAACTACTGGGCATATACCCTGAGAAAACCATAATTCAAAAAGAGTCATGTACCACAATGTTCATTGCAGCTCTATTTACAATAGCCAGGACATGGAAGCAACCTAAGTGTCCATTGACAGATGAATGGATAAAGAAGATGTGGCACATATATACAATGGAATATTACTCAGCCATAAAAAGAAACGAAATTGAGTTACTTGTAGTGAGTTAGATGGACCTAGATTCTGTCATACAGAGTAAAGTAAGTCAGAAAGAGAAAAACAAATACCGTATATTAACGCATATATGTGGAACCTAGAAAAACGGTACAGATGAACTGGTTTGCAGGGCAGAAATTGAGACACAGATGTAGAGAGCAAACGTATGGATACCAAGCAGGGAAAGTGGCGGGGGGGTGGGGTGGGGTGGGGGTTTGATGAATTGGGCGATTGGGATTGACATTTATACACTGACATGTATAAAACTGATGACTAATAAAAAAAATTTATTTAAAAAAAAAAGAAAAGAAATGAGGATGGTGTTTAACTGGGAATAAGGAAGGAGCTTGTGATGAGAAAATGATATGGGGGGTTTGTGAGATGCTGACAAGTATCAACACTTTCAGATCTGAGTAGTGGTTATGTAAGTATTCTCTTTTTATTTGTCACATTGACAGTTTTGTCCTGTGCACTTCTCAGTACGCATATCATATTTTACAATTAAAAACCTGCGTAAAGGGCTTCCCTGGTGGCGCAGTGGTTGAGAGTCCGCCTGCCGATGCAGGGGACACGGG
>NW_006783032.1:47212-59792 GCF_000442215.2 Lipotes vexillifer
TCCGCACGGGGAGAGGCCACAACAGTGAGAGGCCCGCGTACTGCAAAAAAAAAAAAAAAGCGGGGACCATGGGAGGTATACTTCTTGAACGCTAAATCTCTTCTCCTGTCTGCCCTCCCTCTGAATCTGCCCTTCCCTTTCCTGTTGAGGCCTCTGTGATTAGAGCACAGACATTCGGGCTTACCCTAAGCCAAACTATTAGGTCAGTAAAGTTGGTCTCCTGAACTACTTTTGCCTTCTTGATGGTGCACCTTTCTTCTCCCCATCTTAAGTATCCAATATATTTGTCCTTCTTTCCACTTTCCTAATGAAGTCTCCTTTGTTGTTATTGGCAAATGGAGCTGAATTCATTATCCCTGCTGAACTAATTTGCATTTTAATAAGACACAAAATCTATTCCATTAGTCATTAGAGCAATCTTAATCATCATATATCATATAATGATTCTGTACTACATAATGAGCTTGATTTAAACCAATTTGAATTTGATTTGGATGGCCTTAGCAACCTGCTCTTCCAGAGGAACTGAAAAAGATTTTCTATACACTTCCTTTCCTTACTCTCTACTACACAAGTTTACGGACTGGAAAATTTGCTTGTTGCTCCAGAAGCTATCTGCAAACTGGGGTGAGAACTGAACTAAAATATACCTTCCAAATATGCCAGAAATATCAAAAAGAGAAAAACATCAATTAATACAGTTACATGGTTTTTCTTGTTTAATCTGCTGAAGTAATGGTTTATGTTAATAGATTTCCTGATGTTAAATTATCTTTCAACCCTGAAAACCAAAAAATCACTTAATTATGGTTTATTACTCTTTAATACATTGCTGAATCTAATTTGCTAATATTTTATGTGTCTATATTCATGTATACATTTGTTGGAACTGTTCTTACTAGTATTCAGTATTAAGGTTATCTTTGAAAAATTAATTGTAGTCTTTTTCTATGGTCTGAAATAGTAAATAATAGAGAACTTATTTGTTCTTTGGAAGTTAGATTGAATTCAGATATAAAACAATCTGGACCTGGTGACTTTTTATTATTACCTCTAAAAACATTTCCCATTTCTTACACAGTAATCAATGTAGACATACATGTCTACTTCCTCTTGGATCATTTTAGGTAATTTATATTTTTATAGATATCTGTAATTATATCCAACTTAATCATAGATTACCTAATTTATTAGATTTTTTATAAATCCATTTTCCATTTTTATTGCCCTAATTATTTGGCAAAATTTCAGTCTTTATAACAATTCCCCAGAGTCCTGTGAGACTTTGCTTCAAATTTCAAATATAAAAGTCAGTGAAACATATGGTGAACTCCGATGTACCTATCACCAGCTTTGACAACTACCAATTTTGGTCCATGTATTCATTTAACTTCTACCCAATTCTCCCTGCTCTATATTATTTTGAAGCAAATCATGTCATTATAGATATTTGTAGTATTTATCTACACAAGAAATTTTTTAGCATAATCACAATGCTATTGTTACAACTAAAGGAACAAGAATTTCTTTTTTCTACTGAAGTATAATTGATATATAACATTACATTAGTTTTGTTTACAACAAAGTGATTCAATATTTGTATATAATGTTAGATAATCACCACAATAAGTCTAGTTAACATTTGTCACCATATATAGTTACAAAATGTTTTTTCTTGTGATGAGGACTTTTAAGATCTACTCTCTTAGCAACTTAGTACAGTGTTATTAACTATACTCACAATGCTGTATTACATCCCCATAACATATTTATTTTATACGAACACCAATTTATACTGTGTACTATGAACTTGTTTTTGTGGCAGTTTTTGTTTGTTTTTTATATTCCACATATAAGAAAGATAGTACAGTACTTGTATTTCTCTGTCTGATTTATTTAATTTACCATAATGCCCTCAAATTCCATCCATGTTGTCACAAATGCAAGATTTCGTTCTTTTTTATGGCTGAACAATTTTTCATTGTATGTCTGTATAACGTTATCTTTTTTATTATTTTTTATTGAAGTATAGTTTACATACAGTATTATATATGTTAGTTTTAGGTGTACAATATAGTGATTAGACATTTATATGCATTACAAAATGATCACCACGATAAGTCTAGTAAGCATCTGTCACCATACAAAGTTATTAGAATACTGTTGACTACATTCCCTGTGCTGTACGTTATATTCCCATGATTTATTTATTTTATGACTGGAAGTTTGTACCTCTTAATCCCCTTCACCTATTTCATCATTTCCCCTATCTCCCTCCCCTCTGCCAACCACCAGTTTGTTTTCTATACTATGAGTCTGTTTCTGTTTTATTTTTGTTTTGTTTGTTCATTGTTTTGTTTTTTTAGATTCCACATATAGAGAAATCATATGATATTTGTCTTTTTCTGACATATTTCACTTAGCATAATACCCTTTAGATCCATACATGTTGCAAATGGCAAAATTTCACCCTTTTTATGGCCGATATTCCATTGTATATATGTACCACTTATTCTTCATTCATTTATCAATGGACACTTAGGTTGCTTCCATATCTTGTCTATTCTAAATAATGCTGCAATAAACATAGGGGTGTATATATCTCTTTGAATTAGTGATTCCATTTTCATTGGATAAATACCAAGAAGTGGAATTGCAGGATCATATGATAGTTTTATTTTTAATTTTTTGAGGAATATTCATACTGTTTTCCATAGTCCCTGTACCAATTTACCTACCCACCAACAGTGTAGGATTCCTTTTTCTCCACAACCTGGCCAACAGTTGTTATTTGTCGTCTTTTTGAAAATAGACATTCTGACAGGCATGAGGTGATATCTCACTGTGGTTTTGGTTTGCATTTCCCTGAAAATTAGTGATATTGAGCATCTTTCATGTGTCTGTTGACCATCTATATGTCTTCTTTGGAAATATATCTATTCAGGTCCTCTGCCCATTTATCAGTTGGATTGTTTGTTTGGTTGGGTTTTTTTTTTTTTAATATTGAGTTATATGAGTTCTTTGCACATTTTGGATATTAACCCCATATTGGATATATAACTTGCAAACATCTTTCCCCATTCAATAGGCTGCATTTTTGTTCTTTAGATGATTCCCCTCACTGTGCAAAAGATTTTTGGTTTGATATATCACCCTTTGTTTATTTTTGCTTTTATTTCCCTTGTCTGAGGAGAAAAATCCAAAAAGATACTGCTCAGACTGATGTCAAAGGGTTTACTGTATGTTTTCTTTTAGGAGTTTTATGGTTTCAGGTCTTGGATTTAAGTCTTTAATCATTTTGAGTTTATTTTTGCATATGGTGTAAGAAAGAGGTTTGGGTTCATTTTTTTGCATTTATCAGTCCACTTTTCCCAGCACTGTTTATTGAAGATACTGCCGTTTCCCCATTGTATGTTCTTGCCTGCCTTGGTGTAAATTAATTGACCATATAAGCATGGGTTTATTTCTGGGCTCTCTATTCTGTTTCATCCATCAATGTGTCTGTTTTCCTGTCAGTACCATAGTGTTTGGATTACTATAGCTTTGCAGTATAGTTTTTATTGAAGTATAGTTGATTTACAATGTTGTGTTAGTTTCAGCTACACAGCAAAAAGATTCAGTGATACATACATACATATATATATATATATATATATATATATATATATATATATATATATATATATCTTTTCTGTACAGCAGAAACAAACACAACATTGTAAGTCTACTATATGCCAATAAAATTTTTTAAAAAATTGATTGGGAGTTTGGGATTGACCTATGCACACTGCTATATTTAAAACAGATAACCATGGATGGCTTCCCTGGTGGCGCAGTGGTTAAGAATCCACCTGCCAATGCAGGAGACACGGGTTCGAGCCCTGGTCCAGGAAGATCCCACATGTCACGGAGCAACTAGGCCCGTGTGCCACAACTACTGAATTCAGATTTTTTTCCATTATAGGGTATTACAAGATACTGAATATAATTCTCTGTATCTGTCAATCCCAAACTCCTAATTTATCCCTCCTCCCCTTTCCCCTTTGGTAACAATAAGTTTGTTTCCTATGTCTATGAGTCCATTTCTGTTTTGTATATAGATTCATTTGTATCATTTTTTTAAATTCCACACATAAGTGATATCATGTGATATATTGTCTTTCTGTGTCTGACTTACTTCTCTTAGTATGATAGCCTCTAGGCCCATCCATGTTGCTGCAAATGGCATTATTTCATTCTTTTTTATAGTCAATTATATATATATATATAAAATTATAAAATAAAATTATAAAATATAAGTATAAAATTATATACATATATCACATTTTCTTTATCCATTCATCTGCTGATGGACACTTAGGTTGCTTCCATGTCTTGGCTATTGTAAATTGTGCTGCTATGAACATTGGGGTGCATGTGTCTTTTCAAATTAGAGTTTTCATTTTTCCCAGATATATGCCCAGTAGTAGGATTCCTAGGCCATATTGTAACTCTATTTTTAGTTTTTTAAGGAATTTCCATAGTTTTCTCCATGGCGGCTGGATTTACATTTTAAATTTAAATTTAAATTTACAATTTACATTCCCACCAACAGTGTAGGAGAGTTCCATTTTCTCCATTTTCTCCACACCCTCTCCAGCATTTATTATTTGTAGACTTTTTGATGATGGCCATTCTAACTGGTGTGAGGTGATACTTCATTGTAGTTTTGATTTTTATTTTTCTAATATGTAGTATAGTTTTAAATGTGGGAGCATGATACCACCAGCTTTGTTCTATTTCAAGATTGCATTGGGTATCTGGAACTTTCATTATTCTACATAAATTTTAGGATTATTTGTTCTAGCTCTGTTAAAAAAAAATGCAATTGTTTTGATAGGGTTGTATAAAATCTGTAGATTGCTTTGGATAGCATGGACATTTCAACAATATTAATTCTTTCAATCCATGAGCATGGTTTATCTTTCCATTTGTTCGGTCATCTTCAATTTCTTTCATCAATGTCTTATAGTTTTCTGAGTACAAGTCTTTTATACTTCCTTGGTTCGATTTATTCCAAGGTATTTTATTCCTTTTTTTTTGCATCTTTTTGATGTAATTTTAAATGGGATTATTTTCTTAATTTCTCTTTCTTATAGTTTATCATTAGTGTGTAGAAACACAACAGATTTCTGTATATCAATTTTGTATTCTTCAACTTTACTAAATTATTTTCCTAATAATTTTTGGCATAGTATTTACAGGTTTTCTATATATACAATCATGTCATCTGCAAAAAGTGACAGGTTTACTTCTTCCTTTCCAATTTGGATGCCTTTTATTTCTTTTTCTTGCTGATTCCTGTGGCTAGGATTTCCAATACAATGTTGAATAAGAGTGGTGAAGTAGGCATCCTTCTCTTGATCCTGATCTTAGAGGAAAAGATTTTATCTTTCCTCTTTGAGTATAATGTTAGCTGTGGGTTTGTCATATATGGTCTTTATTATACTGAGGTATGTTCCTTCTACACCTACTTTGTTGAGAGTTTTTATCATACATGTATGTTAGATTTTGTCAAATGCTTTTCTACATCTATTGAGATGATCACATGATTTTTAACTTTGGTCTTGTTTGTATAACACTGACTGATTTGCAGATATTGAACCATCCTTTCATCCCTGGGCTCCATCTCATTTGATCATAGTGTATGATTCTTTTAATGTATGTTGAATTTGGTTTGCTAGTATTTTGCACTGAGGATTTTGCCTGTATGTTTATCAGGGGTAGTGGGTTTTTTTTGTTTTTTGGCTTTTTTTGTAGTGTCTGTGTCTGGTTTTTGTTTCAGGGTAATGGTGGCCTTGTAGAATGAATTTGGGAGTGATCCTTCCTCTTCAATTCTTTGGAATAGTTTGAGGACAGGTATAATCTCTTCTTTAAATGCTTAGAAGTCACCTGTGAAGCTGTCTAGTCCTGGACTTTGTTTATTAGGAGTTTTTTGGATTAGTGATTCAATTTCACCACTAGTAATTAGTCTGTTCAGAGTTTCTATTTCTTCCTGATTCAGTCATGGAAGATTGAATATTTCTATGAATTTATTCATTTCTTCTAGATTGCCCAATTTGTTAGCAATTAATCATTCAACTAATCTCTTATGATCCTTTCTATTTCTGTAGTGTTTGTGGTAACTTCTGTTTCATTTCTGATTTTATTTGAGCTCTCTTCTTTTTTTCTTGATAAGTCTAGCAAAGGTTTATCAATTTTGTTTATCTTTTCAAAGAACCAGCTCTCATTTTCATTGATCTTTTCTATTGTATTTTTAGTCTCCTATTTATTTATCTATTCTCTGATCTTCATTATTTCCTTCCTTCTACTAATGAGATTTTTTTTCTTCTTCTTTTTCTAGTTCTTTTAAGTGTAATGTTAGATTGTTTTTTGTTTCGTTTTGTTTTGTTTTTGTTTTTGTTTTTTTGAGATTTTTCTTGTTTCTCCAGGAGGCTCTCCAAGATTAGCAAGTGAGTCTACCCAGGAATTTTTTTAAACTGCTGCTTCTGCACTGGGACTCAGATTGAGTGAGTTTTTGTGCACACCTCTGAGGACTGAAGTCTCAGATTTCTACAGTCTTCCAGCTCTCCAGAGTTAAGACCTGCTGATTTTCAAAACCAGACATCCTGGTTACTGATGTCAGCATCATGGCAATGTCAAATGCTCACTTTTTCTTTCCCCTTCCATCTACAACCAGTAAAATATCTGTAACTCAACAAAGGTTCCTCTGACCAAAACAAGAGGATGCCAGAGTGTTCCACAGATCTGTACATGTAAAGGCACATGGACTGGAATGCAAAGAGAAGGCAGATTGAGGGAACAGCAGAGGCGGTACCTGTAATCCCAGCCCCCCAGACTTGGCAGCTGAGCCCACAGCCCCAGAGAACCTGGTAGCAGAAGGAGAGGTGGCACACATGAGTCCAGCCTCCTGACCAAAGACGTGCCCCCAGCCAAAGGGAACCAGGCATCAGTGGCAGCAAGGCCTGTGATCCCATCCCTCCAGCCACAGAGGTACCTGCAACTCTAGCCCTTCCACCAGGAGCAGCAAGCTTGCAAACCCAAAAATCCTGGACACAGCAAAGGTGTCCATGACCCAGAATTCCCACACTCTCCCCCTTCTCCAGTGATGGCAGTGCCCACAACCCAGGAGACCCTGGACACAACAGAGGCACCCACCATATTGGTGCCCAGGCAGTGACACCAACCACAGCATCAACACTAGCAGCAGCAAGGCACCAGCAGCCAGAAAGAGACAAGCAGAGACAACGAAGGTACTGAGTGACACTTCTGAGAGAGGTGGTAGAGTGTGGAAAGTACTGATTCCCAGATATAGCCAGAGGCAGCTCAGGTAAGAGAAACCACAAACTTGTGTTATAGTGCCACCTACTGAAAGACAGAAGAAAGGCCTTTAATTACTAACCTGTTGAATTGTTAGAATCAAGTGAAAAAAAAAGTGTACCTATGAAGAAAAGTGTTCAGTACTTCAAGTGTGCCAGAAGAGGAACAACTCATCAAGCACAATGAAAAATCATGGGAAAACTGTGTTACAAAAGAAAAATAACAGTTCTCCAGAAACCAAATTTAAAGTCATGGAATATTGTGATATAAATGGTGGAGAATTAAAAATAGCTGTCATAAAGAAACTCAACAAAATACAGAAAAACTGAGAAAGACAGTTTAGTGGGTTCAGGAATAAAGTTATGAACAGAAGGAATACTTTACCAAAGAGATTGAAACTCTAAAAAACAACCAAATGGAAACTCTGGAGCTGAAGAACTCAGTAAATGAGATGAAGAATGCATTAAAAAGCAGAAGTAGAGCGGACAATATAGAAGAGAGAATTAGCAAGCTCAAAGATAGAAATCTATAAGTGATACAGGTAGAAGAAGAGACAGAACTGATGTCTAAAAAAAATGAAGAAATTCTATAAAATTTATCCAGCTCCATTAGGAAGGGCAACACAAGGATAATGGGAATGTGAGGAGAAGAGAGGGAGAATGGAGGAGAGTTTATTTAAAGAAATAATAGCTGAGAATTCCTAATTACTTCAACACAAAAAGACATTCTCCAAGACACATTATATTAAAACTTTCAAAAGTCAATTGCAAAGAAAGAATTTTGAAAGCAGCCAGGGGGAAAAAGGATGGTATCTACAAAGGAAACCTCATTAGGCTATCAGCAGATTTCTCAGCAGAAATTCTACAGACTATGAGAAAGTAGAGCGACGTACTCAAAATATTGAAAGATAAAAGCCGTCAGCCAAGAATACTCTACTCAGAAAAGTTATCTTCTACCTGAAATGAAATGGCAAAAGTATACAAAACTTTGAGCAAGGTGATAGACAGAATCAGAAAATTAGAAGTCTGTATTAGAATAGGTTGTTAAGCACTTAATTATATCATAAAGGTTAAAGGGAAAAAAGCAATAAAAATAACTATAACTATTTCAATTTGATAATGATCTCACAATGTAAAAAAAGGATAATTTGAGACAACAAAAACATAAAAGGGGAAGAGGAAATGGAGAGAACCCATATAGGCAAATGGAGATAAGATGCTATCAGTAGAAAATGAACTATTTTATCTATGAGATTTTTTTTACAAACCTGTGGTAACCACAAAATATAAATCTAGAGCAGAAACATTAAAAATTAAGAAACTGAGAAAAACATCATAGAAAACCACCGAACCAAAAGTACACACAGAAACACAAGGTGTGAGGGGAGGAGATACAGAACAACCAGAAAACAAAAGATAAAATGGCAGTACTAAGTCCTCATTTATCAATAATCACCTTAAATGTAAATGGATTAAATTCACCATTCAGAAGATAGAGTGGCTGGATGGATTAAAAAACGAGACCCAACTATACACTGCTTCTAGGAGACTCATTTCAGTTCTAAAGACAAACACAGGCTTAAAGTGAAGGGATGGAAGATGATACTACAAGCAAATGGCAGCCAAAAGAAAGTGGGTATGGCCATACTTACACCAGACAAAATAGACTTCACTCCAAAAAAAGGAAACAAGAGACAGAGATGGACATTATATAATGATAAAGAGGACAATTCATCAAGAAGACATAACAGTTATCAATCAATATATATGCACCTAACATAGGAACACCAAAGTATATAAAACAATTACTAATAGACCTAAAGGGAGAAATTGACAGCAAAAAAATAATGTTAGAGGGCTTTAACAGCCTCCTTACATCAATGAATAGATCATCCATTCAGAAAGTCAGCAAGGAAACAGTGGCTTTAAATGCAACATTAGATCAGGTGGACTTAATAGATTTATATAGAACATTTCATCCAAATGGAGCAGAATACACATTCTCCTCAAATACACATGGAACATTCTCAAGGATAGACCATATGTTGGGACACAAAATACGTCTCAATAAATTTAAGATTAAAGTCATATCAACCGTCTTTTATGACCACAGTGGAATGAAACTGGAAATCAACTATAAGAAGAAAGCTGAAAAAGACACAAATGAATGGAGACTGAATAACATGCTACTGAACAACTATAGGGTCAACAAAGAAATCAAAGGAAAAAATTAAAAATACCTGAAGACAAATGAAACTGAAAATACCACATACCAAAATATATGGGATGCAGCAAAAGTGGTACTAAAAGGGAAGCTTATAGCAATACAGGCCTACCTCAAGAAACAAGAAAAGTCTCAAATAACAGTCTACCCTTACTCCTAAAGGAACTAAAAAGAACAAAGCCCATAGTCAGTAAAAAAAAGAAAAAGAAATGGTAAAGATCAGAGTAGAAATATATAAAACAGTGATTTAAAAGATAATAGAAAAGATCAATGAAACTAAAAGCTTGTTCTTTGAAAAGATAAACAAAATTAACAAATCTTCAGTTAGACTCACTAAGAGCAAAAGAAAGTTCAGGTAAATAAAATCAGAAATAAAAGAGGAGAAATTACAATGGATTATAAGAGAATACTATGAATAGCCATATGCCAACAAGTTGAAATACCAAGAAGAAATGGATAAACTCTTAGAATCATATAACCTTCTAAGCCTGAATCAAAGAAATAGAAAGTTTGAATAGACCAATCACTAGTCAGAAGATTGAAATATATTTACATATGTATTTCAGAGAGAGAGAGGAGAGAGATTGCTATATACAAACCTCATGGTAACCATAAACCAAAATCTATAATAGATGCACACACACACCCCCAAAAAGAAAGGAATCCAAATATAACATTTAAGATAGCCATTGAATCACAAGGGAAAAGAGAAAAAGAAGGAAAGAACAAAAATGACTACAAAAACAATGAACAAACTGGAGATAAGTACACATACTTATCAATAATTACTTTAAATGTAAATAAACTAAAAAAGAGATGTGATATATTTTTAATGTTTAAGGAACTGTTTTTTTATTTTATTTATCTTTTCCTTGAATTTATTTTTATTCCATTACTTATAGAGATATTTTTTGTTTCCTCTATATTCATTTGACTTATGTTGTAATCATATTTGCATTATCTACATAGATGTCAAAAATGCATTCATTAATATAAAATAGCCATACCTAGTAAAAACATAAGTAAATGGGAATGAAAAGAGACTACTATTTAACAAAAGCCAATAATAGCTATCATATTAAACAGTAAAATACTAAATTAATTACCACTAAAATCAGCAAAAAAACAAGAAATATCTATAATCACCTCTAGTATTCAACAGCCTTCTAAAAATCCTAGACAATGATTTAAGATGAGTAATTGAATTATTGAAAATAAATATTGAAATCAATGAGATAATTTAATTTCTACTTGTAGATATGATTCTATATCCTTAAATTCAAAATTATCCTTTGAAATATTTTATAATTATAAGAAAATTTAGTTAACAAGTATAAATGAGAACTTAAAAGATGATAGGTGTCTTTCAATTCACTAGAGAAAAGAATTATTTAGTAAGTGATGTATCTTCTATCTTCTGTTTAGGATGTAGAAATCTGAAAAGAGCATCACTCCCACAGTAACAATAAGAAAAATCCAGATAATCTATAAAAGCATAACTTCCCTTGAACCCATCAAAGATCAGAGATCTCAGGGTAACCAACTAGCCTGAAATCTGAGGAAAGATAGATGCCTCCAAGGAAAGACAGGTCATGATCAGTGGCCCACCTAGAATAGAGCACAGGAGGAAAACAGGACAGCCAAACAATCCCATAAGAGTATTTCAGCTAAAATGAAGGACGAGGGAAGGTAGAGGCAATAGAGATATATAGGGTTAAACCAATGCTTTATTTTATAAACTGGAAAAAATTGAAATTATTTCCTAGTAACAGGACAATTTGAGATGGCTACAGAGATCTCCAATGACGAGAAACTAACCCATTCAACTGCTAAGATTCATATTTCTACTCAGAGATATATGGAATCTCTAAAGATTTTTTTTTTATCGGAGTATAATTGCTTTACAATGTTGTGTTAGTTTCTGCTGCATAGTGAAGTGAATCAGCTATAGGTATACATATACCCTCTCCCACTTGGGCCTCCCTCTCCCCTAGAATCTCTAAAGATCTTAAGTGTAAGTTTTTTCAGATTCCGAGAGGCAAATAGATTAAATTTCACTTTGCATATGACCAATAATCTAGTAAAATACCCACAGGAATATAAACCAATTTATGTTCTGAGTTGGCTCAAGCAAGTTCCAGTTTGTGACACCAACAGGTTCCACACTCATTCCTTGCTGTCTAAATGGGATAAGGGAGCAGTGTCCCACACACCTGCTGAGAGGTTACTTCCTAACTCTAGTCCTTGATATTACATCCTAGGTTAAGTCCTTGACTTCTACCAAAGTCACACTATTCAAGAAAAAAATAGGTTTTCCTTCCCCTGGCCCACTGTTGCCACAGGAAGTCATAGCCCTGATATCTTGGAGTTTCCACCTCCTCTCTGACTGTATTTCTTCTTTGGTTTTCAGAACTAAACGTAAAAAATAAAAGACCTTACCTTTCATTCCCACAAGAGAATTGGTGTGGTTTCAAATTTTAAAAAAAGAATGTAATATCTAAAGTATACCACTGTGTAATGATCTCGACCTTCTATCTGAGAGACTACTGCTCTGGCTCTTTTTCAACATTCCTTTCCTAAGGAGAATAGATAAAATCTCATCATGTAATTGCCATTAATCCAACTCACCTCTTTCTAAACTATGGCTCAACACAGATTTGTTTTGTTTTGTTTTTTAATTGAGAAATAAGTCACAAACCATAAAATTCACCCTTTTAAATTGTACAATTTTGTAATTTTTAGTAAATTCACAAAGATATATAGCCATCATCACTATATAACTTCAGGACATTTTCATTAGCCCAAAATCTCATTAGAAGTCACTCTCCATCCTCCCACTACCCCATGGTAATTCCTAATTTATTTCTGAATCTATCAATTTGCCTGTACTGGGCATTTTGTACAAATGAAATCATACAGTATATGCTCTTTTTTTTTTTTTTTTTTTTTCGTTATGCGGGCCTCTCCCTGTTGTGGCCCCCCCCCGCGCGGAGCACCG
>NW_006783032.1:60782-86410 GCF_000442215.2 Lipotes vexillifer
CTCCCGTCGCGGAGCACAGGCTCTGGACGCGCAGGCTCAGCGGCCATGGCTCACGGGCTCAGCTGCTCCGCGGCATGTGGGATCTTCCCGGACGGGGGCACGAACCCATGTCCCCTGCATCGGCAGGCGGACTCTCAACCACTGCGCCACCAGGGAAGCCCCAGTATATGCTCTTTTATGTCTGCTTCTTTCACTTAGCTTGTTTTCAAGGTACATCAATGTTGTAGCATATATCAGAACTTCATTTATATAGCCAAATAATATTCAATTGTATGGATACACTACATTTTGTCTATACATTCATCAGTTAATAGACTTTGGGGTTGTTAACACTTTTTGGCTACTATGATTAATGCTGCTGTGAACTTTTGTGTATGAGTTTTTGTATGTACATACATTTTCATTACTTTGGGGTACATATCTAAGAGTGGAATTATGGGAGTATATGGTAACTCTGTTTAACATTTTAAGAAATCATTACAAAATAGCTGCATCATTTTACATTCTCAACAGCAATGTATGAGGTTTCTGATTTCTATACATCCTTGCCAACACTTGTTTGTTTTTTTGTTTTTTGTTTTTTGCAGTACGCAGGCCTCCCACTGCTGTGGCCTCTCCCGTTGCGGAGCACAGGCTCCAGACACGCAGGCTCAGTGGCCATGGCTCACGGGCCCAGCCGCTGCGCGGCATGTGGGATCTTCCCAGACCGGGGCACTAAACCGTGTCCCCTGCCCCGGCAGGCGGGCTCTCAACCACTGCACCGCCAGGGAAGCCCCCAACACTTGTTTTTATCTGTCTTTTTTATTCTAGCCATTCTAGTCGGTGAGAAGTGGTATCTCTTTGATTTTATTTCCATTGCTCTGATAGCTAATAATGTTGACCATAACTTGATGTGCTTACAACTCATTTGTGTATCTTCTTTGGAGAAGTATCTTTGCTCATTTTTTAATTGGGTTATTTGTCATTTCATTGTTGAGTTCTGAAAGTTCTTTATATATTCTGGATACTAGACTCTTATCAAATATATGTTTTTCAAATATTTCTCCCATTCTATCTGTTTGTTGTGTGTTCACTTTCAAAATAGTGTCCTCTTAAGCATAAAACCTTTTAATTTTGATGAAGTCTAATTATCTATTTTGGGGGGGCTTGCTTATGCTTTTGGTATTATATCTAAATGTCTAAAATACTATTGCCAATCCAAGGTAATGATGACTTACACCTATATTATATATATTTACACCTATACTATATATAAGATATATATTATATAATCTTAGCTTTTACATTTAGGTCTTTGATCCATTCTGAGTTAATTTTTATATATTGTGTGAGGTAGGAATACAACTTCATTTTTTGCATGTAGATATCCAGCTATCCTAGCCCCATTTGTTGGAAAACTACTCCTTTCCTAATGAGGTGTTTTGGCACCTTTGTAGAAACTCAATTGACCACAAATGTATGGGTTTATTTCTGAACTCTCAAGTCTATTTTATTGATATATATGTCTGTTTTTACACCAGTACCATGCAATCTAGATGATACAATGAGTTTAGATGAACACCATGCCTTTAGTGGGTTTCTATTTCACCTGAGGAACACTGGGTTTGGGGAATTTACTGCTTTTACAGGAAGCAGTAATTAAGCCTACTCTTTGTCTAGAGGAGGATGTATCTCATGTCTTAAAGTATTAGATACACAAACAACCCTGAGAAATGGTCCAGGTAAAAGAACAGTCAGGACATTGCAGTTTTGGCACACTCAGCAGAGAAGAGACCCATGAGCGACTGTCTCTCCCGACAGGGGGAAGGCTACTTAGAGTTGGAAAGGGCAGATGTGTCTGTGTTAGAACAAATTCCTATATAAAGGACACATACCCTTAACTAATACAGCCTATTCATATGCTTAAAAATAAGAACCCAGGGAGAAGAAAGTTTAAAGATTCAGGAAGAAGAGGAGTAATTAATGGAAGAAACTCTCAAGAAAATGGATTATGGAACCCGGAGCTCTAGTGGGAGGAAATGAAAGACTATTGATTTTACATAGAGAAAAAAAATGGGCAAAAAAATTTTAAGACAAGAAATACAAAAGAAATTTAAAAGGCGATTGTGTGTGATTATGGGATTATTGATTTGTTTTAATTCATTTACTTTTCCACATTTTGAAAGTAAATTATTTTTATAATCTAAAAAGCAATCACTATTATGGACAAATTTTGAAATCTGGAGAAAGAACTCATACTATAAAATTTAAGAATTTAATAGCTTTGACTGATAAAGTATTTCTTTCTTTGAAAGATGTCTTTTAGAATTTCATTCCTCATGTGATTTAAAATCCAAGCATATCTTCTGAAATATATGGAGCATGAAACAATACTATTTCTTGTAGATCATTGTTATAAAGTCATGGTTTAAGTTTAAATCATAGAACTCAACAATATTTATGTATAGTTTCTTAAATACTTCTAAATGTAGTTTTAAAGTGTTTCTCATTACAAAATCTTGTCTTAGAGCTTAGGTGTTGACTTTTCGCTCTCATTTTTTTCTGTCTTGAGCTTAGTTAGGCTGATTGCTATAGCTGTTCCAAGATTTGTAGATGGATTCATCATTTGAGAAATGTCAGAAGGCCAAACTGTCCCAAATCTCAATCCTCCTGGTCTTCTAAGATGCCTGAAATTCCCACCATTAGAGTCAGTCCTATCCCTTAAGATATTATGTCTCCAGAAAACCTCTATTAAAATAAGAATGTGCTGGGGGAAATAAGGCTCATGAAGGCAGTAGTGCTCATCGGCATGATGAAAAGAACATGGGCCTTGGGGTCTAGATTTGAATGTTGGCTCAGCCACTTGCCACTTAGCTATGTGACCTCAGAATGTTGCTTAACATATCTGAACCTGAGGTTTCTTACCTATTACAGAGAAGCAGTTCTCCATTGGTCTATGTTGACCAGAAGGCAAGACACTACACTGCCAAGTGGACAGGAAACTGCCTTTTGTCCTCTGGGGCCTGCTTGCTCTCTTACACAGTGAGCACCTGTATTTATAATCTTTATGTGATAAGCAGACCAAGAGGGCTTGCTTTCCCAACTCCAACTTTTCACCTGTAAGCAGATAGATAATAACAGACAGATGGATTCCAAAATGTAGGCTTGGAAGGAATTAGGAGTCATTTCACATCCTTCAATCCAACTTTACCAGTAATATGTCTGAAATCTTGAGCCCAGTTTGAATTAGGTCTCTGATGCTGTATTCTATTGACCAGAACCCTGGAGGGGAAAAGAGGTGAGTGGTATAATTGAGAAAACAACCCCTACTGTGTAACTTAAACAATAATAAATGTAAAATAACAATCACTGTGCCTGGAGCCAAGCAGGCACTCACCAAATGCTAGCTCCCCTCTCCCTTCTTGAGGAATTTACCAAGTTGAAAATATGCTCAATTTTCTATTAAACTCCTCTCGTGCATCAGAAGAGCAGCAAAGACAGTCAGCATTTTCCTCTGGTAGCAGTGCTGCTAAATGGTTATTATCAGTGACAGAATGCAACTTCCACATACAGGTCTCATACACCTTGTTGCTATTCCTAAACTATAGCTCCTCAGGACAACTTTCAGGTGCCATATTTTAGAAAGCTGATTAGGTTTTTATTAGGAAAAAATGGTTTCTTGCCTCCTACCCTAATGTCTTGTGGGAATATACTTTAGACCCTAAATATACCTTTGAATCCTAAAGTTCAACTCTTGAGATTCTAAAGGTAAGAAATCTAAAACAGCAAAGGTTTTATGCAGAATGATACTTACATCAGCATTGTTTACGTTAGCAAAAGGAAATCTAGAAACAACTTTAAAAACTGGAAATAAACGCAGGGTGACTGTTTAAATAAATTATGCTAAATCCATTCGGTGAAATATTATACACTACACTATCATTAAACATATGTTTATAAAGATTATGTTGTAACATTGAAAATGTTTATGTTAGGAATTTAACTAGAAAGAACAGAATAAATATTTATATAGATCTGTAAAAACAGAATGATATACAGAAAAGTGCCAATAGTACTTATATTGGGGTGGTGGAGGATGAGCATCATCTTTTTCTACTCCTTTTTGTGCCTATTCTTATTATGAAAAATATATATTTCTTTTTAAAGCCCAGAGACATTTGCATATAGTGAGCACATCACATACCACATCACCAAGGCAAAGGGATAAAACTGCCTGGCTATGACTTCATTTCCCCTTTAAGGTTGTTCTTAATATTCATTTCAAGCTGATTTCATCTCTAAATATATTCATGTGAGAGAACATGTGAACACAGTGTATTTGGCCCTGAGACCTCTAGTTTCCAAGAAATGTCTACAGATACTTGGCAGCACTTGTCAACTAACAGGAGGATCAGGTGATAATGTATTTCAGTTATTCTTGAGTATTAAAGACGATCCCTGACATAGCCCTTACCAGTAATAATATTGATGTTTTGATTCCTGTTTGACTCAGCTCTCCGTGATTATTCTCTTTTAATCATAACTCAAGGAGAAGGGATAAGTGGTAATACTAAGGCCTCAGGCCTTCCCCTGAATCTTCACAAAGGAAACCAGGCTAGAAATTATACTCATCTAGATAACTCATGCTTCTAGACAAAGCTCTATATGAAATAGCTGACTATCCACTCTCAGGAGGCAATTTACTCAATTTCTTTTCCCAGTAAAGAAATGGGTATGACCTGCTGATTGTTTCAGGTTCACAGGTGTTGCATTTTGGTTAATATACCAAATTTTTCTTACTTTTTAGTTTCTAAAAACTGATTTTATCACTTCCCTGAGGAGATAATGAAGCACTATGATTTTGATACACAAATATATTTTATTAGAAACATTTAAAGTCAAGAATGCAGATGTATGATTTTACACTGTAAGACAATTGTTATCTCACTTGAGTTAATTCCTCTTCAAAAAAATAATAGAATATAGAAGGTTACTTAGAGTGTGTAGAATTTTAGATGACAGTTATAGGCGCTTAAGAAATATTTCCACTAAGTTTAAACAGCATGATGAAATACCTTTCTCTGCTGTAAGAATATTTCTGTAGAAAGAAGAAGGTTTTTTGTTTTTTCCTTTTATGTTACCATTTGTGAATGCTTATCATATACCAGGCTTTTTAAAGACATGCTTTTTTATAATTCTCAAAACAATTTTGTGAGATAATCATTATGACTATTTTACAGATAAGGATAAAAGAGGTTAACTGATTTGTCCAGGGCTAAAATGGCTTAGCTGGGGTTCAAACCCAGGTCTTTCTCATCATCCTGTGATCTCTGCTCTTGGTCATGGTACTGAGGCTGATGCCAGCACTGCTGGTTATTAAGCTCTGTTTCTCTCCTGAAGAAAATGGACAAGACCTTATTTTCCAGATAAACGTACACATAGGTTGTACGAGATGCACATCATAAAATATGTGCAATGAATTATCAGATGGGGTCAGAGAAAATGGAGACTCGTCTTATTTTTTATAATTATAAAAGCTATAGAAAAGACATTCCTGATTAAGGATATGTATTTCATTAATATTAAATGAGAACAATACTTTTAAAAACGATTTCTTAATTATTTAGGTTACTTTTAACTTATCATAGGCCATATTCATAATTTTTGCTTTCACTAAATCTAAATTTTTTAGCAAAGTGACTGGTGTTGCTCCCTCATCACACCATTGATGTGACTAGTATAAATTCATGTCTTTTCCTATTAGAAATAAAATTAGTAAATAGGTGGCAGTCAAACTATATCAGTTTGGATTTTTGTGAATTATTTATTCTCTTCCTTGTGATCTTTCAGATAGATAAATCACACAAAGTACTTTCTAAAAAGATAACCATTACTTTTTAAGATTTCAAGTTATAATAACAAGTAGAGATGAAAGTTAATGATATGATACTGTTCATATATTTTAAGTTGATTGTTAAAGTAGAACAGAACCAACCAATTTGTTCTAGACAGATTAATAAAAGCAGAATAGAATTTCTTTTCAGGAGGGAGTATAGGGAAGTATTTCAAGATATTATTTCATGTTATGTAAAATATCCTTCTTGGAATTTGATCTTATTTCTAATAACTCTTCAGTCCCCAGTGGCAATTTATTTTTAAGTTTCTCTTAGACTAATTCTAATTTACATTCTGGAAGAAACTGACCTATCTTCCATTCATTAATTTTCACAGCCCTTGAAAGGTCAGTGACTCCCCATGCTAAAGGATCTCTGATTAAATTGCTTTTATGACCAGAGGGAACAGTTGGAAATTCTGATTCTGATCAGGGGGCTGAATGATCTGAGAGAAAATAGAAATAATTTTAACACAGCTAAGCAGGACTCACCTCTTTAGTTGGGTCTAATTTATGTCCCCATTCTACAGAAATTATTTACTAAATATCTATTATGTTGCAGACCTTCCCCAATGTGAAACCTAAAGAAGAAGAAACAACACACCTCTTGCTCACATGGCCTGGGGGCTAATCAGACCAAGCTGGGAATTCCAATTCTGCCAATTAGCTGTGTTGCCTTGAATAAATAATTTCACTTCTCCAAACCAGGTTTCCTCACCCATGAAATGAGTCAAATATGCATACCTCCAAAGAAACTGAGGGCTAAAAATAATAAAAGACAAAAAGGAGCTAATAGAATGTCTGACATACAAACCATCTATAAATGATAAGTTTCTAGCTCTAGTCCGGTCTCATTGTCTTGGTTACATGAATGTAGGGGTTATAGGAGAAATATTACCAGTTATAAAACTTTAGTTCTTTGAAGCTCACCATTCCCACTCTTATTTCTTCATATGTCTCCAATCAATTCTGCTTTTCAATCAAGTTGCTGCAAGCGTTCAGAACTCTGTAAAATTTAAGATCCAAGGTAATTGATCTGACAGTGAATCTAGAGCTGGAGGGGGAGGTGGTGTAACACAGGATACATAAACTAAAAACAGAGTTGAAGTCATTAAAATGAGTAAGGATATTAGATAAATATTCAGGTACACAGTTCTCAGGATAGAGTGGGAAAAGTAGCAAGTCTTCTTGGCACTTGGATTGATCAGTGGTTCGGAAACTCTTGCCTCAGAGTCCTTTTACACTCTTAAAAATTGGTAACTTCAAAGAGCCTTTGTTTATATCTGTTGTGTCTATTGATATTTACCATATTAGAAATAAACTGAGAAATTTTAAATATTTTATTTTCATTTTAAAAATAAATCATTACATATTAAAATACATGTTTATGAAAAATTTCTCCCCAAAATTAATGAAGATGACAGTATTTTACAATTCTATAAATCTCTTTAATGTCTGGCTTTATAAAAGACAGCTAGATTTTCATATCTGTTTCTACAGTCAATGTACTGTGATATGATACATCATGTAGCCTCTAGAAAACTTAGCTGTATATTTGTGACAGAATGAAAGTTAACAAAACACAATTAACATCTCATTATTATTATGAAAATGGTTTTGACCTCATGGATACCTGGAAAGATACCAGGGTCCCCAAGAGTCCCTAGATCATACTTCATGTCCTAATGACTGAAGTATTTAAAGATTATTTTTTCCTCAGTTATGTCCTGGAGAATGTGGCAAACTGCAGCCTATGGTTTTCTTGTTTTTGCAACTGACAAATTGATCAAGTAGAAACAAAATCAAATAAAACTTTTAGTGTTTACCTTTAAGAGTATAGAAAACCTCCAAGTATCCTGAAGGACCAAAGATTGTGTACAATAATTTTTCAAACAAAAATTCTATATGAAGTGAAGGCTTGCTCAATGGAAAGACACTTTGCTTTCCCAGCATACTCTGGCAACTCATCTTACCTAATTAATAGTGGGTGACACTCTTTGCTGGCTCAGTGGCATTTTTATGAATTGAACAAAAACAATAATAATGGAGATAGGAGGAGACAGGCATAGTGACAGTATGTTTGCTACCATCAACTTGGTGGCAATCTACCCCTTAGCTTTGTAAATTAAAAAATTATTCAACTAATTAACATTGCTAATTAATAAAGGAACAGGCATTGAAGAGAAAATTTTTTACAAGAAGTATATTAGGTCTTTGGGATATAAATTGATCTTGATAAAGACTAACTCTTCAAATGCAAAATTTATGACAACAGAATTAAACAATTATATTTAACTGAAGAATACTGCTGATATCATTATGATGCTATAAAACTTTCTTATAGGGCTTCCCTGGTGGCGCAGTGGTTGAGAGTCCGCCTGCCGATGCAGGGGACACAGGTTCGTGCCCCGGTCCGGGAAGATCCTACATGCCCCGGAGGGGCTGGGCCCGTACGTGAGCCATGGCCGCTGAGCCTGCGCATCCAGAGCCTGTGCTCTGCAACTGGAGAGGCCACAACAGTTAGAGGCCGCGTACCGAAAAAACAAAAACAAAAACAAAACCCCAAAACAAAAACTTACTTATAAGTGTAATAACTGCATTAAAGTATCCACTGCTATAAAGAGGGAATATGTCAGATTTTTGTAGTCAGTTATGCCAAAAGAATTTTTCAATATAATACTAAGCTTTTGTTGAAAAGTCTATTACAGAAATTAAAATCTTTCAGTGGAGAACAGGATAGAAGCCTATATCAATATGTGAGAGGCTGTTGTTAGGTATGACAAGTCCCAAAGTTATCATCACCAGGTCAGGCACTTGCATCTAGACAGATAGGAACAGTGGTTCAGTGTTTAAAAATCTCAGAGAGCCTTTCATTGTCTTTCATAGTCTACTCCCTTCCCTGAAACCCTATTCCCTCATTTAGAGAGAGAGAATGCTTGTCCTTTTTCTTTAGCATCTCCATTCAACATCGAGGAAGGTTCTCTGCATATTAGCATGCAACTGAAATTTTAATATTTTTATTTAATCTTGGTTTTGGGTATATTAATTTGGGCAAAAGGCACATTTGGTTCTGTTTGATGTTTTAAAATGTTGGGAGGGAAAAATGAATAACCCTGGAAACAGCATTTAGTAAAGCAATTCTTAGGTATAAAATAAATTCACTAAGAAACAAGGAGTCATATAACTTGAAACTGGTTACAATGAGTAATATATTCCAAGATGGCCAAAGTAAACTTTTCTGATTGAAAAAGACAATCAAAGAAGTAACAAGATTTTTTTTAAAACACCACACCCATATTCTTTTGTTTGTTTTCTTGTCCCCACCACAGAATTTTAAAGGACAGGTGGCTGCTAAAGCAAGCAGAAGTTGCACAAAACAAATAATGTTTCTCTCTTATCCACAGAAAAGTCTGGTTAATTAGAGACTAATTATATGTTAGCAATATAAGAAAGACTGGGCCCTCAAAGCATTCTGATTTTACACTGGTAGTAGCAAAGGAGTATGAAAGAGTAAGCAGTAGTTTAAATGAGTCCCAGGGTTTACAGTACCAGAGGTAAGAGAAAAGTCAGGTTTCTCCTTAAAGCAGAATGAGGAGACTCAAACATAAATTTGGCAGTGAAAATGATAGCTTATGCACAGCAATCATTATGCGTGGGGAACTTTTTCTAAGTGCATCACTTCTACGATTGTTCACTTACTTCTTCACAACAATTATTCGAGGTAAGCACTAGTTTATGCCCCTTGTTACATCCAAATAACCCATGGGCCAAAGAAGAATTATAAGGGAAACTTAAAATATTTTTAACTGAATAAGAATGAAAACACAAGTGAGATACCACTAAAATGATAGCAGAAGAGGGACCAAGATGGGGACATAGGAGTCTTCTGAACTTCCCTCCTTCCACTAATGCACCAAATGTACAGCTACACATAGGGCAATTCCCTCTGAAAGAAATCCAGGAACTAGCTGAGCGACTCTGGCACATTAGTCAAATGAGAATGCACTCACAGTGAGATGGGTGAGAAAAGCTGAGACACATTCTTGCCATGAACCCCACTCAGCACAGCACCCCACAGTTAGGAGGGAACCCCCAGCTTCCAGCTTCTCCCTGAGAAGTGAGAGGCTTGGACCACACATCTAGCACCCCAACTTTTAAGATTCCCACCCAAGTCTTCTTGGAGCAGGGGTGGCAGTAAGTTCACAAATGGTCCTTCTAGGTTGGAAGGAATTTTGTCCTCAGTCTGCTGTAAAAGGTTGGCTGGGGAGACCAAAGGAGAAAGGTTTGCCATAGAAATCGAGCAATCACTATGTCCTGAGTTGGTTGAAGCCAAGTGTTTGGAAGTGGGTTTAGAGATATTCCCATTGTGGTCTTGGTTGTTTGTTTTCATTGGACTGTGTGTTTCAGTCTCTTCTGGACACAAATAAACCTCTATGGGTCCTTGGGTACTTGCCAAATGTATTTGTAGGCTCTCTATTGGGTCAGGCACTTCATGCATCCATGAGATTCTTGGAACTGAGGCAAAGAAAGAAACAGTTCTTAAAGGGTGCATGAATGTTTGACACAGCTATCCCCCTGGGGCTGAGTGCAAAGGGAGTGGGCAGGGATGCCCACCTCTCCTGACTAACTCCAACAATAAAACCAGGTCACCAGGATCTCTCTGGAAAAAGCTTCTGGAGCTCCACTTTTCCACCTGCTGCCTGAAGAATGGGGCCCTAAATTGCCTGGCTCTGACAGCCAACATGATTTGTAATCACAAGTCCTACAGGATTATAAACAAAGAAACAATTTTTAACAGGTGTGGGCATGAGCACTGGCCAGAGCTATCCCTCTAGGGCTCAATACAGAGGGAGCAGGTAAAAATGCCCATTTCCCATTCTCTCCCTGAAAGGGGTCTTGACTGCATATACAAGCGGCTGCCTGAAGGTCCAGCTTCCAATTTAACATGTATCTAGGGTCTGGCTATGATCTTCCACAGAGACTGGGGAGCTGGTGGGCATACCTTTCACCTTCTCACAGAGCTTGCATGCATAGGTCCCACAGGACAATAACAAAAAAAGAAGCAGTTTTTAAAAGATACAGAAGCAACCCCACATCCATACACCTGGGACCTGACAAACATAGATAGAAAATTTCAGCCAACAGGAGCAGAGTGCACATTCTCCTTATACACAGATCATGCTCCAGGATAGATCATATGTTCGTCCAAAAAAAAGTCTTAATAAATTTAAGAAGATTGAAGTCATATCAAGCATCTTTTCCAACCACAGTGATATAAAACCAGAAAACACATACAAGAATAAAACTGGAAAATTCACAAATATATGGAGATTAAACAACATACTCCTAAACAGCCAATTGGTCAAAAAAGAATTCAAAAGAGAAATCAAGAAAGACCTTGAGACAAATGAAAATGGTAATACAACATACCAAAACTTATGGGATGCCACAAAAGCAGTTCTAAGAGGGAAGTTTATAGTAATAAATGCTTAGTGTATGAGAAAAGAAAGATTTCAACTAAATAACCTAACTTGACACCTCAAAGAACTAGAAAAAGAAGAACAAACTAAGCCCAAAGTTCATAGAAGGAAAGAAATAACAAATATCAGAGTGGAAATAAATGAAACGGAGCCTGAAAAGAACAATAAAACTGAGATCTGGTTTTTCAAAAAGATAAACAAAATACCCAAGCCTTCAGCTAGACTTGCCAAGAAAAAAAGAAATAGGATTCAAATAAAATTATAAATGAAAGAGATGTTACAACTGATAACACAGAAATACAAAGAATTCTAAGAGCCTACTGTGAACAATCATGTGCCAAAAAATTAGATAACCTAGAAGAAATAAATTTCTAGAAACATACAACCTACCAAGACAAATTATGAAGAAATAGAAAATCTGAACCAACCCATTACTAGTAAGGAAGTTGAATCAGTAATCAAAACCCCCCCAACGAAGAAAAGCCCAGGACCAGATAGCTTCACAGGTGAATTCTACCAAGTGTTCTAAGAAGAATTAACACCAATCCTTCTCAGACTCTTCCAAAAAGTTAAAGGAACATTTCCAAAATCATTTTACAAGACATTTTAACCTCATACAAAGCCAGATAGGGACACTACCAGAAAGGAAAATTACAGGTCAATATCAATATCACTGATGAATATAGATGCAAGGATTTCAGCAAAATATTACCACATCAAATTCAGCAGTACATTAAAAGGATCATACAGCATGATTGAGATTTTTTTTCCCTTGGGTGCATGGATGTTTCAACATATGAAAATCAATAAATTTGATATACCACATTAACAAAATAAAAGATAAAAATCATATCATCACCCCAATAGATTTGACAGAATTCCACATTTTATCTTGATAAAAACTCACAACAAATTAGATGTAGAAGGAACATACCTCAAAATAATAAAAGTCGTATATGACAAGCACACAGCTAATATACTCAGTGGTGAAAAGCTAAAAGCTTTTTCTCTCAAATCAGGAAGAACACACTCTCACCACTTTTATTCAACACACTAGAAATCCTAGTCAGAGCAAATAGGCAAGAAAAAGAAATAAAAGCAACCAAATTCAAAAAGAAAAAGTAAAATTGTCTCTATTTGCAGATGACATAATAGCTTATAAAGAAAATCCTAAAGACTCTGCCCAGAAGCTATTAGAACTAATAAATTGAGTAAGTTTGCAGAATACAAAATCAAGATACAAAAATCAGTTGTTTTATACTCTAACAACATATAACAACGTGTATCAGAAAGAAACATTAAGAAAACAATCTCATTTACAAATGCATTAAGAGGAATAAACTACCTAGGAATAAATTTAACCAATGAGGTGAAAGATCTGTACCCTGTACCTTTCACCATACACAAAAATCAACTCAAAATGGATTAAAAAGTTGAACATGAGACCTGAAGCCATAAGACTTCTAGAAGAAAACATAGGCAGTAAGCTCCCTGACATAGGTCTTGGTGATAATTTTTTAGATTTGACACCAGAAACAAAGACAACAAATGCAAGAACAAACAAGTGAGACTATATCAAATTAAAAAGCTCTGCACAGCAAAGGAAACCATCAACAAAATGAAAAGGCAGCCTACTGAATGTGAGAAAATATTTGCAAACCACAGCTCTGATAAAGAGTTAAAATCTAAAATATACAAAGAACTCATACAATTCATTATCAAAATCAATAATAATAATAACACAATTATAAAATGGGCAAAGACCTAAATAGACATTTTTCCAAAGAAGACATACAGATGGCCAACAGGTACATGAAAAGGTGCTCAACATCACTAATCATCAGGGAAATGCAAATCAAAACCAATGAGGTATCATCTCACTCTTGTTAGTATGTCTATTATCAAAAAACTGAGAAATAAATTCTGGCAAGGATATGGAAGAAAGGGAATCATTGTATACTGCTGGTGAGAATGTAAATTGATACAGCCACTATGGAAAACAGTACAGAGGTTACTCAAAAAGTCAAAAATAGAATTACCATATGATCCAGCAATCCCACTTCTGAATATATGTCCAAAGGAAATGAAATCATTACTCAAAAAGATATTTGCACTCTTGTGCTGCACCCCACAGGCCTGCAAGTCCTGTGTTTGCACAGCTTCAAGACCGAAGAAAGAGCCCAGAGTCAGCAACAGAGATGTCAACAGTTTAATGGATAGAGTAGCTTACACGTCTGAAACAAGGTCCTGGAGCGACACCCCACTGTGCACGGCAGGACGTGGTGGTAGTCTTTGCTCCCAGGGGGAAGGGGAGATTACCAGTATAGGGGAATTGGCGTCAGGTGGGCTCATTAGTTAGCAGGGAAACGAGCAGAGGGGCACACCCCTTATCCCCCTTTGATAAGAACAATCACTAGCTGGGGCCTGGGGCAAGTACGTAGGAAGGTCAGTCTGTGGGTAAGATGTAGATAAAGCAGGCACTCATCAGGCGGGGGAATGTACAAAGAGCAAGAGAACAGCCATCTTGAGTGGCCTGACCATCCAACTCTCCTGTTCATTTCAGTATTATTCTGGAAACAACCTAAGTGTCAACAGATGAATGGATAAGGAAAACATGATCGATAGAAGATAGGTAGATAATAGCTAGCTAGCTAAATAAATAAATAGATAGATAATAGATAGATGTATACACACACACACACACACACACACTAGAATATTATTCAGCTTTAAAAAAGAAGAAAATCCTGCCATTTGAAGCAACATGGATAAATCTGGAGAACACTAAGCTAAGCGAAATAAGCCAGACACAGAACGATAAATACTGTATTGTATCACTTCTATGTAGAATCTAAAAAAAAAAAAAAGTCAGACTCATAGAAACAGAGAGTTGCAAGGGCTGGGGGGTCGGGAGACTAGAGAGAGACTGGTAAAAGGGTACAAACTTTGGTGATAATTCTGTATTGTGTCACTGAAATTTGCTAAGAACATAAAATTTACATGTTCTCAAGGTAACTAGGTAACGGACGTGTTAATTCAATGATGGGAATCATTTCACAATATATACATATACCAATAAACATCTTACAATTTTGTCAATTATATTTCAGTAAAGCTGAAAAAAGGACATTTATAACTTTAAATATTTATTCTAGAAAAAGAAGAAATGTCTCAAATCAATAACTTAAACTTCTATCTTAAGAAGTAAAAATTTTAAAGATCAGTTAAACCCAACATAAGCAAAAAAAAAAAGACAATAAAGATAAGAGAAAGAGCAATAAAACAGAAAAATGAAAATTAATTAAACCAAAACCTGATTCTTCAAAAAGTTTCAAAAAATTGATCAGTCGGTAGTTTGATTAAGAAAAATGACAAAAGAAGATACAAGTAACCAATGTCAGGGATGAAACATGAATATCACTACATATTACCCAGACACGAAGGATAATATGGGAATAGTATGAATAATTTTATACCAATAAATTTTACAACTTAGATAAAATGTACAAATTACTTGAAAGACAAAAATTACCAAGATTAACTCAAGAAGAAATAGAAAATCTGAATATCCTAGTAAAGAAATACATACAATTTTAAAATTATATAAAAACTTTCTCACAAAGAAAACTCCAGGTCCAGGTAAATGCACTGTGACTGCTATCAAATATTTAAGGAGAAAATAAAAATCAATCTCTCTCTAAAAATAGAGGAAAAGAATATACTTCCCAACTCATTTTGTGAGGCCAGCATTACACCCATCTCAAAAATGCAGTCTCTAGAGCCAGGCTGCTCAGATTCAAATTCCAGTTCTGTCCTCACTACCTGTACAACCTTTGTCAAGGTATTGAATTCTTTGCGCCTTACTTCCCACCTCTGTAAAATTGGCACAATAATATCTACCTCAGAGGATTCTGTAAGAATTAAATGAAATATTATGTGAAAAATACTTAGAACAGTGCCCAGCTTATAGCTCATACCTCATACATGTCAGCTATTTTGTGGTTTTCAATTTCTTTCTTTCTTTCTTTATCCTTAATAAGTTTATTCTTTTCACTTTTCTTTTGAAGTAGACCCTCAGATGTGGCTGTAGAGGATAACAGGAAAGGAGAATTTTCTCAGAAAGTAGAAAGAGAAACCATGGAGAATAAGGTAAAAAAGGACATCACCTCAGAGAGCTGTCATATTGGTTAACAGTAGAATTTACTTTTCCTGCTTTGCGTTTCCCATCCAGCAAGCTATGATATGTGCTCAGGATTTTGATATATGTGTTTGTGCTTACGTGTTTCCCTTCATACTTTTTTTTTTTTTTTTTTTTTTTTTTTGTCCCGGGGCCCCTCGAGAGTCTCATTAAAATGCAATCACTGGTAGGCACCCTTCTGGTAAGAAACCCTACTACATGTGCTTTACACTGTATTTTTTTAAATATAAATTTTATTTATTTATTCCCCATGTCCCCTGCATCGGCAGGCGGACTCTCAACCACTGTGCCACCAGGGAAGCCCCATACATTTTTTAAATATGAATTTTTATTGGAGCTATCGTGTTCTTTCTCCAACTTGGTATACTAGATATTTTGGCTTCCTAATAATGATGTTCCTGGGACTCACCCCTACCACTTCTTATTTATTCTAGGCCCATAACAAAAGTTGGATCCCACCATAGTCCAGATGGAGCAGAAGACCTGCTGCAGCAAGTAATAGCACACACACAAAAAGAGTTAAAAGAACTGCCAATTATTAGTGAAAAAACTGGTGAAATCCAAAGAAAGTAGTAGAGCTAATGGTATTGTACAAATGTTGAAACCTCAGTTTCACAAATGTCCCGTGACTGTAAGATGTTAACATCTGGGAAAGCTAGGTGAAGGAACTCTCTACTACCTTTGTACCTTTTCCATAAATCTAAAATCAATCCATTTTTTTAAATTTCAAGAAAAATTTTAAAAATAGAAAAACTTCCAAAAAAAAAAAAGGAACTTCCAATTTATACTGACAGGAGCCTGGGGAGCATGTGGAAAATGAATTCTAAGGATATTTAAACCAAGAGGTCCAGAATATATGACTCAATAGGGCCAAATTCATTAACATAAGTGCACTCACTTAGAATTTCACATTTAGTATTTTGCCTTTAACACCTCAACTTGTCTTAGTAATCTGTTAGGTGAATGAAATAAAGGCTAGATTAAATGATGGCCTCCAGTTGATGAGGTCAAAATGTCAGAATTTTCTTGGCATACTGTAGAGGAAGAAGTCTAAAGGCTCAGGAAAAAGGGTAAGTTGGACTGGATCTATTATGCTCTGCCACTCCCAAACCATCCCTTCAGGAGGACCAAAAGAACATTACCTTCACCAAAGTATTAATAAATGCACTGGGAAGAGGCAGCAGCCTCCTCAAAGAGCTCTGTGGTGGCTAAATTCTATAGGTCAGAAATGGTTGTGGGGAATGTTGCAGTAGAAATGAGTTGCTTGATCTCATTGAGAATAAGATCCCAGAATTGTAGAAGCCAGGTGGTATGGTTCAACTGGCAGCAATCGAAGGGTGCAATTATTAAAGAGATGGAATGAAAATCAAAGTATTTTGACTGTAGAACATTTGATCTGTAGAAATAGCTAATTGACTATAGGGTCCCAATTAATAAAAATGATAGGCACCTACTAAGGTGCTGTTTGACATTTATAGAAGGAAAACTTCTGGGTCTACAGGGCAGAAAAGTAACTCAAGTCACCATAGCTGGAATTCACAGACTGTTACCTGGATCCCAGACCTAACCAGTTCCCAAAGATAGAGTCCCTCAATTGAGAGAGATGCCAGCAACATGACAACAGGAACATACTGTGATTTTTCCTCTTGGGCCTTCCCCAGGGGAGCCAGTGCCCTTTTGCCAGACTGACACTGGCCTTGCAAAATGGAAATAGCCAGATCTTCTGAGAATTTTTCAGATACTAGTTCTGAGTTTTTGCTGAGCCCTGGAAACTCAACATGTCACCATGATCCACTAAGCAAGGTAGGACTCAATGCAGTTTGGGCCTGAGTCTAATAGTAGGCCCAAGAGGATGTGAACCCATCCTGTGGTTATTTCCCCAGTCCTAGATTGTATAGTATAAATAGATATGTTTAGTAACTGGCAGAATCCCAAGAATTGGTTCCTTGAGGGGAGGTAGGGCTTTTATGATAGAAAGGGCCAAATGGAAGCATCTGAAACTGTTGTACACAGACACAAAGAAAGCAAGCCAAAAGCAAGATCACATCTCTGGTGTGATTAAAAACATTAATACCACCATTAAAGGCCTGAGATATGCAGGGTAAGTGATTCCTAATATGTCCTCATTTAACTTGCCTTTTTGGCTGGTCAAAAGCCACTGACTCTCAGAGAATAAAATGGTGATGCCAAAGGAAGTTACATTTTCAGCTAAGTTTTCTTAGCTGAAAAAATCTAGCACAGTCTTTGGCACATGGTATGCAGCTGTTAACCTGTTAAATGCTAATTTTTTTTCAGTTGGATAAGAGAAAAGAGAAGCAATTTGCGTGTACCTGGCACCAACAACAATATATTTTTATTACCTTATTCCAGGACTATGTCAAACCTCTTCTTGTCACAGTATGCTTTAGAGGGTCCTTGATCATCCTGATATCCTAAAGATTATCACACTGACCCACTATATTAATGTGGAACAGATAAGTAGGATGTACCAAGCCTTACTAAGGCATACATATGCCAGAGAATAGGAGATAAATTTCAGGATCTGCTACTCTGGTAAAATTACTAGTGGCCCAGTGGTCTAGGACAGGTTGAAGTATTTCTTTTAAAGTAGTATAATCATATGAGTTAATATAAGTGATAATGGTATAAGTGGTATAAATGGTAAAATTATATGAGTTGCTGCACCTATCATGAGGGAAGAAGTTAAACATTTGGTGGCTCCTTGAATTTTGGAGGAAATATTTACAATATTTGGGTGTGTTACTCCAACTCATTTACCAATTAATTCATGAGACTGGACATTTTTAGATGGACCTGACTTAAGAAAGGGTCTGAAATAAGTAGATCTACACTGTGATGCAAATTGTCCTGTTACTTGGAACTTATGACCAGCAGACCCAATGATATTGAAAGTGCCTTTGGCAGACAGAGATAATATAAGGTGCTTCTGATACACCCCAATAGAAGATGCACAGCCTAGGCTTTTAGAGTTTTGTTATATGGCAATGATGTCCTCTTGTAACAAATATTATCAACGTGAAATTAGCTTTCAGTTTTCTCCTAGACCCTGGTAAATACTGAATGCCTGACCCTGGGCTACCAAGTAAACTGAATCACAGACTGAGTGTTATCTGATCCACCAAACATAAATCAATTTCTCTGGGATGCAGGACTTCCCCTGTTGCCACCACACTCTCCCACCTTTTATAGAGCTAAGAATGAATGCATGTGTAATAAGAATGATAAGTGTAGTGTCCACACAACACAGTGTCTGTGCCCAGAAGTGCAATATTACAAGGGAAAAGGTAGAGGATGGGCATGACCCTGGTTGTGTGGCCACAACAGTGGATCAGGATATAGCAGTGCCTCCAGGTTGGTGTCCATCCACCCACTGGCACAGGATGCAATCTAGGCTTCCTAACTGATTGATAAGTCAGGGTGGAGGGAAAAGGAGTGATCGTGGGAAGTCATATCTAGGCTTGGGTCTTGCACTGTATTTGCTCCACTCCAGAAGATTCCATGCCCCCTTCTGGATTGCTAGAAGATAGCTAAGAACAGATAGACCCCTGAGGAGATATACCTAAAACAGATATAGCATTAGGCATGTGGCCCAGTCTACCAATGGGATGATGAACAGCAGACTGATGAAATTTGTCCTTTTCAGAGACCTATCCCAGCATTTTACTGCCACACACTCTGCAGGTGATATGTGCATGGAATAGCCTATGCTAGGAGGCCCAGCTTAATATTTTCTGGGCCATGAAGTATAATCCAGTGTCTGATTGGAGGGTCTCTGGACAACCCAAGAGTCAACAGCATCATACCTCCAATGTTGCAACCATGTGTATGAGCATCTGCAACTGGACGGCCAATGCCTCTGCTTTAATATATGAATCATCAGACGACTCTGGGGTCATGATGGGCTGGGACTGGTTAGCAACCACCTAGAGGACACATACCTTACCAGACAAATCATTTTATTATTTAAATGTCATAGGAGGGGATATAATTTTTTGTTCCTCCTTGTTCTCATCTTCCAGATGGTCTGGGCCCTCCCCTAATATTCCCTTTATCTCACACACTAAGCACTCAGTTTTTACAGGAAGGACCCCCTAAACCCTAATTATTTCCATAGAACATAGCTGGGGACACCTTCAAAGTTATTCTTCTTGGCCCCTTTATTTAGATGCCATAACTTCATAGTCTTCCAAGAGGCAGCCTCGTGGTGGAGGTCCACCCAGCAGTTCTGTCAGTTCACTTGGTCTGATTTAAGGTTATCACTGTCATGGGATCAGGGTGGGGGTGTGTGTGTGGATGATCATAAGGGTCACATACTTTATACTTCCCCCACTTTTCTTGCTCTACATAGTGCCCTAACAACATTCTCTGTCTCATGCTACCTAATCTTGACAGAACACGTGACACCTAATCTTGACATGGTTACATGACAACCTACATTGCTCTGATTATAGGAAGTGGAATAGGGAAATGGTTCATTTATTTGGTCTTACTTTATCTAAAATTCTTTGCCCATTCCACTCATCAGAATATTCAACTAGTAGTTTCACCTCCGGTTCCAGTTCACACTTCCTCTTCTGCTTCACCTCCGTGTAACTCCCTCTCAGGCCTTAATAACAACTATGGAATATTGACAATCTGTATCTCACCAGGGCTTAACATTCTTAGCAAATTTATTGCTTAAGAAACATGGGAATTCAAAGGACTGGTTCCTGCAACCAGTTGATAATTATCCATCCCAGTCCTTGAAGCTAGTCATGATGCCCTGTTTGGGCTTTTCCTACTTCCACAGTAGGTCTTTGATCTGTGGTGCCTTGGTATGCTGGGACAGATGACCTACTTTTGGGGCCAATTGTTAAGCGAACAACATCAAACACTCCAGGCCTGTATAAAATTCCTAAGAAAAAAGTAGTAGGTGAACAGGTCCTCCATTGCCTATCACAACCTGGCTAGGACCCCCAGGCATCTGGAAGGCCAGACATTAGACTCAGGAGCATCCGGGCCCTAGTGCTGTGGGGATTTTGACTAGGAAAACACTAGCCCCTCTCTGTCATGATCAGCATTCTGGATCTAAATCTTGTGGTTGCTGTTGTTGGATCAGTGGCTTGATCTATCACCTGAGAATTCTACCAGCATTGAGGTCCTTAAACACTCAGCTATGACTTATTCCCATGGGAAATCATGGAGAAGCGAAAGGTCAAATCCCTTTCTAAGAAGAGAGCCTGCAAGGAATAAGTCTCAGACAAGTTTATTCTAAACTTTCACTCTGCTTTATTCCTTTGTGTATTTTCAACATACACATTTAAAGTCCTTTTTGTAATGCTTAGATTTCCCATTTCCTCTAGTGTAAAATCTTCCCCTTTTTTTGATCTAATTGGCTCTTTCATAGGAAAATGTTTCTGACTGCAACAAAATGTATAAGGTTATCTCTCTCACAACAGAATAAATATATTATATCATGATGTAGAATACTGTTGTTTCCTTTCATTTACTCCTTCTCCACCTCTTAGTTTAAATTAGGTTTTTTAGAAGAAGAAATAAACCCATTTCTCATATATGTCTTATAGCTGATGTCTTAACTATACAAGCACCAGACTTAATATTCTTGATGAGAGCTCATCTTTCTTGGAAGTTTTCTTCCACTTTTGCCCCTTCCTCTAGTACTATTTTGTATTTGTATGTGCTACAGAACCTGCTCTACATTGGTAGGTTAGCACCTCCCAGGGCTGCTGTCCTATATGGATGGTACAATTCTGAGCCCTACTCCAGAAATGTGGTATGTTCCCCTTCTCAATCTTATGCAGTTAGCTCTGCTGACATTGCCATCAGAAATTAGAAAGCTCATTTATCACTGTAAATCCCAGGAAGGAATGCAAATCCATTTGTTCCTGAGCAGGCAATGCAGTCCCATCTTTTGGTTTTGTGAGGAGAGAAGTTTTACCAACAGAAACCCTCAGTAATTGCTGGTAGAAATGCATAATGGTACAGCCACTTTGAAAAACTGTTTGCCAGTTTCTTTAAAAAATAAGTATCAATATATACTTACCACACAACCCAGCAATCACACTTCTGGGAATTTACTCTAGAGAAATTAAAATTTACGTTTACATACACACACAAAAACTACACACAAATATTCATGGCACCTCATTTGCAAAGGTCCAAAACTGAAAACAACCAAAACGTTCTTCAATAGATGAATGGTTAAACATACCATGGAATACTGTTCAGAAATAAAACCAATGAAACAAACTATTAACACCTGCAACAACTTGAATGAATCTCAAGGGTTTTAGGTTGAGTGAAAATCAAATCTCAAAATGGCAAAATTATAAAGATGGAAATATGGTTGTCAGGGGTTAGAGGTGATAGGACGTGGTGGGGGCGGATAATCTCGTGACTAAACGGGTAGCATAAAGGAGACCTCTGTGTGGTGATGGAATAGTTCTATATCTTGAGTGACACCAATGGCACCAAACTATGCAAACATTGTATCAATGTCAATTTACTTGTCTTGATATTGTACTATAATTACATAAAATATAACCATTGGGGAAAATTGAATGAAGCCTTCACAGGGCATCTATGTATTTTCTTTTTTAACTTCCTGTGAATGTACCACGATTTTAAAAGAAAAAGCTAAACAAAAAGAAATAAGTAAACTTAATAGCTCTGTATCTTTTTTTAAATTGAATTCAAAGTTAAAAACCATTCCGCAAATAAAATCCTAGACTCAGATAGCTTCTTTGGTGAATTGTACCAAATACTCAAGGAAGAAGTAATACCAATTCTACACAAACTCTTCCAGAAAATTGAAAAGGAGTGAATACATCCCAGCTCATTCTATGAGCCCAGCATTATTACACTGATGCCAAAACCAAACTAAGACATTATGAGAACAGAAAACTGCAAACCAATATCCCTCATGGAAAGAGAAGCGAAAATCCTAAACAAATTTCAGAAAATCAAATCCAACAATATATTAAGAGGAACTGTATTATGACCAAGTGAATTTATCCAAGGAATGCAAGGACAGTTTAGCATTCAAAAATCAATCAACTTAATTCACTTAATTTGTTAATTCACATTAACAAACTGGGGAGAAAAAACCCCAAACGTGATCATCTCAATAAATATAAACAATTCGCTTGAGAAAATTCAACATCCATTCCTGATAAAGCCTCTCAGCAAGCTAAGAAGAGAACAGAATTTTCTCAACTTGGTAAAAGTCATCTACCAAAAAAACTATAGCTAACATCTTACCTAATGGTGAAACACTGAATGCTTTCCCCCTAAGATTAAAAACAATCTGTTCAACACTTCTACTCAGCATTGTACTGAGGTTCTAGTCACTACAATAAGGCAAGAAAAAGGCATAAAAAGCATTGGTTGGAAAGAAGAAATAAAATTGTCTTAATTCATAGACAACATATTTTTCAAAGAAAATCCAGTGTAACCTACAAAAAAACCTACTATAGTTAATTTAATGATGTTGCAGGATATAAGTAAAAATAATTGTGTTACTGTATACTCACAATGAAGAAAAAATACTGAAAAATATCAATTATAAAATTTATAACAGCATCATAAAATAAAGTTCAGAATCTTGTCTCTCAGAACTTTGAGGAAAAATGTCTTCTTGTATTTAGTTTGCCTTTAATCTGAATATCATGTATGCTTTTTTTCTTTGGAAGCATTTATCATTTTGTTCATTCCTTTGAGGTTCTGGTTTTATCACAAAATATGTTTTTCATTCATCCTGTTCATCACAGTGTGTCCTATTAATCTGAAAAGTTGAGTCTCCCACTGTAGGAAATATGTCTGAAATTTCTTACATTGCATTTGCTCTCTCATCTTTTCTTGGAATCTCTATTAGAGTTCCCAACTTCTCAAATCAATGGATCCATCTTTGTGTCCTACATTCCTAGAGAATTCCTCATTTGATCGTCTAGCTTGCTGGTTTTCTGTGGACATCCCTCTACTTGGTCTGTCTTTGAGATTTTTATTTTAATGATTATACTTTTCATTTGCATTTGCATCGAATTTGCTTCTTTGTTACAACAATCTGTCCTGGTCTCCAATTTTTTATTTTTTGAGGGGGACAGGGCAGACAAGAGGATGAGGGCTGTACTTTTATCAGTATATTTCTTTACAAATTCTATAACATTGCTGTTCTTTTTCTTTTTTTTTAATTTATTTATTTTTGGCTGCGTTGGGTCTTCGTTGCTGCCTGCGGGCTTTCTCTAGGTGTGGCAAGTGGGGGCTACTTTTCGTTGTGGTGTGTGGGATTCTCATTGCAGTGGCTGCTCTTGTTGTGGAGCACAGGCTCTAGGTGCACAGGCTTCAGTAGTTGTGGCACGTGGGCTTCAGTAGTTGTGGCTCACAGGCTCTAGACCTCAGGCTCAGTAGTTGTGGCACACGGGCTTAGTTGCTTCACGGCACATGGGATCTTCCCGGACCAGGGCTCAAACCCGTGTCCCCTGCATTGGCAGGCAGATTCTTTTTTTTTTTTTTTTTCTTTTTCCTTCCAATTTTTATTGAAATGCAGGTGGATTCTTAAGCACTGTGCCACCAGGGAAGTCCCAACATTGCTGTTCTTAATTCACATATTAAATTTATTCATCTATTCCTTCAACAAATACTAAAATCTACTCTTTAACAGATACCTCTAGAATATCATAGACAAAGCAGACAATATTTCTTGACTCCATGTAGCTGACATTCTAGTAACGTAAGTAAAGTTGAATTTTTTATAATTATTTTTTGGTAAAAATAGTTGAAAAATTTCCTCCCTGCCCCTACCCCCAAAAGATCACCTGTGTCCCTCCTGGGATGCACATAGCCCACTTTGTGTGCACTATTAACTCCACTTTTTAAAAAAAATAAATTTATTTATTTATGGCTGCGTTGGATCTTTGTTGCTGCACATGGGCTTTCTCTAGTTGCAGCGAGCAGGGGCTATTCTTGGTTGTGGTGCATGGGCTTCTCACTGCAGTGGCTTCTCTTGTTGTGGACCATGGGCTCTAGGTGCAAGGTCTTCAGTAGTTGTGGCATGCGGGCTCAGTTGTTGTGGCTTGCAGGCTCTAGAGCTCAGGCTCAGTAGTTGTGGTGCACGGGCTTAGTTGCTCCGCAGCATGTGGGATATTCCTGGACCAGGGCTTGAACCTGTGTCCCCTGCATTGGCAGGTGGATTCTTAACCATTGTACCACCAGGGAAGTCCCCCCTCTTTTGTTAGTTGTATTTTTATTTGTTTTGGGTTTTTTTCTTAGTTTTGTGCCTTCTTTGTTGAGTTGATCTTGAAATTTTGGTGATTCTTAGTTATGCTATCTTTGTTTTTACAACTATTCTTGATAGCCTATATGTATATGCTATTCCCATGTACGATAGGATCTCCTTTGTGTTCATGAAGAAAGGGAAAATGTGCTGCTGAGCGGGATGTGACGTTCATTAATTTTCTGAGTATGTCTTCTTCTCCTCCCTCCTAGCAAACCAGGACCTTTCCTTGACACCTTGAAAAATCTCATGCCCTCACTGTACCTGTCTGGCAGCAGATGCCTCCACAGTGTACTGCTTGATTGGTTGGAAGAGAGTGATTAGAGGAGGCTGTGCAAAAAACACTTAACATAGCAAACCTGAGACTGCTCTCCTTGGAAAGTCTTGCTGGGAAGCTGGTCTTTGTCTGGGGTCTGGGGACTTGGCTGGTAAACAGTTTCCTGGTACAAAACTTTCCTTAAATGATAAAAATGACTCACTGTACCTAAACTCTAAAACAATGTGGTTTGTGCTGAACATTTACTTTCCTTCTGATGGTCGGTCTACAATTTTGGTGCCTACTGAGCAGAGAATGCCTACCTGCCCAGTTGCCAATAAAAACCTTAGCCACTTAGTCTCTAATGAGCTTCCCTTGTACACAACCCTTTGCATGTGTTGTCACAACTCGTTGCTGGAAGTGTGCATCCTGTGAACCCTACTGGGAGAGGACTATTGGAAGTTACCTGGTTTCCTCCAGACTCTGCTCATGCATTTTTCCCCTTTACTGTTTCTGCTTTGTATTCTTTC
>NW_006783032.1:86420-112539 GCF_000442215.2 Lipotes vexillifer
GTAAATCTTAGCCATGAGTGCAATTACATTCTTAGTCAGATGGGGCATTCTAGTGAATCATAAAACTTGGGGATGGCCTTGAGTATGCCCAATACAGGGGCTCACCTTCATAGCTACCCTAAATTCAGTGCTTCAACCAACCAACATCTCGATGTCCTTTCATTCCCATGTCATTCTCTTCTTAATAACATCCAGAGCCATTCTTACATTTTGCAGCATTCTTCTCCTTTGGGCTTTGCTCAGTGATTTCTTCTGTTAACTCAACACCTCCTGTCTTCCACATTTCAGGGATCCCTCAAATTTTCTGGTCCATCGAGGCCACTTGTTGTTCTGCAACAATGATTTGGATATTTTTAAATAAACATCTCTATCATTTCTAAAGATTTGGGATGTGGTAGACTGTCAAGCACATTTTATCAGTTTATATTCCAATCTCCTGGTCCCCCTTTTTCTTTTCTTTTCTTTTTTTTTTTTTTTTTTTTTTTTTTTTTTTTTTGTTTTTGGCCATGCTGCGTGGCTTGCGGGATCTTAGTTCCTTGACCAGGGATTGAAAACCCTAGCCACTCCAGTGAAAGTGCTCAGTCCTAACCACTGGGCTGCCAGGGAATTCTACCCCCATTTTTTAATCGAGTAAAATAGAAAGAAAAAATATTTCATTAGGACTGTCAACCTGTATTTGCTTTTTGTTTGCTTTCAATTCAACTTAGCAATTATTTATTTAGGAATTAGTGCCAAGAAAAGCCAATGTATACAAAATATATATACAGATATGTGTATATATACATATATATATTTATATCTGTTATACATTTTATGTATGCTTTATTGTGACTTTTTTGTTTAAGTATTTAATTACTACATAACTTTTTTAACACTAAAAACTGTAGTGTCAAAAAATTGGGATATAGGGAAATAAGCATAAAATAAAATAAGCTTAAAAGAAAGGTCAGTTGTAGGTAAAAGGAGACCTGTTTATTGGAGATTAAAATGTGAAATTATAATTATCATAGAAATATAAGCAACTGAAAATTCAACGGAATTTAACACACATAATGAATGTCAATTCTATCAGTAGGTGCTGTAGGTGATTTTAAGACATCAACCAATTTGTCTTTACAAATAAGTTCTGATCTAATAGAGTATTACAATTTACCCCCAAAGTCAAGCACTTGTGATAGGTTATTATGAAAAAAAAAACTATGAAAATAACACCTTATTAAATAAAAGCTATCAAAAATACTTCAGTTAATTAACTGATTATGGACTCCAGATCAGGACTGCCCAGGTTGGAATCCAGCTTCTACCACTTACCAACTGTGCAACAGTGGGCAAGTAGCTTAACCTCTCTTAGCCTCAGTTTCCTCATCTGTAAAACTGACATAATGATTGCACTTAACTCATAGAGTTGTTATGACAATTGAATGTGTTAATATAAGTAAAGTGCTTGATATAGTGCCTGGGACATATAATGTATATTAAGTTTCAGTTATTATGATTATGATTATCATTTCATACTGGCTAAGAAATCAAAAAACACAGGTAGTAGTCCCATTACATTCATTTACGTTTGAGTAATGAGTATTTTGACTCATCTGAGCCTTTAGGCAAGTCACTCATCAACATTCCTGGGCCTCCATTTCCTCCCCTATGAATTTAAGAAGTAAATTTTACAACCTCAAAGATTCTACCTGGTTCTGAAATTCCAAATTTATTAAAGAATTTTTTAAAATTTAGAAACACCTATACTGTCCTCTCATTCTACTCTGTACACTTGAGCCCAAAACTGAGTCCCTCTGGAATACATTGTTTATATCACTCATTCAACATTTACTATTTTTCTACATGTGAATGTATGTTCTTCATGCCTCTCCTCCCAGGACAGACATTGATGACTTTAGAGACAAAGGGCTATTCTTTCCTCTTTGCACATAATAAATATTGATTCTTCATTCCATTGTAATGCATGTATTGAATAAGTGCCAAGAACTGTTCTAGCTAGGCAGTGAGAAAAAAAGTAAATAATATCTCATTCATGATCTCAAAGAATTCATTAGACCAACCAATGAAATGTAATTACAGTATGGTGTGATAAATGGAATAATATAGGATGGAGTGATCAAACATGCTTGAATGGCTCACAGAAAAATAATTTTTAGAAGAAACGTGAACTGGATCTTAAAAGATAAATAGCAATTCCCCAGATGGAACTAAAAATGAAACAAAACAGTCCCCTCGTTATAACATATCTCATGCATATATGATGGAGCTATTTTATCAAGTTTTGATTTATTGTACTGAAGCTGGCAAGGCTTCGGTTTCTCTGAAGCAAGTGGACATTAATTATCTGAAGTAGAGATCTGTCTTCAGATATCTTTCTCTTCCCCACCATGACCAATTCATCACCAAATCCTGTGTATATTACCTCCCACTTTTTTCTTGAATCTGTTCATTTTTCTACATCTGAACTAACTCCGCCCTAGTTCAAGACATTATCCCCTAACACCTAGGCCATTACAATAGTCTCCTAGCCAGTTTTCCTATATTTACTATTGCCCTCTTACTATAAATTCATCAAACTACAGCTAAAATGATTATTAAAAAATAATCCTGGCCCTTTCCCATACTGAATAATTCAGACCAAAGCCATTAGGTGGGTTTGGCACGAGTTAGAGCCCAACCAAGGTGAGGAGAGTGTCCATACTGGGTGAAGGAAAAGAGATGAGGGAGCAAGTGAGTGCATATTGCAACCATTTCTGGGTGTCCCTGTGGGAGTGCAGCCTGGGATAGGTTGGAACCTGCATGAAGTGAGTGGAGCATTTGCTCAGGAGAGTGACCCAGTATAAAATGTGAGAAACCAAGTGGGATGAAGAGGGCAACTGCACAGGGGAAGGGCTAGCATCAGCAATGGGAGATTGGTCACATAGGGGGAATTGAACATTGTACCAAGGATAATGGGAATCAGTTTTCTCATTTTCAGGGAAAGGAGGAAAATAGAATGAACGAAATGAAATGGCATCATATTGGAATTGGAGGTACTGGTGGGACCTCATAGTTTTATATATATGTAAATGTGAACATGTGTATGTGTGTAAGTGTGTGTATGTGTGTGTGTATCTATACATATATGTATTCCCAACCTCTGTCCACTGGTAAGAATTGGGAGTAACAGCATCCCAAAAGCATGGAGCATGGTTAACACCAAGATCTTTCTATCTAAATACCATTCTCTGAAAGAATCAGGACTTCTTATAGAAATGGCTGGTATCAGGGCTGAGGCAAGAAAAGTGCTGGATGAGTGTAGAATGTCTTACTGTGCTCTAAAAGAAACATATTCAAAAAATGATGGGGATTGTCAAAGAAACATGAAAGTCAGCTTGAAAGAATTCCAAATAGTCAAATCTAGAACAACTTGGGCATCTCAATAAGTGATAATAATGGATTTTAACCCTTTAAACAAAATAGGAATCCATGAATCCATAATAACATAAATTAACGAATAAATTGAAAGTTTGAGGAGCAACAGGATATTCATAGGGTTTTGAAGTATCTCCCCACAAAGCACTTCTTAATTACAAAGAGAAAAAATGTAACTTTACAGTGGAAAGGCCTCACAGACACCTCTTTAATCAAACGATCCAATTTAACACTACCAATAATGGGACAAATCAAGATTTGGGACCACATTATAACATGCAATGAAAACAACATAATGTCACTTCTACTAGATTCCCGACAAAGATGCATAACCTAAATCTGATCATGAGGAAATATTAGACAAACCAAAAAAGGGAGACATCTATAAAATAACTGGCCTGTACTCTTTACAAGTATCAAGATATTGAAAGTCAAGGAAAAACGGAAGAACTGTTTCTAACTGAAGGAGCTAAGGAGTTATGACAACTAAATGAAACACGTTGTTAGCTGGATCCTACAAGGACATAATTGGGACAAATTGCAACGCCTACAAGGGATATGAGGATTAGATAGTAGATTAGATGATAATAATGTATCAGTGTTAATTCTCTGATGAGTGTGTTGTGGGTATATAGGAGAATGCCTTTGTTTGTAAAAAATACACACCGCAGTTTTGGGAAATAATGGGAAAACATGTCAGCAACTTACTCTCAAATGGTTGAGGAAAACAAAGAAACTTTAAAATTTTTTGTAACATTGAGATTGTTCCCAAATTTTTTTTTTTTTGCGGTACGCGGGCCTCTCACTGCTGCAGTCTCTCCCGCTGCGGAGCACAGGCTCCGGACGCGCAAGCCCAGCGGCCATGGCTCACGGGCCCAGCCGCTCCGCAGCACGTGGGATCCTCCCGGACTGGGGCACGAACCCACGTCCCCTGCATCGGCAGGCGGACCCCCAACCACTGTGCCACCAGGGAAGCCCCCAAATTTTTTAAAGTAAAATCATAACAATAACAATGTTGATGATTATGATATTCCACTGTCTAAAACTGGCTGTGACTTTTTATTGCTCTTAGGAAAAAAGACAAGAATCCCTAAAATGAACTATAAGACTTTGCATGATCTTGTCCCTGTGTATTTTACCAGGGTCATCCTGCTGACTCTCTCTCCTTTAGGCTCACTGCATTCTGTTCTTTTTGATCCTCAATCAACCCATGGACTTTTGAAGTACAGAGACCATGCACTTGCTCTTCCCTCTGCCTAAAACATTCTCTAATTCCTTGCCCGTATACATTAAATTTCTTTTTTATTTTATTTCATTTATTTTGGTAATACCTTTTCAAACACTTTGCTCCCCAAAGGTCAGTTCTCCGTTATTTACTCTCACAGCACTATATATTTTTCCTTCATAATTATAGATTTGCTTGAATAAAAGATTAATGCGTCCTCCTACTTCTTTGGGGCAGAGTTATAACTTTGCTCACCACTTTACCCCAAGGACCTAGCCCAGAGGACAATAAACAATGTTAATGAATAAATGAACTGTTTATGATCAATCCATTCACTCGGGCCCTTGACTCTCTCCTACATCTGCAGCCTCCCTCTCTTTTTTGGCTCCTAACCAGATTTTTTTTTTTTTTTTTTTTTTTTTTTTTGCGGTACGCGGGCCTCTCACTGCTGTGGCCTCTCCCACTGTGGAGCACAGGCTCCGGACGCACAGGCCCAGCGGCCATGGCTCACGGGCCCAGCCGCTCCGCGGCACGAACCCATGTCCCCTGCAATGGAAGGCAGACTCTCAACCACTGCGCCACCAGGGAAGCCCACAAAACAGCTTTTAAACTTGTTCAAGTCTTTTCAAGCCTAAAGCATTTCCTCTCTTGAATCCACATCCTCCTTGAATTGCAATAAGTTTACCTGCCTCTCTCTTCGTCCAAACTTTCAGTAGATTCCCATTGACTTACAATTTCCATTTCCTCAGTTCCCATCCAATCTCCAGTCCACTGCAATCTGGCTTCCACCCTTACCACCCAGTAAAATTGTGCTTTCTGTGATGGCTATAACCTAACTGGCAGACCCAATTAACAAGTTTTAGTCAGTATCTTACCTGAATCATTCTCATTAACTTCCTTCATGTTCAGTTGTTTTTGAATATATCTACTCATCTCATTTTTGACCCCTTGATGAGCTCTTCTTTTTCAGATCACTTCTCAAATTAATTTGTTTTATTCAAAAAAAATGTATTTAGTACCTACCATATGCCAGGAAGAACTGGCATAACTGACAGCAACTAAAACAAAAACTCCTGTCTTCGTGGAGCTTACATTCTTTTTTTTTTTTTGCAGTACGCGGGTCTCTCACTGTTGTGGCCTCTCCCGTTGTGGAGCACAGGCTCCGGACGCGCAGGCTCAGCGGCCATGGCCCACGGGGCCAGCTGCTCCGCGACATGTGGGATCTTCCCGGACCGGGGCACGAACCCGCGTCCCCTGCATCGGCAGGTGGACTCCCAACCACCGCGCCACCAGGGAAGCCCACATTCTTTTTATTAAAATTAAGGTAGAATTCACTGGCAGCATTATATTAGTTTCAGGTGTACAACATAATGATTTGATATTTCTATATATTGTGAAATGATTGCCACAATAAGAATTTTACAGAATTTTATTCTTGTGTTAAGAACTTTTAAGATCTACTCTTGTAGTAATCAAATACCCAATACAGTATTATTCACTATAGTCACCCTGCTGTACATTACGTCTTCAGGACTTATTTATTTTATAACCGGAGGTTTGCACCTTTTGACTCCTTCCCGCATTTCACCAATCCTCCTACCCCCAGCCTCAGGCAACCACCAGTCTGTTCTCTGTATCTATGCAGAGCTTGGTTTTTTGTTTTGGTGTTGTTTTTTAGAATGCACATATAAATGAGATGATACAGTATTTGTCTTTCTCTGCCAACTTATTACTCTTAGCATAATGCCCTCAAAGACCATTCATGTTGTCTCAAATGGCAATATTTCATTCTTTTTTATGGCTGAATAATATTCCACTATATATACATATTTTTCTTATCTATTCATCCTTCAATGGACATTTAGGCTCTTTCCATATCTTAGCTATTGTAAATAATGTTGCAGTGAACATATTGATGCATATGTCATTTCTAATTAGTGTTTTCATCTTATTTTGATAAATACCCAGAAGCAGAATTGCTGGATCGCATGGTAGTTCTATTTTTAGCTTTTTGAGGAACCTCGGTACTGGTTTCTATAGTGGCTATACCAATCTAGATTCCCACAAACAGTGCACAAGGGTTCCTTTTTCTCCATGTCCACTCCAGCATTTGTTATCTCTTATCTTTATAACCATAGTCATTCTAACAGGTGTGAGGTGTTATCTCATTGTGGTTTTGATTTGCATTTCCCTGATGGTTATGTAATAGGGAAGAACCGTTGTATTCTATTACAAGTTAATCACTAAAGGGATGTTGCCTATAATCTTAAATTACACATAATGCCCATCTCTGGGAACCCTGCCTCCCAGGTAATGAGCATTAAGGTAAAATACCTTTGTAGAGCTCACAGGAAACATCCTGACCAGGTCCACCTGTGAATGACTGCAAGGAAGAAATTAACACATCCCTTCTGGAGGTTGACCAGAACCAGGAAATGTTTGACTTTACTCCCTCCCCTTTTAGTATAAAAGAAGGCTGAATTCTAACTCAGGCAAGATGGTTTTTTGAGACACAAGTCTGCCATGTTCTTGGTCTGCTGGCTTTCTGAATAAAGTTGCTCTTCCTTGCCCCCAAAACTGATCTCTTGATTTATTGGCCTGTCATGCAGGGAGCAGTATGACCCTGCTGTGTATCTTTATTTGGACATAATCTAGGGAACTTGAAATAGATATATCCAAATCAGAATCCTTTATCTTCTCCCTAAACAGATCTTCATTCCGTGAGTGATACTCAGCCACCTAAACCAGAAGTTAACCCTAGATCCTTTCTCTCTTTTATCTCCCACAACCAACTAATCACCATTTCTTGCCAAATTTACTCTTTCTGTAACATTCTCCTAACTGCTCTCCCTTTCTCCAGTCATGGTCCCTTTGTATTCACGCTCCAATAGCTACCAGAATGATCTAAAATACAATCTCAGTCCCTTACTTAAAAGCTTTAAGCTTTGATTACCTAAAAGGTAGTCTATGTCTTCATCATGGCATAAAACCCACTGTAATCTTGGCCCCTGCTTCATTTTCCAGTTTTCTTTTTTGCTCTTCAATTTACTCTAAAGATTTTCGTGGCTCACAGGGTGACATAATGATTAACATTACAGTCTCTGGAGCCAGGCTGCTCAGGTGTGAATCTCAGCTCTATCATATATTTACCTTGGTTTCCTCAACTGTGAAATGGATATATGAATAGTCCCTGTCATATAAGATTACTTGGAGGACTGAATTACATGTGTGCTTAGACCAGTTCCTGGCACTTATTAGCTACTATTACATTAGGTTGCTTCTAATATTTCTGCCTTTGCTCTGACTACTTTCTTTTCTTTAGGGCAATATATTAGTTTAGCTATGGATCCTACATGGTCATCATTTTTTAACAAGCTGACATTTGATTTACTACACATGAAATTGTTACCAATTACAACTTATATTAGGGTTGATGTCATAAGCCAGCATCCTCATCAGGATGTTTTCTTTTGATGGTTGCAAATGCAGCTACTTCCATCGTTCTAGTTACATTTCTGCAGATCAAAAATGCAGTTTCTAGTTACATCATTTAGATGTAAATGTGGGAGAGAGGAGTATGGATAACTCCCCAGTTTCCAGCTTGGATGACTAGGAAGTCAGGCAATACTGTAGAATGCTCAAAGATTTGTCACCCACACACTCATAAATATTTTTATTTCTTCCAAATTTCCTACTGCCTCTTCAGCCCTCTAGACCGACACTGCTATCAATGTCACTTAAGTTAAATTCCCCTTTTTGCCCCACCCACCCAACGACCAGAAAAATCCTCTACAGCTGTGCCTTTCCCTTTAAGAAGAACAGGGTCACAGGGAAATTGCACGCCTAAACCCGCCCTCCGGGGGAGGGGGGGGAAATTGGTCCCGTCACCACAGCAACGGGAGCAGAAGGGGGCGGACTTTGTCGTCCAGCTTCCTGTCCGCGGCGTGGGCCAGCCGCGATGGTACGGCGGCGCGGGTTTTGTGGGTACTGCGTGTTCTTCAGCTCCAGGTTGGAGCCGGAGCCGGAGCCGGACCCGGATTCCGCGCAAACGGCCACGTCAACCTAAACCTACACCGCCCTCCCCACCCCGCTGCGCCCGCAGATCCTGAGGCGAGTCCTCCCAAGCAGCCTCCTCCACGCCTTTCCCACAATGCACCGCGCCAGGCCCCGCCTCGCCTCGCCTAGGAGACGGCTGCGCGAGGAGGCGAGCCGAACCGACCGCGCTTGTAGCTGCTGGTGCGGGTGGCTGCTCCTACCACATCTCGGGCGCTGCGGACCAGCGGTCAGAAGTGCGTGCTTCCTTACCGCACGCACAGCTTGTGTTTGGCCTAGTGGGGTCCGCCGCTGGGTACTGAGGATGGGGAAGTAGCTGCAGGAGACGACCTCGCAGCACCGAGGTGGGCATGGGCGGGGAACTGGGTTCTGCTGGAGCTGGCGACGGCCTGGGCCCTCCGGGAAGGGAGGGGCTAAATGCTTCTGCACCGGAATCTCCTCTCCTTTTCGCTCTTGAGGCTGGTTTATTGTGTTCTCGCTTCCAGTCTTCTTCCTCCCTTCTACCTACACCGCCATTCCTCCGCCCAGCAATTCCCCGCTTTTTGCTCCAATTTCTCACTTTACCCTCAGTTATCCAGGTTCCTTTCTCCCTAATCCAACCTGAGATTTCACACACCAGCAACACTTGACAGTCTCTTTCACCCAGTGTCTCCATCTTTCCCCCCTCCCTGCAACCCATCCTGGAGTGGTGGCAGCGAGGAGTTAGTGTTGCATTTACCTGCAGCTTCCACCTGTCCCCGCAGCTCGGCGCACAGCCTCAGGCACGCCCACGCTGTCTGAGAACCACCGCTAGGCAGGGAACAAACATCGCTTGTCTAAAAGTGGTGTTTGAGGATATATTCTCTACTTTATTCTAAACATTGTTTTTTAGTCTGGATGTTTATTAATCTCCATCACTCTATTTTACAAAGGGTTTTCTGGTGGCGTGAAAAGGATTAGAAATGAACCAAAACCATTCACAGGTAAGGAAGAAAAAATTTTAAATAGGCATTTAGGATTAAATGAAGAAAGGAGGAACTGAGGATGCTAGGAAGGTTAGATTTTTTCGAAACATTATGACATGTTTGGAACTATTGATAAAGTATACAAGTTTACATGTGATCTGATTTTATTTTTACCCTACACAGGTGAGCACGTCTAAATAACTGATTCCTTTTCTCCTTTTGTTTCTTTTTCTATTTTTATTAACGCCAAATGTAAACTTTGCGATAAAATTACTGTTAACTTGCAGTTATTAGTCTTCTAGTTTATAAAATAGTAACTACTTAGGTATAACGTAAGCACCTTCTGAGAAAATTCAGGGGAAAAAACGTCCGACTATGTAAGTTGTTACAGCGATATAAATTCACTGCTATTCTTGGACGGTTTATATGAAAAATACAGACCCTTTGGAAGGATCTGTTGCTTCTTTCTAGTACCCCCAAAGGATATTTCCTACAAGTGAAATTTGATTGAAATGAAAACTGAATAGCCTTAAAGGGGTGAAGAAATAACCATAAAGGAAGCACATCAAAAGAGGCAAGCTTAAGCTGGGTAGAAGATGGAAGGAAATAGCTCTCCCCCCACTCTCCCCCCTCGTGTTCTGGTGCTGATAGAGCAAGTTGTTGCACTTGTTCGTAAAGAGTTCTAGGTAGCTGCAACCTCACTAGCTACCTTTTACCTTTATCTGCTACCTTGAGTGATCTCACGAATCTGGCTACCTAGATAACGGAAGCAGGGCCCCCAAAGAACAGAGCCTGAGGCACTCACCAGGATTTGTCATTTACTGGAGATTTTATTACTGGCCATGTTATTTAGTAAGTAGCGTTATTGATGTGTTTGGTTTTTTTATTAACGTATTTCAACTACCCTGATTTTCTCTCTTTAGATTAACATTTTGGGAAAAAATTCATGATACCTGTTTCACCTTTGGAGTAATGTGGACAGAAGTTCTCAGATTTGCATATTACATCAACCGGAACCAGTGGCATTATCTTAATGTTCACTTGAGTCAGAACTTGTACAAGAAAAACAATGGGAGTCTGGTTAAATAAAGATGACTATCTCAGAGACTTGAAAAGGGTCATGCTCTGTTTTCTAATAGTGTATATGGCCATTTTAGTGGGTACAGATCAGGATTTTTACAGTTTACTTGGTGTATCCAAAACTGCAAGCAGTAGAGAAATAAGACAGGCTTTCAAGAAATTGGCATTGAAGCTACATCCTGATAAAAACCCGGTAGGTAAAAATTTCTTTTTGAACATATCTAATTAATGTGTTTTAGTAAGTTTTGGTATGTATTTAAATTATTTTAAAAATTATTTTAAATAAGTGCTCAAAATGCTTAAGAACAATCACATGTCAAAAATCATAATTCAACTTCTGTACTAAAAACAGAAGCAAAATGTTCTAAGTTCAGGATAGTGTAAAGGAATGTCAGTACGAAAAACACAGTTCTCTCTTAATTTGAAAACTAATTTCCAACAGTTACATTACAGATGTTAATCACAAAGCAGTAGATTTCCTAGTAAAGTAGTTTAAAATCAAGTATTTTAGTACAGTAACAGAAAAATTATTTCCTTAGAACTTAGAGGGTATGTCTTGCTGAAAATGGCAGTAATAGCTAATAATAGTATGCTTCAACTTTAACTATTTTCTCCCATGTGCAAGTCTAAGAACAGAGTTAGAAAATATTATAAATTAAAACTTGGGAGCAGCCAAATCCAGTTAATTCCAAACATAAATATTTGATTATGTATCCTATGATGTAATCCTTCAAAACTGTATTAGTTTTAATTCTTAAGGTATTTTTATAATTTATCTCATTCATTTTTTTCTTAATGAGATTTGATACTCATCAAGGAGAAAAATTTAATTATATCTAGATAGAATTTTTTTTTACTGTTAATTTCAGTAACTGCAGTTTTGTTTTTTTTGTTTTACTATTTTTATTTATTTTTTATGTTTTGTTTTTGGCCTCACCACGGATTCAGTCCCTGACCAGGGATTGAACCCCGGCCACTGCAATGAAAGCCTAGAATCCTAACCATTAGGCCACCAGGGAAGTCCCTAGATAAAATTTTAAATAGGATTATTTTATTTTGATTACATAAAGCTGAGCAATAGAATCAGTATTTCTCTAAAACTCTTATTAATTGGTAATCTTTTCTTGAGATCTACATTGTATTGTGTTTAGGGTTTTCATTTTTTCAGATTTTTCTTTAAAATTTCAGAATGTTATTTCTTTTAAGTTTCTACATGAAAGATGGTAGACCACTTACAACGAAGTATTTAGATGAAAACATTCTTCAGAAAACAATTCTGTGAAACAGTAACAAATGAAATGTATTAATCCACTTTTGAGTTGTTACTCTGATTTTAGTCCTTTTGTCATTATCTGATAGATTGGAGTACATAACTTTTTTTTACTTAAAGTACTGAGTTTTGCCTCAAATAGAAAACTAACCTACAAATTTCTTTGTGGTTGTTTTAAGGGTAACACATAATATTTACAATATTAAGTGTTTCCAAGGGTTCATTAGTCAGTTTTTTCTGTTGCATCTCTTAGAATTAGTGACTTATACTTGATGACCACCTCTATCAACCTTTTGAAGCGTCAGTTCTCATTTCTATTACTTTCGTATTTTTAAGATCGGAGTTCTTTAGAAATACTTTTTGACTTTTTTATTTCAGAGCATGAGCACCCATTTCATATAGTACTACTCTCCTCCTTATCTTGGTATCTGTTCACACAGAAATCTCAGGATTAAGTTAAATCGATTGTGTATCGGAAACAAATATTATATCTAATATTTTTTAATAGAATAACCCAGATGCACATAGTGATTTTTTGAAAATAAACAGAGCATATGAAGTACTCAAAGATGAAGATCTGCGGAAAAAGTATGACAAATATGGAGAAAAGGGACTTGCAGATAATCAAGGAGGCCAGTATGAAAGCTGGAATTATTATCGTTATGATTTTGGTAAGATGATATGATATTCCTTATGAAATTATTGTTTATTCGAGTAAATTTAGAAAATTTTGTTTCACCACTTAGCTTATGTATAAACTATTATGTAGTTAGCATGTGTCCCCTTGACCTTTTTTAAAATTTATTTTATTTTATTAATTTTATTTTTGGCTGCGTTGGGTCTTTGTTGCTGCACACGGGCTTTTCTCTGGTTGCGGCGAGTGGGGGCTACTCTTCGTTATGGTGTGCAGGCTTCTCATTGTGGTGGGAGCATGGGCTCTAGGCGCGCAGGCTTCAGTAGTTGTGGCTCGCAGGCTCAGTAGTTCTGGCACACGGGCTTAGTTGTTCCGCAGCGTGTGGGATCTTCCCGGACCAGGGCTCGAACCTATGTCTCCTGCATGGGCAGGCAGATTTTTAACCACTGAGCCACCAGGGAAGCCCCCCATTGACCTTTTTAATATAACATGAGACTGGCATTCAAAAGGAAAGTCAAGTAGTATGTAGATATCTGTATAAATATGAAGGTGTTTTGGTCATAATCTTGCTAAATACTTTTGAAATAAGGATTGCTATTTAATTTTTTAAAATATTTGTATTAGAAGTTAAATATTGAAGCCTTTCAGTATTTTTAGAGCATCACATTTTCCAAGGAAGACTGAAATTTCCTTTAATAGTGGTCACTTCAGTAGAAATGCCATTCTTCTTAAGTAGTAATGATTAATAATGGTTGGAGGTATTGACAGGAATGAGAAATGAGAGAAAAGCAGAGAGAGTAAACAAGTTAAAGAGATTGAGGGAGGGGGGAAGTAAATACAGGTGTCAAACAGAGAGGAAGCATTCCGATACCCAGTAGTTCTCTTGTGATTGTTTTAAGGGTAACACATAATATTTACAATCTCTCTTAATTAGCCTCAAATGCAGGCAGAGAACTGAAGTATGCTTTTATCTTAGACTAAATAAAATATTTACACTTTGTATCTGGAGTATTTGTTTCTCAAGACTGACTTTTCAAAATAGTATTTTCAGGTATAATCACTATAGCTTAATAGTCTATAACAGGTGTCAGCAATCTATATTTCACAGACTAAGTCCAGCCTGCCACCTGCTTTTGTAAATAAAGTTTTATTTATACAGTTTTGTTCATTTATCTACATATTATTCTTCACATTTCAGGGGCAGAGTTGAATAGCTGTGACAGAAACCATATGTCCCACAAAATCTAAAATATTTACTAACCCCTGGTATATATCCATCACTAATATTTAGATAATTTATGTAGTAATGAGAAACTTTCTCACATTGGTGTTAATTATTATTATAAATAAAATTTATATTTACTTAAGTTTGCTTCTACCTCTTCAAGTATTCTAATTATATAAGACTTTTAGCAATACAAAATATTTTTAAACAATAACACATTAAAAAAAAACATGCAGTCTGAAAGTGAATGAGGTCTGTAATCTAGTTAACAGTAATGTACTAGTGCCAATTTCCTGGTTTGGATATTGTACTAAAATTACATAGTATGTCACCATTAGGGGAAGCTGGATGAAAGATAAGTAGGACTCTGAACTGTTTTTACAATTTCCTGCAAGTCTATAATTATTTCAAAATAAAAACTTTTTTTAAAAAACGTATAACAGAAATTTTCTGTGGAGATGACATTGTGTGAATATTGGGAATCCCCGCCCCCTGCCACACACAGACACACACACCCCATGACAGTCCATATCAGGAAACTGATGTCATTTGATACTCTTTAAATGTATCACCAATGGTATTATTAGTCTCTGCTTTTCTCTTAGTGTGTTGCATATTCTTCCACTTGGAGATTTAGTATAGCAATCTGATTTTTGATGATTAAAACAAAAATAAGTAACATCTTTTATGTGGTAATTTATTTTTATAATGAAGTTTTAACTATAATTTTATGTGCTTTTCAAAATAGGTATTTATGACGATGATCCTGAAATCATAACATTGGATAGAAGAGAATTCGGTAAGTTTGTGGGTATATGATTTTCTAAAGCTAGTTCAAGACCAATCTCCTAACTAAAATGCTCAAGAACAAATGAATTTAGAAATTTTTAAAATTTTAGCAAGGTAATATGGTATATACTGTATTTTAAATAATGTTCTATAACCATAGTTGAGGTTTTCGCATAGTTTCTTTTATTGTCATCATCAACTCTTCTTTCCATTATGTCAGTGAACTTTTATGACATTCTGTGTATTAGCAACAATAATTATTCCTCTCATTTGGCAGTTGAAATGAAACCTTAGAAGTGCTAGCAACATCCTCAACATTCTGTACGTGTGTGTTTGTATATAATTGACACATTTGAAATAATGAACCAATATTCTTTTTTCTATATTTTTTCACATTATTAAAAAGTGTTTATATTTAAGAGTAGTTATGTAAAAAAAAAAAAGCCTAATACAAAATTGTATAGGCAGTATAAAACAAATCATACAAAAGGTATACACATATATGCATAGAGGATAAAAGCTGGATGAGAACAAAATAAAAATATTAGCACTGATAAAAAAGTTTTTAGCAGAATGTGGGGCAGTGTACTATTTTTTAAAAAATAATATGTATGCAGTGAAATGCATAAGTGTATATACTAAATAAAAGAAGTAAAAATAACACATAGCCCCCATATCAGTTCAGGATAGGTTTGTATGCCAGGTGAGCTTCCTGCAAACTTGCAGAAATACTTCTGGTTTTAGAACTTTTATATTTCAGGGTTTTGAATAAGTATGTGGTTATTTTTGGAAGCAGATTTAATTTGATCTGTGATTTGTGTGAAAATGGATATAAAAATATACTTCTGCACTTTGCATTGCATTGTAGAAAACCTAAAAGATTCTTACATTTTCAAATTTGTACACTTGTAATAAAATATTCTTTTCTACTTCAAACCAATATATTTTACCTCAAATCATATTTCAGTTTTATTTTGCTGTGTTACAGTCTCATTTAATTTAGAAAACTAAAATAGCATACTAGCTGCAAAATAAATTTATATAATTTCTCATGTTATCATCATAAACAATGTGTTGCAGTCACTTGTTTCTGTACAGTTCCTTCTAAGGAAGAATTGCATCGGATTCTTACTTTGTATATCATGTTGGCGAGTTCAGGCCTACAAGGTAGCTGTTCAGTACATTATTTTGTTAAAAGTCTTGTAGTGAACACTTGAACAAGCTCTAAGGAAAATGAGTGTCTTCTCTACAGAGGAGATGGAGGATAATTTGATTCATTTGTATTGTTGGTAGACAGAACTGACACCCATGTCACAAACTTGCAGAATCATAACTTTTTGGACTGTAGTTATATGAACCTATTGATTTTTCTGTGGTTATTGTCTCTCATCTGCGAGTCAGTCAATAAGTATTTTGTGGTCCTGTGGGGCAGAAAACTTTGAAATTAGACATAGAATTAGAGAAACTGAAAAAATCCTGCAAGCTGACTAATCCATGAATCCACCCAGAATGAAAGACTTTCCTGATGGTTGTATTGCACATGGGTTCAAACTTTTTCAAATTTGTCATTATAGAGAAAAGGTTAAGAACTGCTAATAATTTATATGGAACTCCAAATAGTAGTTAAGAATTAATTAACAGTCACAAAACCTTAGAGACAGTTTTTCAGAAATAATTAACTGACATTGATAGGTTTGGTGCAAAGTTGCCACTATTCAGTCTGAACTCTAATACTACCCTGTGTATTACTAGGCTAAGACAAGCTGATCCTTAACTTTTAGCTGAAGAAGCCTAGGGAGGACGATAAATAAGGATGGATAGTTGTATCAACTTGTGCCTATGTAAATATCACATTAGCATACTTGGTTGTGGGTCTCTTTCCAATACCAATAGTTTCTGTTGGTTTGGGTCACTTAATCTGGTCTTTTGTGTAACTAATTATATAAACAATTATGGAGTTATTTTTAAGTTATGTATGTTCTCTTGCTCCAGAGAGAAGTTATATTTTCCTCTGACTAGGGTCACTAACAATCTCAGATCAGCTTTATCCAAACAGAGACTGAAATGATTCAAAAGCTGAGCTTTGTACTTGTACAGGACTGGTCTCCTTCCAGTTCATCTTTATTTACAGGACCCTTCTCTACGTGTGCCCTGAACTCCATCTTTGTCCCTCTAGTCTCATGAATCTATTGAAAGTTCTGCTCAGTTTCTTACCTATCAACTACCTCCTGGCAAACATTGCCCCCCCTGATTTCTACCTCCTCCCATTCCTGGGCCCTGTAATTCTTCTCTGCATTGGTAACTCTTTGATGCTTTCAACAAAAGTCTTTTGTATTTTGTCCAGTTCTGAAGTTGTAGTGGAAGAGTTAATCCAAATTACATAGTTCACTTTTATCAGGAGTGGAACTCTGAAGTGTTCAACTATAGTACAGAAGAAAAAATGTGACTAATAAACTTCAGTTTGAAGTTCTTATCCTTCCCATTAAACATGATGCATATTATCTTTTCATATGTCACAGAAAAGTATTACGCAGTTATTAAAACAAGTTCTAGATAGTATCTGCAAAAGCAAAGAACATCTTGCACTTAACAGTAGTCATTTTGAGTAGTACCCACACAATACATTCTCCTTTTGAAGACAAGCTCAAGAAATTAAAGAGGAAATCAAAGCACTTCTGCCTCTTTTTACATTTTTCTAGGCTAACAGAAGCTATTAGCTATAATCACATAAATATTAACAGACACTAGCTATAGTTGTATAGTTTAGAAGCTGAAAATCACATTTTGAAATATACTTGTTCTATTCTGAGTTATTGGGTTATGCAAAAACACCCCATTGAGCTTTGATAATACAGTATTAAAAATATTTTTAATAATAGTGGGAACTGGTCAAATAAGTTAGAAGTAGTCTATGAAAACAAAGTACCAAGATGGGAGACATTTTTTTTCCCACTTTAAATAAGGTTTTGTGTCAAATTAAATGCCATTATTTTTTTCCCTTCCAGTTTTATTGAGATATAACTGACATACAGCACTGTATAAGTTTAAGGTGTACAGCATGATTTGACATACATCCGTCGTGAAATGGTGATCAAAATAAGTTTAGTAAATATTCATTATCTTATACAGATACAAAATTAAAGAAATAGGAAAAAATGTTTTCTTGTAGTGGAACTCTCAGGATTTGCTCTTAACAACTTTTATATATGATATACAGCATTGTTGATTATATTTATGATGTTGTACATTCCATCCCTAGTACTTATTTGTCTCGTAACTAGAAGTTTGTACCTTTTGACCACCTTCATCCAACTCTCCTTCCCCCCGACCCCCGCCTCAGGTAACCATAAACCTGATCTCTTTTTCTGTGAGTTTGTTTCTGAAGTGTAATGACATACAACACTGTGTTAGTTCCTGTTACACAACATAGTGACTTGCTGTTTCTGTACATTACAAAGTGATCACTGCAGTAAGTCTGATTATGATATGTCACCATACAAAGATATTACATAGTCGTTGACTACTCCACACACTGTACGTAGCAGTCTCTGTGTGTGTGCTTATTAACTAATTTTAACAGCCCTGCATTTTTACTCCCTCCTCCACCACATTTACTGACTTTGACGTCATATTTTATATCTTTTTGTTTTATATATTCCTTAATTATTTATCGAGTATATATTTTACTACTTGTCTTTTAACCTTTCTACTAGCTTTATACATGGCTGATTTACTACCTTTATTGTATATTTGACTTTAACAATGAGATTTTTTTTCTTCCATAATTTTCATTTTTCTAGTTGTGGCCTTTTCTTTTTCACTTAGGTAAGTCCCTATAACATTTCTTGTGAAGCTGGTTTCATGGTGATGACCTTTTAGCTTTTGCTTCTCTGTAAAACTTTTGATCTGTCCTTCGAGTCGTTTTTATTTATTTATTTATTTTTTTGGTGGTACGCGGGCCTCTCACTGTTGTGGCCTTTCCCGTTGTGGAGCACGGGCTCCAGACACGCAGGCTCAGCGGCCATGGCTCACAGACCCAGCCGCTCCGTGGCCTGTGGGATCTTCCCGGACCGGGGCACGAACCCGTGTCCCCTGCATTGGCAGGCGGACTTTCAACCACTGCGCCACCAGGAAAGCCCTGTCCTTCAAATCTTAATGAAAGCCTTGCTGGGTAGAGTCTTCCTGGTTATAGGTTTTTCCCTTTCATCACTTTAAATATATTGTTAAGATGTTCAAAGAATTTGGGAGAAGATTGAATGAACAGAGTGAGAAGTTAGAAGTTTTTGAACAAAGAGTTAGAAAATATAAAGAACAACCAAACAGATGAAGAATATGATAACTGAAATGAAAAAATACACTAGAAGGAATCAACAGTAGATTAGACGATGCAGAGGAATGGATCAGCAAGCTGGAAGACAGAGTAGTGGAAATCACTGAAGCTGAACAGGAAAATGAAAAAAGAATATAAAGAAATGAGGACAGTTTAAGAGACCTCTGGGACAACGTCATGTGTACTAACATTTGCATCATAGCGGTCTCAGAGGAAAGGGGCCAGAGAACATATAAGATTTTACCTAAATTCATACCAGTTGATCTAAGTCAGCATGGCAATTATTTTGACAACCTAGATAGAGTGCTCTATTTGTCAGACTTTCTGACCTTTGCCAAAGAACAGCTGATAAAATCCTAATGTATACACTTTGCTTGTAATGTATGATTTAACTGTTTTTCACATAGATCTGTGTGTCTTGTAACTGAAATGTAGGTGAACATTATTGTGCATGTTACTAATTAATCTGAATCAGTTACACATATTTAAAATAGTGTGTGTGTTTTGGTGTCTTGGTATAATTTATTATAACTTATGAAAATATTTTCTTTAAAAATTACTGATAACTGATTTTCATATGGAATTACATGGAGACGCTAACTAAAAGCAAATTTTCTTAACTTTTTTATCTTGACTGTTAGAGCACATCCTTACAATGATACAGTTTTTAAATGAATAAATTTTGTTTATATCAGGTCTTCTCATAGATTAGATTATAACATATAATGTATTGTTGAATAGATATTATGTAGTGTTCAGATCTATTAGCAAATATGTATTCATGTTTTGAATTGTTAAAAACTTTGATCTAATATTTCAAATAACACAATTTTCCAAGGAAAATGTCTTATTAAGAACAAAGATTAGATTTAATCCCCACAGTCCTTACTGTGTCGTGTAGTTCTCTTCATTCTTTCAGAATCTGGAGTAGCTGTCAGAATTGATTGACTGTGTGCCTAACCAGTGCTGCAGATAGTAGAAGAGCTTAAATCTCAGTCTCTCGCACTGTTTCTCTTCATTTCTCTCAACCACACAGACTGTCATGAGGTTTGGCTCTTGCTTCCTTTTGTTGCTTCCTTTCTTTTTACAGCTTCTTGGTGACATTGATCATGCAGTTCAAGGTTGCTTCTTATTCAAGTAGGGCTTGGAAGAGTCAAAAAAAAAAAGGTATTGTTAGTTTGACAGTTGAAATAGTACGTTTTTTTCTTACAGAAAATATTATACAGAAAATGATAAAGGCAGTGTGAGAAATATATGTTTTTTTTTCATTCTGATCTCAAGGAAAATTTTTAACTAAAATAGGTACAAACCTTTAGTAAATTGGTTGTTTTGGTTGTTCTAAGTTGTTTTGGTTTTATGTACTTTCAGATGCTGCTGTTAATTCTGGAGAACTGTGGTTTGTGAACTTTTACTCCCCAGGGTGTTCACACTGCCATGATTTAGCTCCCACAGTACGTATTTTTTACATCCTGATTTAAAGTTTTACTATTCACAACTGATCTGTTATTTGAGTGTTTCTTTAAATTTGAGTGTTATTTGAGTGTTTTTTCTATTAGTAGTAACTATAACAGAAATGACTATAATATTTTTTCATGTGTATATGGTTTTATTTCCTGAGCATAATCTCCTTTAAGAAAGTACAGCTTGGGGACTTCCCTGGTGGTGCGGTGGTTAAGAATCCGCCTGCCAATGCAGGGGACACAGGTTCAAGCCCTGGCCCAGGAAGATCCCACATGCCACGGAAAAACTAAACCCACGGAACAACTAAACCCGTATGCCACAACTACTGAGCCTGTGCTCTAGAGCACGGGAGCCACAACTACTGAAGCCTGTGTGCCTAGAGCCTGTGCTCTGCAACAAGAGAAGCCATTGCGATGAGAAGCCTGCGCACCACAACAAAGTGTAGCCCCCTCTCTCTGCAGCTAGAGAAAGCCTGCACGCAGCAACAAAGATGCAGTGCAGCCAAAAAGAAATAATTAATTAATTAAAAAAAAGAGGAAAGTACAGCTTGAAGAATGTTCAGGGAAAGATAAATGATCTTATCAGAAGAAACTTTTTTTTTCCTCATAGTGGAGAGACTTTGCTAAAGAAGTAGATGGATTGCTTCGAATTGGAGCTGTTAACTGTGGCGATGATAGAATGCTTTGCCGAATGAAAGGAGTGAACAGTTATCCCAGCCTCTTCATTTTTAGGTCTGGAATGGTAAGAGATAAAATTGGCATTTTTTTTTTTTTAATTGGTAGGACATTATAACAAGGGGAATACTAGATAAAACACTATGTGAATTTGTAGAATCTTTTGATTTTTAAGTCTTATTTTAGATGCCATCTAACTATAGTCATAGTAAACATTTTTTATTATACTGTGAATACTTTTAGATGCCATTAGTTTGTCTTTGTTCTATTTCAAAATTAAATGTTTGCCAATTTCAGTTTCCATCTTAAAGAACATAATGTTAACCAGTATGCATGTTGTACTTTATAATTTACAAAGTATTTTACAGGTGTTTTCTCTCATTGAATGTAAAGTTCTGACTTCCCTTCCTCTCCCCAGTGTTGTGATAAAAGTGAAACTAAAAACATTATAAATATTATTATTCAAATGTCTGACATGGAATGTGTGCAGTCAAGATTCTTAGCATGTCAGTTAGAAATACACTGTACTATTGAGAGACAGCTTCCTTATTCAGAATAATGGAGAATCAAGGTATTTGGTATGAGTTTTAAAAAGAAAAAGTAAAAGACATTTCTCTTTTTATAAATAAAAAAATAGGCTGCAGTGAAATACCATGGTGACAGATCAAAGGAAAGTTTAGTGAATTTCGCCATGCAGCATGTTAGAAGCACAGTGACAGAATTATGGACAGGTAATTTTGTTTTCATAATTTGCTTGATTTTCAAGGATACTTTGAATTGGTATTTTAAGTTTTTCAGTGGCAATGTTCTGGTCATGATACTGAAATTTTAAAATATCTTTTCCATGCTTCTTAGAAGGGAATTGTGTCATTTGTTCTGAGCCCTACTAAATAGTAGGCATTTAATAAATTAACTATATTTAGACATAAGCTAAAACAATTTTGATGTAGGACATGGGTATGAAGTGGGGCTAGGTGAAAAGGCAACTTTGAAAGTGCAACTAAATATTTAGTAAACCAAGTGTTTTATTGCTTTCATAAGTATACTACATCAGGCAGTAAATTCATGCCTGTATTCAGTTTAATTTTGAAGTTTAAAAACTCTTCTAATCTTAGGTTTTGAATTCATCAAGTGACTTTAGTAATTATCTGTACTACCCATGAAATGATAGTATTTACTTCTAAAGGGATGCCCATATCAGTCATTGAATACAGTTATGTCTCCGAAACTATGTTAAATACCAGGGCTGTAGTAATAAACTATGTAATCCCTACCTTCCAGGTCCCCGTTAGTAAACCATTAAAATGCAGTGTAGTAACCATTATGATAGAGGTAAGCTTAGGGAAGCATGAAGGATATGAAAGAACTCGGGTGGGAAAAGGAGGAAGGGTTAGGAAATTCTTCTTGAACGAGGTCAGATATAACCTGTCTTGAAAGTGAAGAAGAAGCCTTAAAAGGTCACTGTATTTGGGAAACTGGCAGTATTTCATGAATCTAACAAAAAGATGGGTAATGGGTAGAGTGGCTTGGGGAAGATGGGTAATGGGTAGAGTGGCTTGGGGAAGAATATGACAAAGCTCAGATCACAAGGGGCCTTACTTGCCCATTTGTTTCTTAATGAAATAATGAATTTAGATTTTATGTGATTAAAAAAATAAATAGTTGAAGGAATTTGATATGCTCAAGAGGATTTTTAGGAATCCTGAAAACTACTCAGAGTGGATTGGAAATGGGTGACATTAGAAGGGAAAACCCATTTAGAAAACGGTTTCCATTATGGAGTAATAAATGATCAGAAATGTTCTTTATTTTCTCTTAAGGAAATTTTGTTAACTCCATACAAACTGCGTTTGCTGCTGGTATTGGCTGGCTGATCACTTTTTGTTCCAAAGGAAGAGGTAATATTTGTTATTTTGTTATTATGAAGAGACCATGACATTTGATTTTTAGGTGACAATCTTTTTTTTTCCCTGGGTTTATTGAGATATAATTGACATAGAACATTCTATAACTTAAAGGTGTACAATTTGTTGATTTGCAACACTTACATGTTGCAAAATGATGACCACCACCATGACATTATCTAACACCTCCATCCTGTCACCTATTTATCATTTCTTTCTTGGGGTGAGAACATTTAAGATCTACTCTTTCAGCAGCTTTCAAGTATTTTATACAGTATTGTTAGCTACAATACTGTAGAATATTGTACAGTAGATCCCCAGAAGTTATTAATCTTGTAACTGGAAGTATGTACCCTTAGATTAAGTGAAAGTCTTAAGTATGCTTCTATAATTGATTATTTTCAAAATACAGTTTGTACCCAGTTATAATTTTTTTATATAATGAATATTTCTTTTTGATTATTTTACACATAGGTTATAAAATTAATTTCCTTTTTTTTGAAGTTGAAGTATATATTTACAATATTGTGTTAGTTTCAGGTGTACAGCATAGTGATTCAGTTTGGTTTTTTTGTGGAATATATTCCAATAATGGAATATATTCCATTATAGGTTATTACAAGATGTTGGGTATAATTCCCTGTACTATACAGTAAATCCTTGTTTCTTATCTATTTCATGTAAAGTAGCTTGTTTCTGTTAATCCCACACTGTTAATTTGTCCTTTCCTCCCTCTCTCTCCCCTTTGGTAACCATAAATTTGTTTCCTGTGTCCGTAAGTGTGTTTCTGTTTTGTATTAAATAGATTGAGTTGTATTATTTTTTAGATTCCACATATAAATAATATCATATATTTGTCTTTCTCTGTCTGACTTACTTCACAAAGTATAATATTCTCTGGGTCCATCCATGTTGCTGCAAATGTCAATATTTCATTCTTTTTATGGCTGAGTAATATTCCATTGTATCCATACCACATCTTAAGCCAGTTGTCTGTTGATGGGCACTTGGGTTGTTTCCATGTCTTGGCTATTGTAAATAGTGCTGCTATGAACATTGGTGTGCATGTATCTTTTCAAATTACAGTTTTTGTCTTTTCCAGATACATACCCAGGAGTGGAATTTCTGGATCCTATGATAGCTCTATTTTTAGTTTTTTTTGAGGAGCCACCATACTGTTTTCCATAGTGGCTGTACCAGTTTACATTCCCACCGACTGTGTAGCAGGGTTCCCTTTTCTCCACACCCTTTCCAGCATTTATTTGTAGACTTTTTGATGATAGCCATACTTACTGGTGTGAGATGATACCTCATCATGGTTTTGATTTTCATTTCTTTAATAATTAGCCATGTTGAGCATCTTTCATGTGCCTGTTGGCCATCTGTATGTCTTCTTTGGAGAAATCTCTATTTAGGTCTTCTGCCCTTTTTTTAAAATTCCTTTTTGGCCACGCAACACGGTATGTGGTATCTTACTTCCCCAACCAGGGACTGAACCTTCTTCCCCTGCATTGGAAGCACAGAGTCTTCCCTGGACCACCAGGGAAGTTCCTGCCCATTTTTTGATTGGGTTTTTTTTTAATTTGGTCATATGAGCTATTTACATATTTTGGATATTAACCCCATTTTAGTCACATCATTTGCAGATATTTTCTCCCATTCCTTAAGTTGTCTTTTCATTTTGTTGAAGGTTTCTTTACTGTGCAAAAGCTTGTAAGTTTGATTAGGTCCTATTTGTTTATTTTTGGTTTTTATTGCTTTTGCCTTGGGAGATTGATCTGAGAAAATATTTCTACAAATTATGTCCAAGAATGTTTTGCCTATGTTCTCTCTTAGGAATTTTATAGTGTTGTGTCTTATATTTAGGTCTTTAAATTTTTTTTTTTAATTGATGTATAGTTGATTTACAGTGTTGTGTTAATTACTGCTGTATAGCAAAGGGATTCAGTTATACATATATTTACATTCTTTTTTTTTAATATTCTTTTCCATTATGGTTTATCATAGGATATTGAACATAGTTCAATACTGTGCTATACAGTAGGACCTTGTTGTTTATCCATTCTGTATGTAAAAGCTTACATCTGCTAACCCCAACCTCCTATTCCATTCCCCCCCAACCCCCTCCCCCTTGGCAACCACCAGTCTGTTCTCTATATCTGTGATTCTTTTTCTGTTTCATAGGTTCATTTGTGTTGTATTTTAGATTCCACATATAAGTGATATCACATGGTATTTGTCTTTCTCTTTGACTTACTTCACTTAGTAGACAGTCTCTAGTTGCATCCATGTTGCTGCAAATGGCATTATTTCATTCTTTTTTAAGGCTGAGTAGTATTCCATTGTATATATGTACCACATCTTCTTTATCCATTCATCTGTTGATGGACATTTAGGTTGTTTCCATGTCTTGGCTATTGTGAATAGTGCTGCTGTGAACATAGGGGTGCATGTATCTTTTTGGAATGGAGTTTTGTCTGGATATAAGCCCAGGAGTGGGATTGCTGGATCATATGGTAATTCTGTTTTTAGTTTTTTGAGGAACATCTATTCTGTTCTCTATACTGGCTACACCAACTTACATTCCCACCAACAGTGTTGGAGTGTTCTCTTTTCTCTATACCCTCTCCAGCATTTGCTATTTGTAGACTTTTTAATGATGGCCATTTTGACTGGAGGTGGTACCTCACTGTAGTTGTGATTTGCATTTCCGTAATAATTTGTGATGTTGAGCATCTTTTCATGTGCCTACTGGCCATCTGTATTTATTCTTTGGAGGAATGTCTGTTTACGTCTTCTACCCATTTTTTGATTTGGTTGTTTGGTTTTTTGTTGTTGAGTTGTATAAGCTGTTTGTGTATTTTGGAAATTAAGCCCCTGTTGGTCGCATCATTTAAATATTTTCTATTCGGTAGGTTGTCTTTTTGTTTTTGTTTATGGTTTCCTTTGCTGTGCAAAAGTTTAAGTTTGATTAGGTCCCATTTGTTTATTTTAGTTTTTATTTTTATTGCCTTGGGAGACTGAGCTAAGAAAACGCTGGTATGATTTATGTCAGAAAATGTTTTGCCTATGATTTCTTCTAGGAGTTTTTTCTTTTTTTTTTTTTTTTTTTTTTG
>NW_006783032.1:112549-119796 GCF_000442215.2 Lipotes vexillifer
GCGGTACGCGGGCCTCTCACTGCTGTGGCCTCTCCCGCTGCGGAGCAACAGGCTCCGGACACGCAGGCTCAGCAGCCATGGCTCACGGGCCCAGCCGCTCTGCAGCACATGGGATCTTCCCGGACCGGGGCACGAACCCGCGTCCCCTGCAACGGCAGGCGGACTCCCAACCGCTGCGCCACCAGGGAAGCCCTCTTCTAGGAGTTTTATGGTATCATGTCTTATATTTAAGTCTTTAAGCCATTTTAAGTTTATTTTTGTGTATGGTGAGAGGGTGTGTTCTAACTTCACTGATTTACATGTGGCTGTCCAACTTTCCCAACACCACATGCTGAAGAGATTGGTTTTTCCCCATTGTATATTCTTGCCTCCTCTGTTGAAGATTAATTGACTGTAGGTGTGTGGGTTTATTTCTGGGCTCTCTGTTCTGTCCCATTGATCCATATGTCTGGTTTTGTGCCAGTACCACACTGTTTTGATTACTGTAGCTTTGTAGTATTGTCTGAAGTCTGGGAGGGTTATGCCTCCTGCTTTGTTCTTTTCCTTCAGGATTGCTTTGGCAATTCTGGCTCTTTTATGGTTCCATATGAATTTTAGGATTATTCTAATTCTGTGAAAATGTCATGGGTAATTTGATAGGGATTGCATTAAATCTGTAGATTGCTTTGGGTAGTATGGCCATTTTAACAATATTAATTTTTCCAGTCTAGGAGCATGGGTTATCTTTCCATTTTTTTGAATCATCTACAGTTTCCTTTTTTAATGTTTCATAGTTCTCATCGTATAAGTCTTTCACCTCCTTGGTAAGGTTTATTCCTAAGTAGTTTATTTTGGGGCTGTGATTTTAAAAGGTATTGGTTTTTTACATTCTGTTTCTGATATTTCATTGTTGGTGTGAAGAAATGCAACTGATACCTGTATGTTACTTAAAAATTTTTTTTATACAGCAGGTTCTTATTAGTTATCTGTTTTATACATATTACTGTATATATGTCAGTGCCAATCTCCCAGTTCATCCCACCACCAGCCCCCACCCCTGCTTTCCCCGCTTGGTGTCCATACGTTTGTTTTCTACATCTGTGTCTCTATTTCTGCCTTGCAAACTGGTTCATCTGTACCATTTTTCTAGATTCCACGTATGCATGAATATACGGTATTTGTTTTTCTCTTTCTGACTTCATTTTGTATACAGTCTCTAGGTCCATCCATATCTCTACAAATGACCCAGTTTTGTTCCTTTTTATGGCTGAGTCATATTCCATTGTATATATGTACCACATCTTCTGTATACATTCGTCTGTTGATGGGCATTTAGGTTGCTTCCATGACCTGGCTATTGTAAATAGTACTGCAGTGAACATTGGGGTGCATGTGTCTTTTTGAATTACGGTTTTCTCTGGGAATATGCCCAATGTGGGATTGCTGGGTCATATGGTAGTTCTGTTTTTAGTTTTTTAAGGAGGCTCCAAACTGTTCTTGATAGTGGCTGTATCGATTTACATTCCCACCAACAGTGCAAGAGGGTTCCCTTTTCTCCACACCCTCTCCAGCATTTGCTGTTTGTAGATTTTCTGCTGATGCCCATTCTAACTAGTGTGAGGTGATACCTCACTGTAGTTTTGATTTGGATTTCTCTAATAATTAATGATGTTGAGCAGCTTTTCATGTGCCTCTTGGCCATCTGTATGTTTTCTTTGTAGAAATGTCTGTTTAGGTCTTCTGCCCATTTTTGTTGTTGTTGTTGTGTTTTTGGTTTTTTTTGTGGTACGCGGGCCTCTCACTGTTGTGGCCTCTCCTGTTGCGGAGCACAGGCTCCGGACGCGCAGGCTCAGCGGCCATGGCTCACGGGCCCAGCCGCTCCGCGGCATGTGGGATCTTCCTAGACTGGGGCACAAACCCATGTCCCCTGCATGGGCAGGCAGACTCTCAACCACTGCGCCACCAGGGAAGCCCTTTCTGCCCATTTTTGGATTGGGTTGTTTGTTTTTTTAATATTGAGCTGCATGAGCTGTTTATATATTGTGGAGATTAATCCTTTGTCCATTGGTTCGTTTACAAATATTTTCTCCCATTCTGAAGATTGTCTTTTCATCTTGTTTATGGTTTCCTTTGCTGTTCAAAAGTTTTGAAGTTTCACTAGGTCCCATTTGTTCATTTTTGTTTTTATTTCCATTACTCTAGGAGGTGGATCAAAAAAGATCTTGCTGTGATTTATGTCACAGTGTTCTTCTTATATTTTCCTCTAAGAATTTTATAGTGCCTGGTCTTACATTTAGGTCTGTAATCCATTTTGAGTTTCTTTTGTGTATGGTGTTAGGGAGTGTTCTAATTTCATTCTTTTACATGTAGCTGTCCAATTTTCCCAGCACCACTTATTGAAGAGACTGTCTTTTCTCCATTGTATATCCTTGCCTCCTTTGTCATAGATTATTTGACCATAGGTACATGGGTTTATCTCTGGGCTTTCTATCCTGTTCCATTGATCTTTGCTATTTTCTTTGCTTCTCTTTCATTTGTTTGTGCTCTGATCTTTATGAGTTCTTTCCTTCTACTGTGGATTTTGTTTGTGCTTCTTTCTCTAGTTCCTTTAGGTTGTAAGGTTAGATTGTTTATTTGAGATTTTTCTTGTTTCTTGAGGTAGGATTGTATTGCTATAAACTTAGTACTGCTTTTGCTGCATCCCATAGGTTTTGGATCATCGTGTTTTTGTTGTCATTTGTCTTTAGGTATTTTTTGATTTCCTCTTTGATTTCTTCAGTGATCTCTTGGTTATTTAGTATCTTATTGTTAGCCTCCATTTGTTTGTGTTTTTTACTTGTTTTCCCTGTAATTGATTTCTAATCTCATAGCATTGTGGTCAGAAAAGATACTTGATGTGATTTCAGTTTCCTTAAATTTACCAAGGGTTGATTTGTTACCCAAGATGTGATCTATCCTGGAGAATGTTACATGTGCACTTGAGAAGAAAGTGTAATCTGCTGCTTTGGGATGGAATGTCCTGTAAATATCAGTTAAATCTATCTGGTCTATTGTGTCATTTAAAGATTGTGTTTCTTTATTAATTTTCTGTCTGGATGATCTGTCCATTGGTGTAAGTCAGGTGTGAAAGTCCCCCACTATTATTGTGTTACTGTCGATTTCCTCTTTTAGAGCTATTAGCAGTTGCCTTATGTATTGAGGTGCTCCTATGTTGGGTGCATATATATTTATAATTGTTAAATCTTCTTCTTGGATTGACCCCTTGATCATTAGTAGTGTTCTTCCTTGTCTCGTAACATTTTTGATTTTTAAAGTCTATTTTATCTGATACGAGTACTGCTACACCAGCTTTCTTTTGATTTCCATTTGCATGGAATATCTTTTTCCATCCCCTCACCTTCAGTCTGTATGTGTCCCTAGGGAAGTGGGTCTCTTATAGACAGCATATATACGGGTCTTGTTTTTGTATCCGTTCAGCGAGCCTGTGTCTTTTGGTTGGAGCATTTAATCCATTCACCTTTAAGGTAATTATTGATATGTATGTTCCTATTACCATTTTCTTAATTGTTGTGGGTTTGTTTTTGTAGGCCTTTTTCTTCTCTTGTGTTTCCCACTTAGAGAAGTACCTTTAGCATTTGTTGTAGAGCTGGTTTCGTGGTGCTGAATTATTTTAGCTTTTGCTTGTCTGTAAAGCTCTTGGTTTCTCTGTCGAATCTGAATGAGATCCTTGCCAGGTAGAGTAACCTTGGTTGTAGGCTCTTCCCTTTCATCACTTTAAATATATCTTGGCACTCCCTTCTGGCTTGTAGAGTTTCTGCTGAGAAATCAGCTGTTAACGTTATGGGAGTTCCCTTGTATGTTATTTGTCATATTTCTCTTGTTGCTTTTAATCATTTTTCTTTGTCTTTAATTTTTGTCAGTTTGATTAGTATGTGTCTCAGTGTGTTTCTCCCTGGGACTCTGCACTTTCTGGACTTGGGTGGCTATTTCCTTTCCCATGTTAGGAAGTTTTCAACTATAATCTCTTCAGATATTTTCTTGGGTCCTTTCTCTCTCTCCTCCTTCTGGGACCCTTATAATGCAAATGTTGGTGCATTTAATGTTGTCCCAGAGGTATCTTAGCCTGTCTTCATTTCTTTTCATTCTTTTTTCTTTATTCTGTTCCATGGCAGTGATTTCCACCATTCTGTCTTCCAGGTCACTTATCCATTCTTCTGCCTCAGTTATTCTCCTATTGACTCCTTCTAGTGTATTATTCATTTCAGATATTGTATTGTTTATTTCTGTTTGTTTGTTTAATTCTTCTAGGTCTTTGTTAAACATTTCTTGCATCTTCTTGATCTTTGCCTCTGTTCTTTTTCCGAGGTCCTGAATCATCTTCACTATCATTATTCTGAATTCTTTTTCTGGGAGGTTGCCTGTCTCCACTTCATGTAGTTGTTTTTCTAGGGTTTTATTTTGTTCTTTCATCTGGTACATAGTCCACTGCCTTTTCATATTGTCTTTCTTTCTATGAATGTGGTTTTTGTTCCTCATGCTGCAGGATTGTAGTTCTTGCTTCTCTGTATGTTACCCTTGTATCCTGCTACCTTGCTGTATTTATCAGTTCTAGTAGTTTTTGTGTGGTGTCTTTAGGGTTATTTATATATAGTATCATATCATCTGCATATGATGACAATTTTACCTCTTCCAATTTGGATATATTTTATTTCTTTCTCTTGTCTGATTGCTGTGGCTAGGACTTCCAATACTGTGTTGAATAGAAGAGGCGAGAGTGGGCATCCTTGTCTTGTTCCAGATTTTAGTAAGGCTTTCATCTTTTCACGGTTGAGTATTGTATTGGCTGTAGGTGTGTCATAAATAACTTTTACTATCTTGAGATATGTTCCCTCTGTACCTACTTTGGTAAGAGTTTATCATGAATGGATGCTGAATTTTGTCAACTGCTGTTTCTGCATCTGTTTAGATGATCATGTGGTTTTTGCCTTTTCTTTTGTTTATGTGGTGTATCACATTAATTGAGTTGTGTATGTTGAACCATCCTTGTGAATTTAGAATGGATCCCACTTGGTCGTGGTGTATGATCTTTTTTATGTGTTGTAAGATTCATTTTGCTAATGTTTTGTTGAGGTTTTTTGCATCTATATTTATCAAAGATATTGGCCTGTAATTTTCTTTTTTGGTTGTGTCTTTGTCTGGTTTTGGTAACAGGGTGATGGTGGCTTCATAGAATGTTCTTGGGAGTGTTCCCTCCTCTTCAGTTTTTTGGAAGAGTTTGAGAAGGGTTGGTATAAATTCTTCCTTGTATGTTTGGTAGAATTCACCCGTGACTCTCTGTGGTCCTGGACTTTTGTTTGTAGGGAGTTTTTTAATTACAAATTCTCTTTCACTTCTAATGATTGGTCTTTTCAAATTATCTATTTCTTGATTCAGTTTTGGTGGGCTGTATGTTTCTAGAAACCTGTCCATTTCTTCTAGGTTGTCCAATTTGTTGGTATATAATTGTTCATAGTATTTTGTATTTCTGTGGTATCAGTTGAGATTTCTCCTTTTTCATTTCTTATTTTGTTTATTTGCGTTCTCTTTCTTTTCTTCTTGGTGTGCCTGGCCAGGGGTTTGTCTGTTTTCTTTACCCTTTCAAAGAACCAGCTCTTTGTTTTATTGATTATTTTTATTTTTTTAATCTCTATTTTATTTATTTCCTCTCAGATCTTTATTATTTCCTTCCTTCTGCTGACTTTAGGTTTTGTTGTCCTTTTTTTAATTCTTTTTAGTAGTAGGTTAGTTTGTTTATTTGAGATTTTTCTTGTATTTTGAGGAAGGCCTGTATCACTATGAACTTCACTCTAAGAACTGCTTTTACTGCATCCCAGAGATTTTGTATCATTGTGTTTGCACTGTCATTTGTCCCAAGGTATTTTTTAATTTCCTCCTTGAATTCATCGTTGACCCATTGGTTTTTTAGTAGCATGTTGTTTAGTCTCCATGTAATTGTTTTTTCCTCATTTCTTTTTTTGTGGTTAATTTCTACTTTCATGGCATTGTGGTCAGAAAAGATGCTAGAGATAATTTCTATGCTCTTAAATTTGTTGAGGCTTGTTTTGTGCCCTAGTATGTGGTCAATCCTAGAGAATGCTCCATGTGCACTTGGAAAGAATGTGTATTCTGATTTTTTTTGGATGTAACGTCCTGAAAATATCAATTAAGTCTAGCTGTTCTGTTATATTATGTAGGGTCTCTTGCCTTATTGATTGTCTGGAAGATCTGTGCATTGATGTCAGTGTGGTGTTAAAGTCTCCTACTACTGTTGTATTCCTATCAATTTCTACCTTTATCTCTGTTAATATTTGTTTTATGTATTTGGGTGCTACTGTATTAGGTGTATGTATGTTGATAAGTGTGAAGTCCTCTTGTATTGATCCTTTTATCATTATGTAGTGTCCTTCTTTGTCCTTATGATCTTTGTTTTAAAATCTATCTTGTTTGATATGAGCATTGCAACTCTTACTTTCTCATCATTTCCTTTTGTATGAAATATCTTTTTCTGTCCCCTCACTTTCAATCTGTGTTTGTCCTTTGCCCTAAAGTGGGTGTCTAGTAGGCAGCATATTTTAGGCTCTTGTTTTTTTTAGCCAATCTTCCACTCTGTGTCTCTTGATTGGAGCATTTTGTCCATTAACATTTAATTATAGATAGATATGTATTTATTGCCATTTTAAACCTTGTTTTCCCATTGCTTTTATATTTGTCTGTTTTCCCTTTTGTGTTTTTTTTTTTTCACGCACGCACACTGTATTTTATTTTTACAAGAGATAAATAAACTGACACCAAGCATTGTAAATGGATGACCCTTTTGTGGTTTTATGATTTTCTTTTGTATTATACTTGTGTTCTCTTTTTGGTTTTTGTGAATCTATTGTATGTTTTTGATTTGTGGTTACCCTGCTTTTCTAGCGTGTTAACCCTTCCTATTTCTGCTTGCCTTAGACTGGTAGTCTTATAGGCTCAAATATATTCTAGGAAAAAAAATATATACACATTTTCTTACTCCCACATCTTATGATTTTTGATGTTCCCGTTTACATCTTCATGTTCATCCTTTTGCTGTTCATTGTGGTTATCATCATGTTCACAGAAGTTTTTGATTTTTTTTTTTTTAATTTGTGTACTGGCTTGTTTAAGTGACTTACTTTGGGTTGTGATTTTCTCTTTCCTATAGAGTCCTGCTTCTTTTCTCTGATTTTTTTTTTTTTTTTTTTTTTTTTTTT
>NW_006783032.1:119808-145681 GCF_000442215.2 Lipotes vexillifer
TTTTTTTTTTTTTTTTTTTTTTTGGCCACGTCACGTGTCATGCAGGATCTTAGTTCTTGGACCAGAAATCAAACCCATGTCCCTGCTGTGGAAATGCAGAGTCTTAACCTCTGGACCGCCAGGGAAGTCCCCTGAGAAATTCTTTATCTCTCCTTCTATTCTAATGATAATCTTGCAGGGTAGATTATCCTATGTTGTAGATTTTTCCCTTTCAGGACTTCGAATATATCTTGCTAGTCCCTTCTGGCCTGCAGTGTTTCTGTAGACAAATCAACTGATAGTCTTATGGCAGTTCCCTTGTAATTAACTCTCTTGTTTTTCTGTTCCTGCCTTTAGAACCCTCTCTTTAACTTTTGCTATTTTTATTATCATATGTCTTGGTGTAGGTCTGTTTGGGACCCTCTGTGCTTCCTGTACCTGGATATCTGTTTACTTCTTTAGGTTTGGGAAGTTTTCAGCCATAATTTCTTCTAATACACTTTCCATCCCTTTTTCTCTTTATTCCACTTCTGGAATCCCTATTATGCATAGGTTGGCAGAGGTCCCCAACCACCGTGGCCTGTTAGGAACCGGGCTGCACAGCAGGAAGTGAGCGGCGGACAAGTGAGCGAAGCTTCATCTGCCACTCCCCATCGCTCCCCGTCACTCATTACCACCTGAACCATCACTTGCATTACCACCTGAACCATCCCCCACCCCCACCCCCATCGGTGGAAAAATTGTCTTCCACACCGGTCCCTGGTGCCAAAAACGTTGGGGACCACTGCTTTATATTATCCTGTGGGTCTCTTATATTGCTTTCATTTTTTTTTTCATTTGGCTTTCTATCTGCTGTTCTGATTGGGTGATTTCCATTACTCTGTTTTCCACATCACTTATCTGTTTTTCTGCACTATTCATTCTGTTTTTCATTGCTTTAACTCAGCTTTCATGTCGGCAAATGAGTTTTCTAATTTTTCTTGGTTCCTCTTTATAGTTTCTAGTTCCTTTTTACACTATTCTGCATTTCTGTTGATAGCCTTTCTTAATTTCTTCAGTATTTTCATTACCTCTGATTTGAACTTGGTGTCTATTAGACTGAAGAGGTTTATTTCATTATTTGTTCTTTCAGGGGAATGCTCTTGGTCTTTTAACTGAAAGTGGTTCCTCTGCTTCTTTATTTTAGTTATATTTCTCTTACTCCCTGAGTTTAGGAGAAACAATTATCTTGTGGTCTTGAATGGCTGTTTACATGTGGGGTTGTCCCTGTGTAGCTTGTGTGGGTTTAATTTATTGGTTGTAGGGGCTGTTTTTAGTATGGATGCCTGTCACCTATTTCCTCAGCATGTGCTTGTTGTTATCCCCTTGATAGGGGGTGTGCAGATGCAGTGGCTGGTGCCCAGTCCTGGGGTTCTTGACAGCAGTGGCAGCTCAGGCGAACCCCTGGAGCATGCAATGGGAGCAGAGGTGGCTTGCGACCCCTCCTGAGGTCTGGGAGGGAGGCGGCGGCAGCCTGCAACCACTCCTGGAATCTGGGCAGGCAGTGGTGGCAGCTTATGACGTCCCCTGGATCCCTTGCAGGCACTGCCCTACCCTCTGCAAGTGTGTGCACAGGGAAAATGGCTACAACCCGCATCCCGCCCCTCCCCTCACACACACCCCCAAATAATGGCAGCTGGCCTCTAAGGCGGCCCAGGCTTCCTCTGTGCACTCCACCAGCCATGGTCGCACTGGATTCCAGCACCCCCCAGGGCTGTCTTCACACAGTCAACCCCAGTCCTCTCCCCAGTTCTGATTTCTGAAGCCTGAGTTCCAGTACCCAGCCCCTGCCTGCACTGACAGACACATGCCTCTGGCTGGGGAGTGCAGGGTGGTGGCACTGACCGTTTGTGCAGTTCTTCCTTCACTCTGGCTGCCGCAAACTAGCTGCTGCACTCTTCTCCGAGTCTCTGAAGCTCCCCTTCTGTCCTGGCCAATCTCCCTGCCAGGGAGGCTGGCACCTCTCCTCTTTCACAGCTCCCTCCCAGGGGCACAGGTCCTGTCTCAATTCCTTTCTTGCTTTCTTTTTTTCTTTTTGCCTACCTGGTTACATGGAGATTTTCTTGCCCTTTCAGCAGTTTGAGGTGTTCTGGCAGTGTTCAGTAGATATTCTGTGAGAATTGTTCCACACGTTCATGTATTTTTGATGTATTTATGGGAGAAGGTAAGCATCACGTCCTACTACTCTGCCATCTTGATTACTCTCTCCTTTAAATCATTTTGAATTTATTTTTGTATATGATGGGAGGGGAGTACTCTAAATTCATTGATTTACATGTAGCTGTCTAGCTTTCTCAACACCATTTGTTGAAGAGACTGTCTTTTCTCTATATTGTTGTTTCCTTTGTCATAGATTAATTGATTATAGGTGTGTGGGCTTATTTCTGGGCTCTCTGTTCTGTTCATCTATATGTCTTTGTACTAATACCATGCTTTTTGATTACTATAGCTTTGTAGTATATTCTGAAGTTGAGAAGGGTTATGCCTCCAGCTTTGTTCTTTTTCCTTAGAATTGTTTTGGCAATTCTGGGCCTTTTGTGTTTTCATACAAGTTTTAGGATTATTTGTTCTGATTCTGTGAAAAATGTCATGGTATTTTGATAGGGATTGCATTAAATCTGTAGATTGCTTTGGGTAGTATATCCATTTTAACAATATTCTTCCCATCTAAGAATATAGGATATCTTTCCATTTTTTTAAATCATCTTCATTTCCTTTACCAGTGATTTATAGTTTTCAGCGTGTAGGTATTTCACCTCCTTGGTTACGTTTATTCCTAGGTATTTAAATTTTTTGATGAGATTTTAAATGGGATTTTTTTTTTTTTTACTTTCTCTTATATTTCATTTTTAGCATATAGAAACATGACACATTTCTGTGTATTAATCTTGTATGCTGCTATCTTGCCAAGTTCCTTGATTAGTTCTTATACTTTTTGGGTGAAGGCTAGGGTTTTGTATACAGAGTATTGTATGTCATCTGCAAAGGGTGGCAGTTTTACCTTTTCCCTTCCAATTTGGATACCTTTTATTTCTTTTCCTTATCTGATTGCTGTGTCTAGGACGTATAATACTCTGTTGAATAGAAGTTCTGGGAGTGGGCATCCTCATCTTATTCCTGAATTTAGAGGGAAGGCTTTTACTTTTCACCACTGAGTGTTATGTTGGTTGTGGCTTTGTTGTAAATGGCCTTTATTATGTCATAATATGTTCCCTCTACACCCACTTTGGTGAGAGTTTTTATCATGAACAGATGTTGAATTTTGTGAAATGCTTTTTCTGCATCTGTTGAGATGATCATGTGATCATGTGGTTTTTGTCTTTCCTTTTGTTGATGCGGTGTATCACACTGATTGATTTGCATATGTGGAACCATCCTTGTGATCCTGGAATGAATCCAACTTGATCATGGTGTATGATCCTTTTCAGGTATTGTTGGATTCAGCTTGCTAATATTCTGTTGAGGATTTTTGCACCTATATTCATCATAGATACTGGCCTGTAACTTTTTTTTTTTTGTAGTGTCTTTATCTAGTTTTGTAATCAGGGTAATAGTGGCCTCATAGAATGAATTTGGGAGTGTTCCCTCTTCTTCGGTTTTTTGGAATAGTTTGAGAAGGATTAGTTTAAGTTCTTTATGTTTGGTAGAATTCTTCAGTGAAGCCATCTGGTCTTGGACTTTTGTTTGCAGAAAGTTTTTCTTTTAATTATTATTACAGATTCTGTTTCACTTCTAGTGATTAGCCTGTTCAAACTGTGTTTCCTCTTGACTTAGTCTTGCCAGGCTGTATGTTTCTAAAAATTTGCCCATTTCTTCTAGGTTGTCCAGTTTGTTGGCATGTAACTGTTCATTGTATTTCTCTTCTGATTTTTTGTATTTCTGTGATATCAGTTATTTCTCCTCTTTCATTTCTTAATTTCTTTATTGGGGTCCTCTCTTTTCTTCTTGATGAGCCTGGCTTGTTGATTTTATTTATCTTTTCAAAAAATCAACTCTTGGTTTTACTGATCTTTTTTGTTGCTATTTTTTTCCTGATCTATTTTATTTCTCTCTGATCTTTAATATTTCCTTGCTTCTGCTGACTTTGCACTTTGTTTTTCTTTTACTGATCCTTTTAGGTGGTTGGTGAGATTGTTCATTTGAAATTTTTCTTGTTTCTTGAGTTAGGCCTGTATCGCTGTGGATCTCCCCCTAAGAATTGCTTTTGCTGCATGCCAGAGATTTTGTAATGTATTCTCATTTTCCTTAATCTCGAGGTATTTTATAATTTCTTCTTTGATTCCATCTTTGACCCATTTGTTTCTTAGTAGCATGTTGTTCAGCCTCCACATGTTTGATTTTTCTCTGTTTTTCTTTCCATAGTTAATTTCTGATTTCATATCATTGTGGTCAGAAAAGATGCTTGAAATAACTTCTATTCTCTTAAATTTGTTGGGGCTCGTTTTATGACCTAGCATGTGGTCTGTCCTATAGAACATTCCATGTGCACTTGAAAAGAATGTGTATTCTGGGGTTTTCAGGGGATGTAGTGTTTTGTGGAAATCTATTAAGTCCAACTGGTCTGTTGTATCATTTAAAACCACTGTTTCCTTCTTGATTTTCTGTCTGGATGATCTGTCCATTGATGTCAGTGGAGTGTTAAATCTACTATTACTGTATTTTTGTCAGTTTTTCCCTTTATGTCTTTTAGTATTTGCTTTATATATTTATGTACTGCTATATTAGGTGCATATGTGTTAATGAGTATAATATCCTCTTCTTGTGTTGATTCCTTTATCATTATATAATGCCCTTCTTTGTCCTTTTTTATGGCCTTTGTCTTAAAGTCTACTTTGTTTGATATGAATATTGCTACCCCGACTTTCTTGTCATTCCCATTTGGCTGAAATATCATTTTCCTTCTCACTTTCAGTCTGTGTGTGTCTTTTATCCTGAAGTAAGTGTCTTGTAGACAATATATTTCAGGTTCTTGTTTTTTTTATCCAATCAGCCAGTCTTTTGATCAAAGCATTTAGTCTGTTGACATTTAAAGTAGTTGATAGGTTTGTATTTATTACCATTTTAATCCTTGTTTTCCAGTTGTTTTGTAGTTTATTTTTGTTTTTGTTTTTTCTTTTGGTCTGATGATTTTCTTTTGTTGTATGCGTGACTTCCTTTCTTTTTGGTCTTTGTGAATCTATTTTATGTTTTTGATTTGTGGTTACCATGGAATTCAGGTGTGTTGACCCATAACTACTTGATGTAAACTGATAGTCATTCAATTCAAACACATTCTAAAAGATGTACATTTTTTATTCCCCTCCCTGGTACTTGGCAATTTTGATATCCTATCTTACATGTTTATACTTATCCTTTTATTTTTATTATAGAGTCACTTTTACAATTTTTTTTGACTGTTTAGTCTACATACTAGTTTATTTAAGTGATCTTCAATTCTTACTATATATTTGCCTTGCCTATTTTGATTTTCTCTTTCCTATAGTGTCTTGCTCCTTTTCCATTTAGAGAAGACCCTTCAATATTTCTTTTAGGGTAGGTTTAGTATTACTGAATCTTTTTAGTTTTTGCTTGTCTGAGAAAGTCTTTTATCTCTCCTTCTCTTCTAAATGATAATCTTGCTGTATAGAGTATCCTAGGTTGCAGGTTTTTTCCTTTCAGAACTTTTAGTATATTATGCCACTCCCTTCTGGCCTGCAAATCAGCTGATAGCCTTATGGGGGTTCCCTTGTAATTAACTCTTTGTTTTTCTCTCACAGCCTTTAGGATGCTCTTTTTGCCTTTAAGTTTTGCCATCTTAACTATGATATATCTTGTGGGTCTGTTCGGATTCATCTTGTTTAGGACCCTTTGTGCTTCTTGTACCTGGATATCTGTTTCCTTCTTTCGGTTTGGCAAATTTTCAGCCATAGTTTCTTCAAATAAGTTTTTGATCCCCTTCTCTCTTCTCCTTCTCAAACCCCTATTATGCATAGGTTGGCACATTTTATATTATTTTATAGAGCTTGTAAGTTCCTTTCATTTTTTTTTCACTTGTCTTTGTCTGCTCTTCTGATTGGGTGATTTCTATTATTCTGTCTTCCAGCTTACTTATTCATTCTTCTGTGTCATTTAGTTAGCTGTACATTGCTTCTAGATTTCTTTTTATCTTAGAAATTGAATTATCTATTTTTGATTTGTTCATCTTTGTAGTTTCTAGTTCCTTGTTACAGTGATACGCATTTACATTGATCTTAATTCATTTAGCGTTTTTATTACCACCTTTCTGAACTTGGCATCTGGTAGACTGGTGAGCTCTGTTTCATTATTTGTTTCAGGGGATTTTTCTTGCTCTTTTAATTGGGAGTATTTCCTCTGCCTTTTCATTTTACTTAACTGTCTCTGTCTCTGAATTTAGGAGAAACAATTATCTATTATGGTCTTAAAGGGGTGTATTTATGTGGTAGCATCCCTGTGTAGACTCTATGTGTACGATGGACACCAGCCATGTCTTTCTTCGGGGTATGCTGGTCGTTATCACCTAGATAGGGGGTTTGGTTGGTTTTGAGGAATCTAAAGACTGTGCAGGTGTGAAGCGGGACTTCCTCTTTGCTGCATAGCTGTTGCCGCCCTGTCAGGGATAGGGCCTGCTCCCCAGCTGTTGGAGTAAATGTCCTGTGGGTTGGGCTCAATCAGGCTCCATTCCCCTTGAGTGGTGCCCTGCCCCCAAAGGAGGTGATTGCTGAAGCAAGTGAGGCCCATGTGCTCACAAACGACCAGTATACCACCTCTGTAGGTGTCTGAGGCTCCAGTCAGAACCAGCTCAAGGTCTCATCCCTTCTTCTGTTTATCCCAGACCTAGTGCAAGGTTGTGGTGTGGAGTGGGTGAGGCTGGGACATTCACTAGGCTGGGGCTGGGGGTTGGGGTGTAGTGGCTGCAGGAATTGAGGTGGCTGTGCTACCACCAGAGCACTGGGCTGACCCCAGTCTTCTCCCAGACCTGTCTGCCTCAGCTCCAAGGCTAAGCTGCTGTGTGGAGTGGGTGGAGCCAGAGCATTGGCTCCACTGGGAGGCAAACTGCGGGGTGCTCCTGCGACACTACCTGAGCAAGTGCTGGCAGTGGCCACTTCCAGTCCACCCAGATCACATCCCAGGACCCCAGTCTGTCTCTGCATAGCTAGACCAAGTCTTCTCCCAGGGCTTGGTTGGCCCAAATCTAGCACCAGGCTGTGGTATGGAGTGAGCAGGGCCGGTATGTTCAACCAGCTCGAATTGGGGAGTGTGGCCAAGTGGCAGCTGCCAGTGCAAAGCTCTCTCCGCCCTGATTTTTGGTAAACCAGCACGTGTACTCCTCATGAGTAGAGTCTAGGCTCCTTTAGCCCTTCGTCTGTCCCAGCAGTTCTCCTGGCAGCCAAGGGTGCTTGTCTCCTCCTTGCAGGACCCCAGGACTGGAATGTCCAGTCTGTGGCTCAGCCCACTTGCTCCCCACATTGAGGGTCTGCCCATGGGGACCTTCTCTTCCTTTCAGATCCATCTCAGATGGGGGTCCCAACTCTATGCCTTTTCCATCCTACCTGGTTATATGGAAATCTTTCTTGCAGTCTTGGTTGTGTAGGAGTTCTGCCATTTTCCAGTTAGTTTTCCATGAGAATTGTTCCACATGTAGATGTATTTTTGGTATGTTGTCAGGGGAGGTGTCTTCCTACTCCACCATCTTGATCTCTCCTCTACAGTTATTAATTTCTTAAAGTATCATATGGTTTATATTCAGTGGGCAAATTTTTCAGCTTAATTATACTTATGGTAAATTATACCATCAGATAGCTATAAATGTTTTTGACACTTCAAAAAAATAATTAGTTGTTGACAGATACAACCCTCACAAAATAATAATTTTTTGCAGTTACTGACTTTTCCTCATATGTATTCATTTCAAAAATGTACATGTTTGCCTCATAAAAGTATATATTTGGGGGATATCCTGGTGGTCCAGTGGTTAAGACTCTGCACTCCCAATGCAGGGGACACAGGTTCAATCCCTGGTTGGGGAACTAAGATCCCACATGTCATGTGCTGTGACCTTAAAAAAAAAAAAAAAAGTATATATTTGAAGATGATAACTTTGTTTCTAGGACCCTTTCCCCTAGTAAATTAAGTTGGAAGTTCAGTACCCTACACAAACACAAACTTTATTCAAGCAATAAGATTGGTTAAAAATTGGTCCTAGTGTTAGAAAATATCCTAATTAATGAATGCATTTCCATATGTTTAATCCCAACATGGATCTTTTCCCCATACTTCACCTCTCAGCCTTTATGCTGCTGTGTTGGAAAGGTATTGCCTTGCAGATAAAATCAGCCACTCACCTCATGGGGTAAGGCCCATCTTAGGAATGTATTGCCTTGCAGCAAAAATCACCCTTAAACTTAGTCTGTCATTGAGGGTTTTCTCTCATTTTGGCCTAATGCACATGTTTCTCTCCATTCCACACATAAGGAACTTTTAAAGCTTTCTGACATTATTTTACTTTTACCATAGGTAGATTGATTTTACCTATCCCCATGAGCTCTGTGATGCTGCATCTCCCTTTCCTCTAAATCTATCTCATTGTATCATAGCATTCATATTTATAGGACTTACATAAAAACAGTGAAGAAGCTATTCTAAGATTGTATTGTATTTTAAGGATTCTGCACATATTGTTATTTATCAAATAGGCATTACATTTTATTACCCCATATCATGAGATTCCTTGGATAAAGGGGACTGTTGATAGGAGGAGACATTTGAGAATAAGTTCCTAAAGAGGTACTTGAGAGGGTACTTCTTTTTTTTTAGCTGGAAATCCTGAGAAACTAAGGGGAGAGAATAAAAGACTAAGGAGAGGGAAGGGAGGGGTAGGGAGAGAAAGGGGGACGGGAGGGAGAAGAATGAGACATTGACCTCTATGTCTACCTAGTAAATAAAAGTCTCAGTATTTACCAGCACAGCCCAATTAATTGCCTAAGAATCAACATGATGGTTTGGGGGAACAGCTAATGAAAGTACAGACTTAAGCTGAAATTGCCTCATAAGTTTTTTTTCCTCCACCAGATTGTTTGACTTCACAGACACGTCTCAGGTTAAGTGGGATGTTGGTAAGCATCAATTACTTTGTAAAATTGTATCACCATGTTAAGAAACACATTTAAAAACTGATTCCAAATATTTTCTTTGGTGGTTTCTTAAACATTTATCTCACTTATTTGTAATCTTTCTTGTTTTCTGATAAATGTATTCATAGCTGCAAGTTTCTTTCTAATTAATTAGCTGTGTTCAATATATTTTAACATGTGGTGCTTTCGTTATCATTCACTTCTATGTATTCCATTAGAGTTTCTCTTTAACCAGAAAGTTATATATTAGTGTTTTTGTCATTTCTAAACATTATTTTTTGTCGTTTTACTTATTTAGCTCTCATCATATTATGGTCAGGGAGTGCATGCAGTCTGTGTGTTATTGATACTTTAACACTATTGAAGCTGCCTTATGGGTTGGGAGTTTGCCACTTACAAAGATTGTTAATGTTCTGTGTATGCTTGAAAATGTTTCCTATGTAAGGTGTAATTTTTATATATATTAGATTAAATTTATTAATCGTGTTATTCAAATCTGCATCATTTTTTGCGTTCTTTTTAAAAGTTTAATTAATAGTAGAAAAGTTGTGTTTTTGCTAAATATAAATCCTTTTAACTTTTTCTTCCACTTACAACACGATTTTTTTGTTTCCATTTTAGGATGGTCTTGTTAATGTAGGATGGATGGACTGTGCCACCCAGGACAACCTTTGTAAAAGTTTGGACATTACAACAAGTACTACTGCATATTTTCCTCCTGGAGCCACTTTAAATAACAAAGAGAAAAGTGGTATTTTGGTATGAATCACTTTAATTTCTTTACACACACACGTGTTCAAATACATCATTTTGTAAACAATGAGCAAAACAATGAACCAGTTTATATCATCTGATTATAGGACACTTCATTATTTAGAATATTTAATTTCTGGGATTCTGTTTAATACTTCAGTTTATAAAGTTAAACTAGAAGGATTATTTTTAAACTGGCATAAACCATTACAGTTTTAAAAACCCAAAGGTATGGAATACATTCTTAGGTTAAATGAATATTTATTGGTTTCCATTTGTATATTTTCTAATGTTAAAATATAGATCATTGGTAGGTTTAGATGGAATCTGGTATCTGTTTTTTTAAAGCGCCCTGTTTGATTCTGGTGTAAACTCAGTTTGGCAATCTACTGGTGTGGTTCACATTCCTAATTTTATAAGTGAGGAACTGAGGTTCGAGATAGTTGTCAAGGAGCTGAGACAAATACTGGCATATCGGATAGGTCCCTAGAGAACCCACAAAGAAAAACAGACTGATATAAGACAGACTACCTTTAGTCTTCTTTTCTGTATTTTAATTTTTGATATAAAACAGCAAGCTCAGATATGATCTTAGGAAACATAAATGAGTGATATTAGAAATGTGACAACACAGAGTGACGAAGTAGCAGTCCCTGTCTCTCCTAAAAGCATTCAAGTTTTAAAAAATGTAAAACAGTATGCCAGCTAAATATGTCTGGCAGGTGAAATTCAGAGGCTGGACAGTACCCTTCTAGATGCTGCCAAATTTTACTCTAAAACAAACAGGTTTATAAGGAGGTTCTACTGGATTTATAACTTACATATTTATATAAGCTGTTATGGGAGTATTTTTAGTAAAATCTTCATGAATGTGACTAAAGTGAATGAGCTTATAGTACTGAGACATGAAAGTCTTCTGTTTTGGCCTTTTAAGCCCTTTGGTAACAAGTTATTTCATAGATTTTTTGAGAATATGCTATAGCTTTTTTTTTAAGCTGAAAATCTGAGTTTTCTGTACTTAGGTTATAGACATTGTTTCTGTTGATTATTCTCATGTCAAACACAATTAAACTGTGAATACAGTGGTAGTTCCTACAAGTTTTTAATGGAGTTTTAGATCTTTCAAGTAATATATGAATTTCAAACAAATAGTTTATTATAATTAAAGATATACAATAAACTGTTTCATCAACCCCTGTATACATTTTCTTGATGTAACTATTGCTGCACTCTGTAATAGCAGCTGCTTCCATGAGAATTAGAAGAGCAGAGAGTTCTGTGAGAAAAATATGCTGAGGATAAAATATGGACCGAAATAAAGAAGGTTCGTTAGAATCGAGATGTGTCTATTTCAGTTGTTTTGTTTTAAATAAGAGCCCTAGATCTAAAATATATTTAATTTAAAATATATCTTTTATATATATACATTTTACTCTGTAAAACTCCTAAGTGGTTTGGTTTTGGTACATTATTTCTAAAAATCTCTATAATAAAGTCCATTCCAGTTTTCCAATAATAAGTTTTTCTTATCTTAATTCCTATTAATTATTGATTGGGGTATGAAGCATCTTAGATCACCAGATATTCTAGTGTTTTAACAATTTTTAAAGAATTCGTAAAGCTTTGGCATTCTGTAAAACATGTTAGCATTAAAATTAAACTAAACATACCATAGCTTTTTCCCAGTGAGCCAGAGGTCACTCCAGGTTATTCTGAGGATTATCATAGAATATGCAGCACAGTTAATAGAAAATTCCAGGTAATGAAACACCTAATAATGAAATTTATTTTACATCACTTTTTTAAAGAAACAACCCAGTTTAATAACTGCCACAGTATGATATACTGTCCTTTTCTTTTTTTTGGAAAAGGACAACATTTAGGATATTTAGCTTAAAAACTGTGTAACGTCTATGATTTTTTTCCTTAAAAGTTCTTTCTCTGAAAACTGAAAAACTAAGACACTAAAATAAGTGAACGTTGATTAAAAAGATTACAATATGATTCTCTTACTTCTAGTTTCTTAATTCATTGGATGCTAAAGAAATATATCTGGAAATAATGCATAACCTTCCAGATTTTGAACTACTTTCGGCAAACACACTAGAGGTAATATTTTTTTTAATAATAAATAGTATTAAATGTTGGTAACATTTCAGAACTTAACATTTTAAAATCAGCGTTTGTTTTATTCATTTTGGAGAAGAAGTAGCAGTTTCAAAGGACTTATATATATACCAGTTGGTTCTAGGTTGAACTCTAATGCCAGGGTTGCTGGCGTTGCAGCTTCAGTGTGGATCTGTAGTTTTGGAAACCTAACTAGTCCTGAAGGTAGGCTGCAGGAGGTGCACCAGAAAAGGCAAAATTTTGATCACAAAGCAACTTTGGATCTGATCTGGAACTCTTTGTTCTCGCTTACAGAACTATCTGTATTGTTCACTGAGAATTAAGAAGCAACTTTAGAAATATTCAGTTTGTAGTAGAATCAATTATTTTTTCTACTTTTTGATACCAGAGTGTTCTAAGTCTATATCCCTACCAAACTTTTTGTTAAACCTGAAGAAATCTGACTTCCCCACCTTTCAGCATTTTGGCTCTGTGTTGTTGAAATCATACTTTTTCCTGGCGTAGTCATCGTCTTTAAGATTTTATGATTTAGTGACTCTTTTCTTTGTGTAATATTATATAATTGATTTATATAGCATTATTCCAAATAAACTACAAAATAAGAATATGACTGGGTCTGAATTTTAGACAGTATTTTGAAGTAATGGGTAGGATAGTTAAAATTAAGTCAAAGAAAGAAATTGTTGATAGAACTCTTAGGATTTCCCATCGCTCATGTTTCTTTTCCTTTATCGCTTTCTTCTTTAATCACTTTTAAGGATCGTTTGGCTCATCATCGGTGGCTCTTATTTTTTCATTTTGGAAAAAATGAAAATTCAAATGATCCTGAGTTGAAGAAACTAAAAACTCTACTTAAAAATGAACATATTCAAGTAAGAAAAGTGTATTCTGCCTAGCCTTCTGCTTATGTGCTCTCTTCTTAATTTAGTACCTAAAGTTATGTTTTAAATAACGTAAAAATGTTTATTTGAAATTCTAGGTTAAGAAACCCCTAAATGCCTTTGTTCTTCTGTTGCGTTTTCTTTTTTGTATTAAAAGTTAAAATGATATCCACAAAAGGTTAACCTTCATTTCTCTTGGGTAGTTGGTATGTGATAAATCTGTATGATAGTTTTTCTGGAATGCATACTATAGAATAGGATATCTTTTCCTTTTTTTTAAATTCTTATTTCTTTATGTAAGTAATTTCATATTCATTATTTTAAATTAGCATATATAAATAAGCACAAAAATGAATTAAAGTAGATGCCTAAAAATTATCCACATTTTCTCCACTGTTAGTAAACCTACTAAGAATTTACTGTTATAACCTTTCAAGCGTTTTAAGTGTGGGCATATGTATGTGTGTGCACATATATGCATATTGTAATGGCCATTGTAAGACATACGTGTAAATTTATATGTATGCTTTTTAATCAAATTATATTCACTAAATTCTCTTTCGTAAAATTTTCCATTTAGTGATATAAAATTTTCCACATACCAGTGTAATATATATGTGTATATGTGTGTGTGTATATGTAAATGTATCAGTCATCATTCTAAAGACCAAGCAGTATTTCACTGTATGGTTACACCATGATTGTTTGACAAATCCTCTTTTACTGGTGACTTTGTTTCCATTTTTATATCAAAAAGATATACTGCAAAAATGCAGTATGAGGAATTTTTTGAACCAAGGTTATATATTTTCTTCAGAATTTTTTATCCTCATTACCAGAGTCTTCCAGGAAGTTTATATCAGTTTATATTCTTACTGACAGCATGTAAGTGACCATTTCTCTATACCAGTGCCAGCCCTGGTATTATCATTCTTTATAATTAGCACTGTCCTGATAGGCCAAAAGTGATTTGTTAATAATACTCATTTTCATTTATTTGCTTTCTACTTTATTTTCCATGTATGTCTCTGGCCCATTTTCTTTCTCCTAATAGGATGTTCATCTTTTTATTTCTTAATAGATCCTTTGTCTTAAATGCTACAGATATTTTTTTTTGGTTTATCATTTGCCCACTGGATTTTTTTTCCATACCTTATGAAAATGTGAACCTTTTTCTTTATTATTTCTGCTTGTAGGGCCTCTCTTAAGACGTTCTCTCTTTCCCCCACCCCAAGATTATATAAATATTCTCTACATTTTTAGAAGGGTGGTTTCTTAAACAACTTAATATTTTCTTGGAAATTTCCTCTCAGGTTTTTGAAATCTCTAGGAGGCATTTTTTTTAATAACTAAATTTAGTTTCAGTATTAAATGTAAATTAATTATTTCTGTCTCTTACTTTCATGGTCCATTAACTTCTGTTTAGAAGCTGTGTTGTTATAGCAATGTCATTTTTGGATTATCCTTATGAATATTTAACTGAATGGGTAAGATTTTATTTTCAACAGATTAAACCTTCTCTTTATACTTTAGGTTGGCAAGTTTGACTGTTCCTCTGCACCAGACATCTGTAGTAATCTCTATGTTTTTCAGCCATGTCTAGCAGTATTTAAAGGACAAGGAACTAAGGAATTTGAAATTCATCATGGTAAGAAGGGAAAAAGTGATAAAAATTTCTCGATTTTCAAATAGTAATTCTTAATTCTACTTTTTAACCTTGTTTTATATGGACATGATTATGAAAAATGACTTTGTTCTCACTTATTAGTAAATCTGTTTCTTGTGGGGAAAGATATTTTGAATTAAATATAGTTGTTTTATCTTCTTTACTGTTTAAAATAAATCCCTTTTTTCTCCCCAATATTTTGATCACTGTTTCAGCAAGAGCTCTGATGACTTGTCAGGCTAGTAAGGAATTTCAGGGTTTGTCTTGTTGACAAAAATAAGAAACACCTAGTTTCCATTTCAGTATGCCAAATGTAGCATCTCAATCATTAGGGGCAGTTTCTAGACATTGTTTTAGATTTTTCAAACACTAGATAACCAGACATCTCCATTAACCGCTTTGTTATCTCTCTTGAATTTATATTTCTGCATTTCACCTTGTTTCCACTGGGCAGTTGGTAATACAGGTTTTGAATTCATAAGAGAAGTCTAGGTTGAAGAAACAGATTTAAGAGGCTATAACAGTAGTTCAGGTAAGCAAAAAGAACTCAGTACTGCAAGGAAATTATTCTGCCTCTGAGGATGAAGGAACTTTTCAAAGAGATCTTGACATTTTATCTGATCCTCTAAGAAACACAGTAAAGGAAAGGTTTCTCCTGGCAGAGCAAACCTATGTGTATATAATATACAGAACACTAAAACCTCAACAAAATCAATTTGTTAATAAGTTTATCTTCTCTTTAATATTTCAAGTACAAAAGCTTTGAAATGTTTCTATGGATAAAAAGACAATGTAGATTTTAATTTTTCTCTTTCTCTGTTTCAAAGGAAAGAAGATTCTTTATGATATACTTGCCTTTGCCAAAGAAAGTGTTAATTCTCATGTTACCACACTGGGACCTCAAAATTTTCCTGCCAGTGACAAAGAACCATGGCTAGTTGATTTTTTTGCCCCTGTAAGTTATGCTTATCTGTCAAATTTCGATATTGTCATTTTCTCTTGTCACAGCAAAAAAACATTTTCTGGGTAACCTTGAACCATGAATATTAGAATCATGTTACTCAGTTTGGCCACTGTCACATATTACTTCTAGGAAAGGCTGATATACTTGCCCCTCCCCTCCAAGGACTGAGAATATAAATGCATAACATTTGTAACTATGTATGGTTTGTCTTACTTAGAATTTGCTTGTTGTAAAAATGGTGTGTGTTTTTTTGTTTCATTTGGCTCAGTGCTTATGAATATTTTTTCTTTCATAGTGGTGTCCACCATGTCGAGCTTTATTGCCAGAGTTACGAAAAGCATCAAAGCATCTTTACGGTCAGCTTAAGTTTGGTACATTAGATTGTACAGTTCACGAGGGACTCTGTAACATGGTAAGGCAAAGTACAAAAAATTTATTCTAATTAATGTTTTTGTAAAATGTTTTGGCAGCCTAATGTTAAAGCAATAAAATAACTTTCAAATGTACATCTAACATTTAGTAAAGAAATAACTTCAACAAAATGATATAAAGTTATGATTGGACTAAATGTAAATAGATAATATGTGGTTCAATGTAGACAGGGTCTTATTTATGAAACTCAGAAAAATATTTAGTTGACTTGATAAAATACATGATTATTCAATTTTTCAATTATTTAAGGTTTATTTTAACTTAATATTACCTTTGGGTGGTCTATAGTTTTTATTCTTTGTCTTTTAAGTGTAGTTAATAGAAATTAAACAAGCTTCTTAACTTTTGTTTACATACAAAATATTTTCTTAGGTTAATAAATACTCTTCAGTTTAGGAAGAACTAGAAATTATAAAATATCCTTGGGGAAAAAAAACCCTAAATCAAGCCTCCAGATATCAGTGTATAGGAAATCCAATGACAGAGGAACATGTCAAGTGACACCAGGTACATACAATCTTCAAGTCCCAGCATGTAGAGAACTTTACAGGACAAACACCAGTTTATTGGATATGTACATTGAAAGAAGGAAAAAAGAGATGAAAAAGACTTACAAGACATATCATTCAAATGCAATGTCTAGGCCTTGTTTGGATGCAGTTCAAATAAACTAACTCCAGAAAAAAAGAGATAATTGGGGAAACTTGAACACTGGATATCTGATGATTTTCAGTAATTATTATGATGGAGATATACAGATGGCCAACAGGCATATGAAAAGATGCTCAACTCACTATTAGAGAAATTAAAACCATAATGAGGTATCACCTCATACCAGTCAGAATGGCCATCATCAAAAAGTCTACAAACAATAATAAATGCTGGAGAGGGTGTGGAGAAAAGGAAACCCTCGTACACTGTTGGTGAGAATATAAATTGGTGCAGCCACTATGGAAAATAGTATGAAGTTTCCTTAAAAAACTAAAAATAGAGCTGCCATATGATCCAGCAATCCCACTCCTGGATATATATCCAGAAAAAGCAAAAACTAATTTGAGGAGATATGTGCACCCTGGTGTTCACAGCAGCACTATTTACAATAGCCAAGACATGGAAACAACCCAAGTGCCCATCAACAGTTGGCTTAAGAAGGTGTGTGTGTGTGTGTGTGTGTGTGTAATATTACTCAGCCATTAAAAAGAATGAAATATTGCCATTTTCAGCAACATGGATGGACCTAGAGAGTATTATACTTAGTGAAGTCTGTCAGGCAGAGAAAGCCAAATATTATGTGAAATCACCTACATGTAGAATCTAAAAAAATACGAATGTATATACACAAAACAGAAACAGGCTCACAGAAACTTACCGTTACCAAAGCTTGAGAGGGGGACAGATAGGGGTATGGGATTAACAGATACACACTACTATACATAAAACAGATAAGCAACAAAGACTTACTGTATAGCACAGGGAATTATATTCAATATCTTGTAATAAGCTCTAGTGGAAAATGATCTGAAATATATAAAACAATCATTTTGCTGTACAATTGAAACTAAATATTGTAAACTATACCTCAATTTTTTTAAAAAAAGAATGTGTTTTAAGAACATAATAGAAGTAAATGTAGGGTGAAATCTTTATGCATCTGTGTGAGGAATAATTTCATTCCACACAGACATGCATGCCTGTGTAGGCACACATACACTAAGGATAAAAATTATGAATGGGAATGAATTTGGCTATGTTAAATGTTTAAAACTATTGCCAGAGAAAAAGACATTATAAAGTCAAAGCAAACAACAGACTCAGGAAATATTTTCAGCACATATAACTGACAAAACCTTACTGTCCAGAATATTTAAAGACTACAAATCAATTTTTTTTAAATAGAAGAAAAATGAGACAGTGTACAGAAATTTTGTAAAGGAGGAAATTCAATAAATATGGAAAATGTTCGACTTCACTAGTCATCAAGAAAGTACAAATTATAGCAATAGTCATACACCCCCCATCCATCAATTTTTTTTTTTAATTTAGCTGACAATAGCAATTACATGAATAAATAAATTATCCAGTCACAGAGTGGAATAACCATAGAGGACTTAAAACTAGATCTGTCTTTACCAGCATGGGTAAATCTCAAGAATATAATGAAAAAAGCAGGTTGCAGAATAGTATAGAGTATGATGAAATTATAGAAAGTTTATTTATAAGTGCTGAAACATTACAATATACTGCTTAGGGATACATATGCATGTAGCCAAAGTGTGAAACATCAATGGATTGGATACGGGCTCTTTCCTGGTGTCAGGGAGGAAAGGAAATGGGATCAAGAAAGAACTTTCAACAGTCTGCCAGAATGGCAGAAAAGTTAATCATCTTTAAATGTAGCAGAGGTATACGTGAGTGTTTGTTAGATTATTCTCTTTTCATTATGTTTGAAATTTCATTAAAATAAGTTTAAAAAATGAAATAAATAAGGCCTTTCTTTGGTTTTGAATGCCTTGTATGTGACTTTAAAAAGGTGCTAAGCAAAGATAAAATATTGTGATAAACTAATTAATTTGAATTCCTGTAGTTTTTCTACTTTTAATCTCAACTTTTAAATATCCTATAGATAATTAAGCAAAGTTTAAAGATTTAAAACTATTGCATCAAATTCACCTGGAATAGAAGTCAGGATTCACTACTCACTAATTGGTTAACTTGACCAAGTCACTTAGCCTTTCAGTACCTCAGTTTCCTCATCTATAAAGTTGACTTAGTAATTTTAGCTTCTGAATAGAATTGTTGTGAGGAACAGATGAGAAACTCCACGTGTCAGTGCTAAAAAGGTGCTCAGCACATAAGGACTTGTCAAATGTTAGATAAAATTATTGTTTTGTTCATCTAATGGGTTATTTGTGCTCATTTACGAAAGTTTGATAAATGTTTCCATTGTTTTTTGTAAAATTATTTTTGAATCCTAGTCAGATTCCAATTTGCTAATGAGTGCTTTTCAACTTTCAGGATGCAAAGTTCAGCTACAGCAAATCCACAGATAGGGATCTCTTTATAACTTTTTAAAAAAATAAATAAGAAGAAAAACTTTAGAGAAGTGCTTTCTGGATTAGTGTTCATACTAATTCTGAGGAGGAAATTATAGTATTTTTTACCATAGAAGCTGAATTGAGCAAAGGATAAAAAGTGACCTCATTTTTAGGGCATGATTCATAATTCTTTAACCTAAAATATGGTTCTATACACATGAATTACTAATTTATTTCCTTATTCTTGCTATTCTTATTTCCTTGATTTTTCTTCTACTTCTAAACAAATTGGAGTGTTTATTATGGTATTTAAAAAAAAAACCACTCAAGCTAGAGATTAGTCTGCTCTTTACATCCTCATCCCCCTTGGTTCAGGAGAGCAGAAGAGGACCAAGCTAATAATTACACATACTCACTTCTCAGTGTTTCAGTGCCTGTGGATTTTATGGCTAGTGGAGTAACTATAAATAAGGATCAGATACTCAGGAGTACAACAGTAAATCTATTTCCTTTGCTAAATCTGGCCAGGCTAAAATTTTTCAGTCACCAGCAGTTTAGCAATGAGTTTTAAAAATCTTGTTGTTACTTAAATAAAGGCAAGCTGGTTATGAATTTGAAACAATTGGGTAAAGTGTATAAAATCTTTGTTTAATTTGTATTCTCATTCCTAACAGTATAACATTCAGGCTTATCCAACAACAGTGGTATTCAACCAGTCCAACATTCATGAATATGAAGGACATCACTCTGCTGAACAGATCCTGGAGTTCGTAGAGGTATTTTAACTTACAGCCTGTGGCTATAAATCCTTCCATGTATGTTTACACTTTGTATGAATATTTGATAATGTTTAATAATAGGATTTGTTCTTTTTATGCCAAAACATTTTCTGACAACATTAATTTGTTAAATTTTCTACTCTTTTAAATATTATAGACTTATTTTCAGAGTTTATAGCAAGTATATGTTCTGTTTGTTACCTAGTATAGTGCCTTGTACTTATGGACACATTTATTATCACATGAAATTGTAACTTTTACATAAAACCTTGTCACTCCCTTTCCCTGTTTTCTCAGGTAGAATTACCACAGATTATTTCTTTTCAGTCCCATATAGATGAGATAGCAGTGAGCCCCATTCTTGTATAATTCCAAGAAATATGTGGCTAAGGACAGTCTTAACCCAACCGCCAATGGAGGGTTTCTTCAAGCCCAGGCAGCTTATGCCGAGCCTGCTGTGTTATTAGCCCAGAAGTGCTCTACATCTACAACATCTCCTTTTTTCTCACTAATAGTCTTAATTGACTAAAAGAGTTACAGGGGAACTCCTAAGAAAGAAATGAACAATTCTAGCTTATTATCCGTGCAGTGACCATTCTACTTTCTGTCCTGCTCATCTCTCCCTCCTCCTCCAAAGTAATAGTTTTTTGTTTTGTGTTGTTTTTAATTGTTTCCCCAGGGAAGCGAACATCTTCATTAGTATTACCCAATCATGATAGACTGAAGCTCTGTTAAAACAGTATTTGGAGCAAGTGATCTGAGGTTGTGCAGTATCTCAAGTCGGAATGTCAGAAAAATAGAATAGTAGGCTTTCCATAAATAATTAAAGGGTCATTTCCAAACCAATTATTGGTTCCAAAAAGAACTATATGGCCTGTGTAGACATCTGGGCAGCTCTTGGAACTCTTGCCTCATCTACTTCTAACCTTAATTAAAGTTGCCTCTTTTCTCTACCTAAGATGATTTTAGTGATGTATAAAATAAGAAAATATACGTTGATTTAATAAGACTGATGGGCAAAATCCAAACTTAAAAAATAAAGGATCATTTCTTACTTCTTAAAATAATTCACTATAGATTCTCTTTATATATCCTAATGTATCTTTTGATTATTCAGAAACAGGAACCTTTCTAAATGACATATACCAACAATTTGCCAAGAATGTATGAACTACTCCTTTTTATATCTGTTACAATGAACGCTGTATTCTCTTTAGGATCTTATGAATCCTTCAGTGATCTCCTTGACACCCACCACTTTCAATGAACTAGTTAAACAAAGAAAACATGACGAAGTCTGGATGGTTGATTTCTATTCTCCATGGTGTCATCCGTGTCAAGTCTTAATGCCAGAATGGAAAAGAATGGCCCGGGTGTAGTAAAATAGTTTATTGTAAATCTTAACATTTACTAAGAATGTATATTTAACAATTATTTTGAAACTGAGATGAGTGAACCCGCCTCTAGATTATCACTTAATAAAAGTTCTGATCACTTTTTATATACCAATTAGATTTCAACTCTGCTTCTGTCTGGTATATGAATAGTATAGAATAATTACCCTTTTTTCTATGTCACTTGGTGTATACTTGACCAAATTTCTGCCAGCATCAACACAAAGATCTCCTTTATTTCCTATTAACATTTTTTCTACTTCTTCATTTTTAGAGCTTAAAGATACAGTTTCTTCACAATATTGTGAGACTTTAAGAAAAAAATGGCCTTGATCAATGAAACAGATTATTTAAATACCAGAATGGAAAATGAAATTACTACTTTGTATTTATTTCTAAGATAAATAATAAACCTAAGAGTTAAAATTATTTAGTATCTTAAATTCATAATAATATAATTTTCTGCTCTTTTCAATAAAATTTTTAAATTTGGGCGTGACTCAGTATGCTATCTGTGACCCATGGCTGCATTTGAAAAAGTAACTCTGAAATATCATTGCAAAGAACTTCATTAGTTCTTGGTTTCTAACACTTTGAATTTTATAACCACACAATTTTCCCCATGTCATAGATGAACAAAATCAATTATTTAATCTGCAATAATTGTAATAAGTTCTTGACTACAAAATTAGATTTCCATTGCATTACTATAAATGTTCTATTATGTTTTAAGCCCTTACCCATTTTTATTTGGTGAAAATCACTGATAAATAATATAATAATCATCTCACAGTGACTATTTCTCTATTGTAAACATATATAAAATAGTTATAGTAATTTTATTCTAATTACTTTGATCTCTTTTTTTTCTTTTATAGACATTAACTGGACTGATCAATGTGGGCAGTATAAACTGCCAACAATATCATTCTTTTTGTTCCCAAGAAAATGTTCAGAGATACCCTGAGATAAGATTTTTTCCCCCAAAATCAAATAAAGCTTATCAATATCAGTAAGTGTTCTCTAAAATTTGAAGATGTTTATATAATCATTTATTTATACAGTTAAAATTTAAAAGTTATCCTAACTAAATAAAAGTTAAACCACCAGTATTTTTGGGAGCCCACCATGTTTAAGATAGTGTGCTAATGAGAAATTTACAAAATGAAAAGTGAATTGAATAGTCCCACTGATCATGAAGCTGACAATCTTGTAAAGAAAATGAGGAGAGGAAGAACATTTATTAAGCCCCTATTTGGTTTCAGGTATTCTACCAGAGGGTTTTTGCTCACATTATTTCCACTAGTCCTCATGGGTCTTAAAAAGCGGGTAGGAATTTGATAGACAGTAATAACTGTAATAAAGATTCAGAAAGTAAAGCCTTGGAGATTTTGAGTTTTGCCATTACCACAGATCTATAGGTGATGTCCAACAAGCGGCTAAACATTCAGGTCTGTCCAGAGTACAAAAAGACATCTAGACTAGAGAAAAATATATTTGGAAAGCCGTGTAAGCAGTATTTGCAGCGAGGTATATCTGAGAAAAGAGATGCTAGATGAAGTCAGTCAACTAAACTTATCTTTTAAATTGCTACAAAAAGATTGTTTTCTGAACATGTCCAATAATAGAAAATAACTGTCTACAACTTACGTATTTTTTCTTCTTTCAGTAGTTACAATGGTTGGAATAGGGATGCTTATTCCCTAAGAATCTGGGGTCTAGGGTGAGTAATTAAAATATGTATCATTGTATAAATTATATTCAATGCTATCTACCTTTCTCTCATGTCTGTAGCTAAATTTACTGAGCTGTTTAAGGTTCTAGCATTTTAAAGTACTTAGTAAAGAATTATAATTTACCAAGATAAGGTTGTGCTTTATTACATTATTACATTTTCATTCTTTGAAGTCACTTAACTTAGAAAGATTTGCAATATTCTATTTTTGATGTTTGCTTTGGTTTTGTATAATGAAAAGTAATTTTCATCCCTTGTCACAGATTTTTACCTCAAGCATCTATAGATCTAACGCCTCAGACTTTCAATGAAAAAGTTTTACAAGGGAAAAACCATTGGGTGGTTGATTTCTATGCTCCTTGGTGTGGACCTTGCCAAAACTTTGCTCCAGAGTTTGAGCTCTTGGCTAGGGTAAGTCATGTCTGTCTACTTAAATAAGTTGTGGTCACTGGCATGTTTTAATAAGTAGATAAGACATAGTAAATATAATTTTATTTCTTAAAAGTTTCCTTGAATTTAAAAAACTCTGTTCCATTTCTGTGATTATAATCTTTGCAGTAGATTTCTTCCTTCTTTATTAAAGCTTTTAGCTAACATCCTTATCTTGGTTGACATTGTCTTCTTAACCAAAATAGCCAGAAACCTTACTTCTTTCCTTATTTTCTTCCCATCACCATTACTCTGCTGCCATCCAGGCAGTCACCAGATCCTATCAGTTCTATATCCTAAATGCCTTTCAAATCTGTCATCTCCTATCATCTCCTCTGCTAGCCCTTTGTTCAAGCCTTCACCGTCTCTCATCTAGACTCAATCATATGTGCCTCTTAACAAGTCTCATATTGCCAGTCTACCTTCTTCAGTTCCACCCTGATGATCTTTCTGAAATATCACCTTCTCTGGCTTCCTGTTAACCACATTACTTGACCTGCATCCTTGACTACAAATCTCTGATGTGACCCTTCTGACCTCTTCAGCTTTCTCTCTCTCCCTGACCTCACACCTTACACTCCAGGCACTACAAAGTACTCCAGGTTCTCTGAACAAGTACCCTTATGTACATGCTGTTTCCTCTCTAAAATGCCTTTTCCTTACCTTGGTCATCTGGATTTTTTTTCTCCCTGTCATACAAAACCCAGCTCCAATGGCATTATGTATTCTCTAACCTTCCCACTTAAGCAGTGTCACCTGGATATCAGGTACTCCATCAGTGTGCTTATACAATGCATGTTAACTATATATTAAGATATCTTTCTCCTCTATAAAACTATGAGCTTTGTGAGGGCAAGATACATGTCTTATCTATCTGTATATCCCCTGTGTCTTAACTCAGTAAATGCTTATAAAATTAAACTAAATGCAGTCTGTTTTGGTGTTTCTGTCATAACTGTCCTGTCAGTGGCCTCATCCAGACTGATAGCTTCCTCACCTCTATACTCAAGGAACTTTGCCTTTGGCTATGAAATATTCATTAGAATGAGAAAGTCAGTACCAGTTCCACCAGTCTAAAACAAAAGCTGAACATCCCAAGCTGGGGGATTTTTTAGCAAAAGGATTTCAAAAGCCCTATGGAGCCGTAAAACATTGTTTTAGTTATTGATTGGTCTTTGAAATAAGAGGTTATTCATTTTTTTCTACTTATATCTTCTTTTCCTCTTATGCTTCCTTTTTCTCCAATAAGTCTAACAAAAATGTCTTATTCCCTTATCCCTTAAAAACTTAGTTATATATTTTGTAATGCAGCAATATCTTGCATATAGCAGAAAATTATTAAAAAGGTCATTCAGCAAATCCTAAGCACCAAGTAGCATTATGCCAAATATTAGGGCTAAAAAAATGGAAAGACAAAAATTCCATGTCTTTAACAAGATTTTAATCTAGTGGGAATATAAAATGCAAATTAATATATATAAATCAAGAGGATCATTACTATAGTGAAACTGGAGTGAAAAAAGAGTATGGGAAGAAGAAGGTCAGAGTCATGCCAGGAGGAGACAAAAGGCTCCACAGAAAAGTTAGTATTTGAGATGAGAATTACAACATGACCAGGAGTGTGGCACTTTGAAAGGGTTGGCTAGAGAGTACTCTAAACAGAGAAGACAGAATTTGCAAAGCTACAGGGACACAAGACAGTGGAACATGTTAAGGCTTCTCCACTGTTGGTCCAGGATTACCAGAAGATAAAGACAGAAGGGGAGTGGCAAAAACTGAGGCTCTTAAATAGGCAAGAAGGACATGGTTTGGTCTGCTTGCCTACACTACTCACATTGTACACTCTTCCTCACTGTTTTCATACTGTTCAGAATGTATTCTATGTAAGCATTGGAAGAGAACTGTTGGGTATGTCAGGATCCATTTTATATTTTAGAAGGATCACATTGAATGGACTGAACATGGGCCATCAAGATCAGAGAAAGATCAGAGCACCAAAAACAATATGGTGTCCTTCTGTAACCTAAAGTACAAGTCAACTAGATTTTTCTGACCTTCACTATGAGTGTGTGTGTGTGTGTGTGTGTGTGTGTGCGCACGCGTGCGTGTGCGTGCGTGCATACATGCTTCTGCATGCATTTTTGCTGGTGCCCTAGCCCAAGTTAGTCCACCTGTTGAGTACCCCAGCCTTGGGGACAAAATTAGAGGTAGCAAAGATATTTTAATTGTCCTGAAGTGAGAGGTGATAACCTGAACCAGGATTATGGCTGTGGTGATAGAAAGAATGGAACAAGTGTGAGAGATATATAAGAATGACTAGGATTTAGTGTTTGTGATAATAAGTACAGTAGAAAAAGGAGTCTAGGATGGCCCTAGTTTCTGGCCTGAACTGAGTGAATATTTGGACAGAAGGAGTAGTGGGTTAATGCGAAAGGATTCATTTTAGAAATGTTACGTTTAAGGTGCTTATTTAAGTGAAACAGGCCAGTACATAGTTGACTGAAATCAAGGGGAATAATAGGGTTCAGC
>NW_006783032.1:145691-199777 GCF_000442215.2 Lipotes vexillifer
TTCAGCAGCATATAGGTATATAAAATCTCCCTGGGAGATTTTTCACAGTGAAAAAAATTGATGAGAGATGGATCTGTGATTGGACATTTTAATTTGAGGGGCGGGTGTAGGAGGAGGTCCCCGTGCTAGAAATGAGAAAGAATAGCCAGAGGAGTAGAGTAGCCAAGAGAATAGTGATGAGCCAAGAAAGAAAAGAGGAAAGAAAGGTGTGGTCAGTAGTGACAGATACCCATTAAGAAGACTGAAAATTGTCCATTCAGTTTGGCCAAATAGAAGTCATTGGTGAACTTCTCATGGTTTCAGTGAAGGGAGCAGTAAGAACAGAAGCTAGCTAAAATGTGTTGATAATAAGTAGATGATGAGGAAGTGGTCAAAGAATAAACTGCTCAAAAAGAGAAAGAAAGAAGCAGGGTGGTAACTAGAGGAACCAGTGCAATTAAGGAAGGAATCCTTTTTGGTCATATGTGTATATATTGAAGAGTGAGAAAGAGCTCCGAGAGAGAGGGACCGGAGAATGTAGACATAGTCAGCCTTCCACAGGAGGAAGAGTGCTGCCTCAGCCTATGAGACCAGAGATCTGAGGGAGGTGGAGGACAGAATCTGAGATGTTTCTGGTGTGACAAACACATTGTGGGTAACAGGAGGAAGGCGAAGAAGTAGTTCAGGATAAAGCTTCTCAATTTTCTTGATAAGGTAAAGGAGAGTTTACTTGCTATTGGCGGGGCTGTGCTAGGTAAATAAGAGTTCAGAGCTAGTAAGAATTTGGAAGCAATCTTGTTTGAATGGAAATGATTAAAACTACTCTTTTTTTAAGTAACAAATCCTTAGATTTATATATATTTAAAATTTTTAGTATCATATTGCTTTGTGGTTGCCAGAATATTATATGCCAAAGAGAATAGCAAAGCATATTTTTCTCTTTTTAGATGATTAAAGGAAAAGTGAAAGCTGGAAAAGTAGACTGTCAAGCTTATGCTCAAACCTGCCAGAAAGCTGGTATCAGAGCCTATCCAACTGTTAAATTTTATCCATATGAAAGGGCAAAGGTATGTACATGCCTCCTTCTGTGTGCCTTTCCTTTAGCAGGTAACGCTTTTTTCTAGTTTCTTTCCCTTTGTCATTTTTAATTTCACTGCATGTCACTGAAACAAGCTTCTTTTCACATACACACCAAGTGATTTTAAAAGATTTTTCTGCCTCACAGTTGATATGATCTCCATTGCCTTAAAATTTTTATACTCCTGAATAGGGAACTACTAAATAGACACACCAAAATACTAATAGTAGTTTTTGTGGGTGGTATAATTCAAGGTAATTATTTTCTGTGAAGTTTCGTATTTCCTACTTTTATAGAATTAACATATATTATCTTTATAATTAGTTTTTCTAGGAAAGAAAGAGAAAATTAAGAGAATACTGTCATCATACTTTTGAAATAGCCTTAGTACCTGAGCATTTATCTTGAGGAATACTTATTAATGGTTTAGACTATAAAATAAAAGTTAGGGTTCCATGGCTCATTCATAATTTCTTTTTTGGGCCACTGACAATATGCTTTTTTTTTTTTTTTTTTAAACAAGAAAATTTGGCATTTACCAGTGGGTCTCTATGGTCACTGATACAAAAGTGTATATCTTTCAGCCAGTATAATTGCTAACTGAAAGGACTTATGACCTTTGCTGTCTTCCCAAGTAAAATAAGACATTTTTGACAATAGAACTGTGATAAAAATAAATATCTGCCAATGCATTCATGTTTTCTTGTAAAACATTGAAATGAATAATTTCAAATGTTTTAATAGATACTTTTTAAGAATATCAGATTAAGATCTTGTGTTATTTACTTGTGATTATCATACATTTTGAAATAGAGCTAAAGAAATTAGATGATGAATTTCAGAAATGTAGATTTGTCAGACGTCTAGATTTTTCAGTGGAGGATTTTGGTTTATGAGGAAGCTATCTCTGTATTAAGAACAGTCTGGGGTAAGCAGAACTCACTGATAGTAAAGGAGCTTTATACCAGAGCCTGGTAATTCCTTTGGAATCACTAGCTTCTCAATTCTCAGAACACCTGAGAATTCAGGTGACATATATAGGCATCTTATTCAGGTAGAATGATGTTAGGGAAGTATCAGTATAATAAGCAGTCACAGAATTAACCAGGCCATACAGGGAGCTGTTTGAAAACATGATGTTACCATGTGTCCAGAGGATAAGATTAGGACCCCAAATATCCCTGTCCAAACAGAAAGGCAGGGGTAGAATCCAGAAGTCCAGCAGAGAAGGCCAAAGCAGAATGGTGATTGAAGTGAGAAATTCAAACCAGGTGAGCAGCTATACACAGAAACAAAATCCTAGCAGACAGTTTGGAGTTCCCACCAGGAAAAAGGAAACAGGTGGCTCCAGATCCAAAATAAGCGGGCCTGGATGTATTGACCTGTCTTCTCCCCTGCTTTTTAGCCACCTTCCTGCTGTGGGCAGATGAGAACCAGGAAATATACATTGCTTTGCACTATTGTAGTTGGTCAAGGTTTTGTCTATGCCAATGACTTTAGAATGTTTTGAGTCCTCTGGGGACATCTTAAACAATTTAGACGTTTTGAGGCATTTGGAGTTAGCAATGCATTTTAATCAAGGTATTAATTTACATGTTTCCATACAAGTATTATTAGTATTTATTTCAGGTAAATTATTGGTTAACTGCTTTTGCAGCAGCATTTCCTTGAAGAAACTGAAGTTTTAAACACTTGGAACTTTAAGGAATATTTAATCAAGTTTCTTAGATGGAATTGTCATGTTTTGATTAGATACTTAAAAGGTTATAAGAAGAATGTTTTCAATTTTAGAGAAATACCTGGGGAGAGGAAATAGATTCCAGAGATGCAAAAGAGATTACTACCTTAATATATGAAAAATTGGAAAACCTCCAAAATCATGGAAAGAGAAATAAGGTAAGGACTAAATCTAGAGCTGACTTTGGCAAACAGTATTTGAATTTATTCTTACTATATAGTATATGTATCAATAAACAGTAAAATGAAGCTTCAAAAATTAGTAAGGTAGTTAGAAATTTCTTCTTTGGAAAATATGACAAATTTAGCCTCTGGATACTTAAATGCTTAGAAATTGGGGCAAGTAAAACCATTTAACAGAAAAATAGTGACTATAGTCATAAGTTATTAAAAATATTCAAATGTAAAAGCATTGATTTGAGCCTCATAACACTTTGGAGAGCAAGTTTTCTTTTGTTCTTGGTATAGTCGGGATGTATTAAAACCTGTATTCATCTTGCCCCCCACCCTTGAATTATTAATCTGTCAAGAAGCATTGCAGCCTCTTTCCTGCTATTCTTCAGAGGGCTATTCATGTTTTCCTTTTTTAAATCAGTATCATAGCTTTATGCTTTATAGATCCATATTAGAACTACAGACCCTGGTATAGGAAGCTTTACAACCTTCCTCAAGAATTGTGTTTTATCCAAATCTAAAAGATAGAAAAGAGATAGTTATGAAACTTTATTTTTTTTGTTTCAGTGAACAAAAGTGTTTTTCTGATATTTTGGCTATGTTCGTTTTCTCAAGATGTTATATTTTTAAAATTGTGACTTATCTCAAGTGAAACATTTGAAATCGAAAACATTAGTCATAAAGTAGAATATGCTAACTGAAATTAAGTTATAGAGCACAGCAAAATATGACTTTGAAAGTGTGGTAACTTATAATTGGTATTATCTGCCATGGGCAGGTGAGAATTGTGAGATACCCTTTTTCCATTGTTACAATAGGTGAGGTATACTTCATCTGATCTATTAAATAAGGATATTGAGTAATTATTTTTGAAAAGGTAAAACTTAGGTCAGTTTATTATTTTTAACTTCTTTTTAACATTAGATGTTGAAAGAAAGGAATTCAATCACTTACATTATTATTGTAGGATGAACTTTAATGATGTTGAAAATGAAGAAAAATTGAAAAGAAATTGACAGATGACATCAGAAGCCACCTTTTCAGAATGTTACTATGTTCTGGATGGGAATAAATGAACATTATCTTGGGACTTGTAATTGCACTGCTTGAATTCTGTACAACATTAATATAAATAAAGGGTCTGCAGACTTTTTCTGTAAAGGGCCAGATCGTAAATACTTTAGGCTTTGTAGACCATAGGTGGTTCTTTGTCACGTATTCTCTGTTTTTATTTTGTTTACAACCCTTTAAAAAATGTAAAAACCATGCTTAGCCTCAAGGCTGTACACAAATAGGCCACAAGCCACATTCAGCCCATGGGCCACAGATTGCTGACCTGACCCACAGAAAGATGTTTAGGCTGGCTGGCTCAAACATGAGCCTGCTCTATGATCTACGTACATGCTAAGTTATACAAAGTGTACTTTATCAATTCCAGTTTTGTGGCTGGCCTGAAAAGAGAACTTGGTTTTCAGTCACCTGTTCTCCTAAAAAAAAATCTCTGAAATTGATTATCTGACCATGTATTTCATTTAAAAAACATACTCAAAATGTGGGAAAATAAACAGATACCCTATTTTCATGCTGTATTATAGTGAAGAGATTCATTTTCTTTTCTAAAGGTTGAAGAATTGGTTTTAATTTTTCACATACGAGAAAAAATTTTTATAACAGAAAGTAAACAAATCCTATTGATTTCTAGAGTATCCACATATACCTGAGGGGAAAAAGTATTTATAGCAATTAACTGGGCATTGTAGAGTATCCCAAATATTTCTATATTTTAAAGGTATGTGTTCATTTATTTTCTGAATTGCTTTCATAATGTTTTCCCTGTGATGGTTATTGATTTCTGAAGCATCTTTCTAATATCTGTTTTTGACTTCTGGACTTTGTTTTGATGCATATCCTTTATTTACATTTGTCTTTTTTCCTTCATGGTTTTGGTTGTTCACTCTTGTCCAATCTTTATTATTCAAGAAGGAAAAAATAACTTTGTAGATTTGTTTTCCTAAAGCTCATAATGATGCTGTGTTTATTCCAATTATTTACTGTTGGAGGCTGCCATTTTCAGATAAATATTGGCCTAACAACTGAAGTTAATTTTGTAAGAAAATCAAGTATAAAAATTTAAGGATGGGATCTTTTAGTTTCTTAATTGTTCAGGCTCAAAGAATCCAAAATTTTTTTCCTTGCACATTAACAAAACATTGTAACATGTAGTTATTTAGTTATAATTCAGAATGTATGGAATGGTAAAAATCCCAATTGATCAAAAGAGGTCAACAGATTTTTTTCAAAACTTAAGTTTTCCCAAAAACCTATTCGAATCATGCTTTATTATGTTGGGAGAATTTTGGTTTTTTGTTTGTTTTGTTTTGTTTTTACCCCATTCCCCAAAATTTCCTCATAAAGGTTAATTTATAACTGCAATTTATCCAAAAAGTAATCGATTTTTTTTTCATTTTCAAGTCTAACCCTATTCTTCATATTCTCACCCATATTGTTTCTTGTGTATCATCTTTTAACTTCTTATCTTGAATTCCACTTTACATATGTGGGCACATACAGAAGAGTCACCACTTCTAACCTTAATTTTATACCACCTTTTTTACTTATGATCAGTAATGGCAAGTGCCTTTCATTTATTAAATTTTCAAAGCCTAGAACATTCTCAAAATTGGTTTGTTTCTACAAGAATTCCAAAATGGAAATGCCTAAAGAAATTTTGGTAAATATTTACTGAACTCGTACCAATTATGAGAGTACCGCTATGCTGGACACAGAGAGGTGTGCAAAAGTAAACTAAACCCAAGGCTTAGTCCCTGTCTCCCTAGTGTCTGTAAATTCACAATTCTGACATGGGACCCATAAACAGGCTTATAGATACCTGTACTATTACCTATAAATAGAATGCCAAACTTACTGGTTGAGAAATATCTTAGGCAGTAAATGAAATAGTAAATATTATGTATCCTGTAACTGGACCTAGGTATGTGCCTATAGAATCAGCTCAAAAGCCAGGACTACCTGGGAGACATGTTAAGAAGTAACATGTAGCATAAAAGTAACATGCATCAGAATTTTCTGCAATCAATCATGTCAGTATCATTGAGTATTTAAAAACTGCTGACAGGATTAAAGGTTCTAACGGCCACATTAGTGCAGTAGAGCACCTCTAGAGTGCCAGGTAAAACATGGCATTTTTCTCAGCAGCACCATTTTTGTGTGCAGCTAGCCTTGGGTAACACAGCACCATTTCTCGCAGACCAGAGTGCATTCTATCAGGCAGCGAGACTTGAAAATTAGATGTTTAATGTGGTTATGTGAAACTGTTGGGAATGTGCGTTTGGGGCATTAATGATGCTTGCCTGTTCTAGTTTCCCAAATTTTATTTAATGTCTTTCGTATCTTTTTCATTTTAAGGATATGATTAAGATTTTAAAATAACTATTTCAAAATAACTATAACTATTTTAATATTTTAAAGGTTTTCTTTAAATTTGTCCTTGTTTTCTAACAGTATTCAAAGCAGGAATTTTCTTTGAAGTGTGTACAGTTATTAGAAAAGCATTACTATGTTGTTTCCTATGGGACACATTTTACAAAGAAAGATACTTATATAAGAAAGTTTTTAATGAAGAGGTAGTGTTTCTAAGCCATTTAAACAATTTTTGTGTAATAGTCTAATTTCTTTGGTCTACCAACAAACTCAAATGTCTCATATTCAGTCCATCATGACTGTTTAAGAAATTGTACAAAGTTTAAATTAACAAAATACATTTAAAATTTTCTGTAATGATACTTGCAGGATAAAATTGATTCTGAATATGAGAAGGAAATAACCTTTCTAGTGGTATACCACTTTATATAAACCAAAACTTTAAATGTACCCAATGGGAATTCCCTGGTAGTCCTGTGGTTAGGACTGGGTGTTTTCACTACCGTGGCCCAGGGTCAATCCCTGGTCGGGGAACTAAGACCCCACAAGCCATGCTGCACAGCCAAAAATAAAATAAATAAATGTACCCAAATTCTTCTGGTGAATAATCTTGTTTTTAGTAAGAGTAATAAGAAAATTTAGGTCAGCCACCAAGCTAAGTATAAATGTATTACTGATCATATATAAAAATGTTAGTGATTTACTGGCTTGAGTCTTTTATATATATATATATATATATATATATATATATATACATATATATATATATATATATATATTTAACACTAGATTTGCATTTAGGTTCTTGTACAAATGACCCACAGGTTTGAACTGTGCAGTTCCACTTACATGAAGATTTTTTTTCAATGAATAGGTTCTACAGTACTACATGATCCGTGGTTGGTTGAATCCATGGATGCAGAATTTCAGATACATAGGGCCAACTCTAAAGTTACACATGAGTTTTCCACTGTGCTGGGGGTTGGCAACCCTAACCCACACATTGTTCAAGGGTCAACTGTATTGTCACCCAATCCCCTTGTTAGCAGCTGGATATATTTTGTGAGCAGAAACTAACCAGAATAACAGATAGAGCTTGATGCCAAACTGTCCCATATCAATATTAAATCCAGGAATGTGGTATCTTGACCACTTGATTGCATTATCTTGTCACTTGAGTGAATTATTTAGTAGCCTGATGTCCTGAAAATTAGTAATCATGCGAAAAGGTCTATGCTGCTCTAAATTAGGGTTTGCTTAAGATTCAAAAGTGGGTAAGGAAAATAGATCAGTAGAAAAGAGAAGTCCAACAGAAGGGTCCCAGCATGTGGAGAAACTTGGTCCATCAAGGGCTCCTGAGACAAACCATACACTTAACAGTACTTGAGATTGGTCCTCATGACCAGACACAGTAGGAAAGAGAAAAACCCAGAAATGTGTTCTTCATCAGTCTGCCCTCTGGTCTAACAAGTGATAGACAATTCTTCATTAAACTACTGCTATTCCAAACATCTTGAGGAGGTAAAATATTTTTTTAAAAATAATCAATAGGTTCCAGTACAAGATGATTCCAAACTCACCTCCTTCCATGGACAAACTGAATATACAGCTGTATACAGAACAGTTCCCTCTGAAAGAAATCTAGAATCTAGCTGAGCAACTCTTACACATCAGGTGAATGAGAAAAAACCCACACTGGAATGGGTAGGAGAGGCTGAGACACTATCTCACCATAAACCCCACCTGGCACAATGACACGACCAAGAGGGAACTCAGGACTACCAGTTTCTCCCTGAGGATCAAAAGGCTCAGACCCCACAGCTGGTGCTCCAACTTTTAAGACTTGGACCCAAGAGATGGGCCCCCAAAGCATGTAGCTTTGAAAGCCAGCAGGGCTTGCCTCCCTGAGACCCACAAGGCTAGTGCAATCTGAGAAGCAGTTCCTTACAGGATTGTATGGACTCACCATGGCTAATCCCCCAAGGCCTAGCACAGAGGGAACATACTGAAACTGCCCAGTCTTTACATGGAACAGGCCTATTTGCTTATCTTAAATGCTTTAGCCTGAACAGCAGTCTTCTACTTTAACACACTCCTAGGGACTCACTACATTACTACTCTACAGAGACCATGGAGGCTGGCAGGCACCATCTTTGTGTGCTCCCTCTGCCTCACACCGGATCACCATCACCTCCAGAGAAGGAGTTTGTGCAAACATCTGGCACCCCAGCTATTATGGCTGCCACCCAGGGGACATCCCTTGAACACCTGGTTCTGGTGGCCAGCAGTGCTTGTGGATCCCATAGGACTGTAGCAAACAAGCAGTTCCCCACAAGCCTCAGTGCAAAGAGAGCAGACAGAAATGCCATCTCCCAGTCATCCTCAAGAGGTGTATTTGCATACTTTAAAAGCTGCTGCCTGAGAATAGTTTCCAGTCAGCCTGCATCTAAGTGCGGGACTGAGATCCATCCCCTTTGGGACACTGACAGGTCTTGGTACACTCTCCACTACTGAGAGCCACTAAGAACAAAGAAGTCTGCTTGGAAGATCACAAAGATGTGATAGCTAAGAGCTAGGGCATGGTTAAATGATAAGGTTCATCTACACAAGAACTTCAAAACTGGGAGAGCTGGTTTTACCTAATGCATAGAAACCAACACAGAGTCAAGGAAAATGAAGAAACAGGACTATGTTCCAAACAAAGAACTAGATAAAACCTCAGAAAAAGACCTTAATGAAATGGAGGTAGTGATTTATCTAATAAAGTTTCAAAATACAGTCATAAAGATGTTCACTGAGGTCAGGAGAATGATGCATGAACAACATGAGAATTTCAATGCAGAAAATATAAGAATGTAGCAAGTAAAAATTACAGAGCTGAAGAATACAATAACTGAACTGAAAAATTCAGTAGAGGGGCCAACAGTACACTAAATGAATTAGAAAAAGTATCAGTGAAGTCAAAGACAAAACAGTGGAATTAATCAGAGCAGTGAAAAGTGAAAGAATGAAAAAGAGTAAAGATAGCTTATAGGACACCATCAAGCAACCCAGTATTTGCATTACAGGGGTCCCAGAAAGGGCAGAAAAATTTGAAGAAATAATGGCTATAAGCTTCCCTAACGTGGGAAAAAACACAGACACCCAGATCCAGGAAGCTCAGAGTTCTAAATATGATGATCTAAAGAGACCCACACTAAGACAAGTTATAACTAAATTGCAAAAGACAGAATCTTTAAAGCAGCAAGAAAGAAAAAAAAAACTTGTTTCATACAAGGGAACCTCCATAAGACTATAAGCAGATTTTTTTAGCAGAAACTTTGCAGGCCAGGAGGGAGTAGCATGGTGTATTCAACATGCTGAAAGAAACAAAAAACTGCCAACGAAGAATAGTCTACCTGGCAAAGTTGTCCTTCAGAATTGAAGAAGAGTTTTCCAGAAAAGCAAAAGCTGAAAGACTTCATCACCACTAGACATGGCTTACAACAAATGTTAAAGGGGATTCTTTAAGCTGAACTGAAATGACACTAGTTAGTAACAGGAAAACATACGAAAATATAAATCTCACTGGTAGAGGTAAATACATAATTAGATTCAGAATACTCTAATGCTGGTGAAGGTTAAAACACAAGTAACAAAAATAATGAATTACAATAATTTCTTAATGGATACACAAAAACAGATGTAAACTGTAACATCAAATACATAAGAGGGAGAAGTAAAAGCGTAGTTTTTGTAGGTTACTGAAGTTAAATTGTTATAGCATAAAACAGACTGTTATATATAAAAGATTATGTAAGTCTCATAGTAACCACAAAGCAAAAACCTACAGTAGAGTCACAAGAGATAAAGAGAAGAGAATCAAAGCATATCATTACAGATCATCATCAATTCACAGATGAAGGCAACAGAAAAGAAGAACAAAGGAACTACAAAATAGCCAAAAAACAATTAAGAGATGGTATTAGTAAGGCCTCATCAACCTATAATCTAAATGTAAATGAATTTAATCTCCAAGCAAAACACACAGAATGGCTGGATGGATTAAAAAAAAAAAAAAACCCAACTATATGCTACTGACAAGAGACTCACTTCAGCTTTAAGGATACAGATAGTCTCAAAGTGAAGGGATAGGAAAAGATTTCATGCAGATGGAAACCGAAAGAAAGCTGGGATAGCCACACTCATACCAGAGAAAATAGACTTTAGCACAAAGCAAGTAATAGTGACAGAGAAGGTCATTATATAATAATGGTGTCAGTCCAACAAGAAAATGTAACATTTGTAAATATTTATGCACCCAACATAGGAGTACCTAAATATATAGAGTAATTATTAACAGATTTAAAGGGAAAAATTGACAGCAATACAATAATAGTAAAGGACTTCAATATCCCACTTTTATCAATGGATAGATCTTCCAGACAGAAGATCAATAAGGAATCAGTGGACTTTTAAACAACACGTTTGGCCAGATGGACTTAACAGACATTTACAGAACATTTCATCCAAAAGCAGAAAAATACACATTCTTTTCAAATGTACATGGAACATTATTCAGGGTAGATCATATGTTAGGCCACAAAACAAGTCTTAATTTAAGAAGTTTGAAATCATATCAGGCATATCCTCTGACCACAATGGTGTGAAACTAGAACACAATTATAAAAGGAAGACTTGAAATTTTTCAGATATGCAGAGATTAAACAGTATGCTCCTGAACAGCAAATGGGTCAAAGAAGAAATCAAAAGGGAAATCAAAAAATAATTTGAGACAAATGAAAATGGAAGTACAAAATACCAAAAGATATGGGATGCTGCATTTCTAAGAAGCAAACACCAATAAAAAGCCTACCTCAAGAAACAAGAAAAGTGTCAAATAAACAGCCTAACTTTACTCCTAGAGGAACTAGAAAAACAAGAACAAACAAAGCCCAATGGTAGCAGAAGGAAGGAAATAAATATCAGAGCAGAAATAAATGAAACAGAGACTAAAAAGTAAACAGAAAAGATCGATGAAACTAAGAGATGGTTTCTTGGAAAGATAAAATTGACAAAACTTTAAATTGGATAGATGAGAAGAAATGGATAATTCCGAGAACATACAACCTACCAAGACTGAATTATAAAGAAACAGAAAATCTGAACAGACCCATTACTGGTAAGGAGGTTGAATTAGTAATCAGAAACTTTCCAACAAACAAAAGTCTAAGACCAGATGGCAACCTTTCTCAAACTCTTCCAAAAAATAGAAGAGGGAAACTTCCAAACTCATTTTAGGAGGCAAGCATTACCCCAATACCAAGACCAGTCAAGGAAACTATAAGAAAGGAAAATTACAGGCCAATATCCCTAATGAACAATGATGCAAAAATCCTCAACAAATTATCATCAAACCTAATTCAAAAATACAGTAAAAGGATGAAACCCCATGATCAAGTGGGATTTATTCCAGAGGTGCAAGATGGTTCAACATCTGCAAATCATCTACTAATCACATTTTAAAAATGGAAGATAAAAATCATATGATCATCTCAATATATGCTGGAAAGTCATTTGACAAAATTCAACATCCATTCATAATAAAAACTCTCAAGAAGTAGGTATCGAAGGAATAGTACCTCAACATAATAAAGGCTGTGTGTGACAAACTAACAGCATACTCAATGGTGAAAAGTTGAACACTTTTTCTCTAAGATCAAGAACATGATAAGGATGTCCACCCTTGCCACTTTTATTTAGCATAGTACTGGAAGCCCTAGCCAGAGCAATTAGTCAAGAAAAAGAAATAAATGGTGTCCAAATCTGAAGGGAAGAAGTAAAAGAGTTTCTACTTGCAGATGACATATTATATATAGAAAACCCTGAAGACTCTACCAGAAAACTGTTAGAACTAATAAATTAGTAAAGTTGCAGGATACAAAATGAATAGACAAAAATCATTTGCATTTCTATAAACTAATAAACTGTCAGAGAAGTTAAGAAAACAATTCCATTTACAATTGCATCAAAAAGGATATCTAGGAATAAATTTAACCAAGGAGGTCAAAGACCTGTACAGTAAAAACTATAAGACATTGATGAAAGAAATTGAAAAGACTCACATGAATGGAAAGACATTCCATACTCATGGATTGGAAGAATATTGTTAAGATGTCCATACTACACAAAGCAATCTGTAGGTTCAATGCAACATCTATCAAAATTCCAATGGGGGAACTTCCCTGGTGGCACAGTGGTTAAGAATCCACCTGCCAATGCAGGGGACACAGGTTCGATCCCTGGTCTCGGAAGATCCCACATGCTGTGGAGCAACTAAGCCCATGTGCCACTACTACTGAGCCTGCACTCTAGAGCCCACATGCCACAACTACTGAAGCCCACACACCTAGAGCCCGTGCTCTGCAACAAGAGCCTGTGCTCTGCAACAAGAGAAGCCACCACAATGAGAAGCCCGCACACTGCAACAAAGAGTAGCCCCTGCTTGCTGCAACTAGAGAAAGCCCGTGCACAGCAACAAAGGCCCAACACAGCCAAAAATTAATTTAAAAAAAATTCCAGTGGCATTTTTCACAAAACTACAACAAACGATCTTAAAATGTGTACAGAACCACAAGACCCCCAAATAGCCAAAACAATCTTGAGAAAGATTGTATTTCAAAGTTACAGTAATCAAAATAGTATTACGCTATTTTTGAGTAAATTTAAATTTAAACTTAGCCTAACTAGTCACTAAGCTTTCTTTTCTTAGTTCTGCATTTTGTTTCTTTTACTTTCTATGTTGCTAAACAAGTGAAAAAAAATGTTTAATGATTTATAAAAGTGATATGTGTATTTATATAATAAAATTTTCAGGCTTGGAATAGCAATGTTTCGTATGGTTTACTATAAAAACTGAGGTTATTGTTAGATCAACTGCACTGTGATTTTTAAAACTACCTCAGCAATTCATTCTCTCCCAAAAACAAGTCACCACAGAACACAAGACTCAATAATATGACATATCAAAAGGCCTTAATCTAAATCACTATATAAGGGGTTAGGAAAGCTAATTTAATCTGTATTAACTATAATGATAAATTCAAAATGCAAAAAACATACCTATTTTACTACAGAGATTAAGTTACTTTTAGAATTCATTTTGTTGATGTGTTTTGCGTAAACTTTGAAAAAGCCTAAATGAGAAATTTTTCTACTTCCTTCCTCCAATATTTACAATTATCTTCTCTTAGGATCAAAGCCATGGCTTTCTTATGTTCTGCTCTGTTTTCAGAACCTAGCACATGTATGTATAATATATACTCTAATTAACAACCAGCAGTATCGTTCTGTATTGTTAAATTTGTTAAAATTAATTTGCCAGTAATTCAACTGTGATAAGAATTGTTGGCTAGAAGTTATACTCATATTTTTTCTTTTTTATATTCTTTTATTGTTATTATTTTGAGGTGCACAACGTAATGATTCGACATTTGTGAAGTGATCACGGTAAATTTAGTTTAGTTTAATTGACAGTGCAACCAAGGGCATTGAATCAACAAATATCAAACTTAGCATGTCCAAAACTGAACTTATATTTCTCTTTCAAATGTGTTCTTCCTTAGAATTTACACTTTGTTAAGGCAGTTATTCTAAGGGTCCAGCTAAAACTTTGGAGTCATCATAATTCCCTCTTCATTGTCCCTAAGCCATCCATCAGTCATTTCATCTGCATATTCTACCTCATCTTTATATCTAGATTCTGTGCTCTTCACAGATCTCTACTATATTATTTCAGCCCTTTATCATTTCTGACCTGCTATTTTACAGCAATCCTTCAGTCTCTTTGCTTACATTTAAATATAATTTTAATTTTACTCTATAGAAGTTATACTCATTTTATGCCCCCAAATTTGTAGATGATCTATAAGTTTAATTAGCAGATTTTATAATGCTTAGAGGGTATTATAATAGATATGGAAATTTTTAGAAGTTAGTAATTTTTATTGTACACTTAAGGTAGCTTTACTTACCAAGAAAGCACCTATTCCTTTGAAGGGAACTTTCTCAAAGAATTTTTATGATTTCATAATTTCTTTTTTCTCCATTCAGTCCCTATGACAGACTTCCCCCGAAAGATCTTAATCAGAAATAACACCAGGCACCAGTAGATGGCAGTGAAAAATAAGCAGAGACGTAGAAGGTATTTCATTACTCAGAAAATGCTGTTTCTACTTCAGTACTGAATGAGAATTCACACAGCCCAGTTTGCCTTTGTTTTTCACCAAAAACCCTGACTATCAGTCACATACATTTGACTGTGAGAAACTGCAGAGAAACTAACACTGTACTTTGCATCCAAAAGTTTATAATCTAGTATAGCAACTAAGACAAAGAAATACTCAAGCATGTGAATGATACGAAAGAATAAATTTAAGACAGTCATATAGGCATATATACTACTGTAGACAAGTAAACATATATACATATATTGAGGCTCAGTGATTCCCATTCATGACAAATGCTGGCTAGATAACAGTGTACATGGATTACTTTTAAGAAATTAAAACATTAAACTGTACTAATAATATTTTAATTTTTTTATTCAAAGTCTCCTCAGGATATTTGGTGTTTTAATACTGCTTTAATTCATGAAATAAGAGGTTCAGTGTTTGGGTAAAAAGAACTGAGCCCTGGTTTAAGAAATGTGTTTCCTGGATTCTAGTTTTGGTTCAACTACTTATTAACTCCAAGTTTGGACAAACTGCTTTATCTCTCTGTACCCTGATCAACTCCTTTGCTCAGTGGTAAAACTATCTCTTCTTTCTACTTCATCAGGTAGTTATGTAGACAAAATGAGATAACATGTTTAAATATATATATATATATATGTGTGTGTGTGTGTGTGTGTGTGTGTGTGTGTGTATATATATATATTCAGGAAACAGAAATCAAGAAAGTGAGGAATTTTGTAGGACAGAGGACATAGTTTCTTTAAAAAATAAAAATAAAAAATATATAGCAAAGGGCTTCCCTGGTGGCGCACTGGTTGGGAGTCCGCCTGCCGATGCGGGGGACACGGGTTTGTGCCCCGGTCCGGGAGGGTCCCGCGTGCCACGGAGCGGCTGGGCCCGTGAGCCATGGCCGCTGAGCCTGCGCGTCCGGAGCCTGGACTCCACAACGGGAGAGGCCACGGCAGTGAGAGGCCCGCGTACAGCAAAAACAAACAAAAACAAACAAATATATAGCAAGAAAAAAATACAGGTGGAAGGGTAATCTATAGATTAAAAGAGATATTAGAGAGAGGGGCTTTTGAGTTACATTAGCTAAAGGCAACGTATGGACTTTATTTAGATTTTGATTTGAACAAACAGACTGCAAAAAATTTTATGAAACGGCGATATTTAGAACACTGAGTGTATATTTGATACTAAACAAGTATTCAATGAAGGGGAATTGTTTTCAGGTATGTTAATGGTATCTACCAAATGAAATGTCTGGGATTTGCTTGAAAGTAATTCAGTGACTAGGATGTGGGGGAAAACGAAATAAAACATAACCAAAACAAGGGAAAAAATAATCTAGGGGCTGGAAGTGGTTGTTAATGAAATAAGACTGTGATATCTTATTAACTATTGGAGCTGAATAAAATGGACAAATTAGGGTTTGGTATAGTATTCAACTTTTTATTTTCTATTTGAAAATTTCCATAATAAAGTTTTTAAATAACTAAGTTTACTTTTTAAAAAAGCAACATATTGACTTCATAACGAAGATATTACCGAACTTTTATGCAGAACACCAAATGACAAATTTATAATCATCTCTTTGCCAGATATAAATCCGTTTGCTGAATTAGGAAAGGTAGGAAAATTACTACAGGATAAAGATGGAGTTGGTTGGCACTAAGTAGGACTATTTTGGAAGGGAATATGTGCAATTCATTTTCCTATCATTCCTCCCTCCCAGCTTGGAACCTGAGAGCCATTTCACTGTTTAGAGCCTGTGTAATTGGCCCACATTGTCAGAATGCTTGAAAATTATGATGCTGTTTCCTCACTCAGGTCATAAGGCTGAATTCTCAGAGAGAAAGAATTGACTAGAGATTGTCTAGTCGAACCAGACTAATAAAACTAAAGACTGATGATACACAGAAGTCTCACCATCTTCTGCAAGGGTGACCTGAGGGGCAGGGTACATCATCTCCCTAAAATGACCTTCTCTGCTGTTCCTAAGGGTCATTTCCTTGCCTGGCAGCACCTAGCCCATGCCCTTGATGGATACCACAGCTTTGAATTGCCAGCCATCAGTGCCTGCTCCTCTCAGGGGTGCTCTTTCCTGAACTGAATCTCTCTTTCCAGCCCTGGATCAATTGATCTCTTTCTCTCTCTGCAGCCCAAAAGTTCGCTGTTATTCTCTCAGTACTGCTTCTATACAAAAACTTGTGTTTATGAGAAACTAGACTTTTTCCCTATAAACAGCACTTTAAGAGAGCTTTGTGCGTTGTGCAGCATCTATTCGAATAAGACGATTCTGAACACCTTTGAATAACATTATTCATTTAAGAAACGTGGTATATAGTAAATTGTTATATAATTAATGTATGAAATGGACTCACACGGATTCTAGTCTGGGATATATTCCATACAACCCCCGTTCCCTTAACTCCTTCCTTCTGTGTTCTAAGGCAGAGCACAGGCTTCCCCTTGGCTTCGGATGTGCTTCCATCATCCTCGGAGTCACAGTTTTTCTTACCCTTGCCCTGTCTTCTTGAGTAGGGCCCATCATTCCTTCTGATGTTACATGAATTTAGTTCTCGAGGGAACCTAGGAGCAACTCTCAAGATTCTTTGCACGTCCCAGCCATGAGGTACACATGCACACAAATTGGGCCCAGAAACATTCTTAGGTAAGCCATCATGCCCCAAGTTGGAGGCACAAATTCAGTCCTACTGAGTCTAGTAGCTTTTGAAAAGGAGATTCCCTTGGTTTGAGAGGAGAAAATTGGGAAGGATTCAAGCACCTACATTTTTGCTGTAATGTTATTTTCAGATTTCACAACAGTCTATGACTAATTATTTTTAAAGACCATGAAGAGAAAGTTCTGCTCACATCAGGAGGTGAAAACTCCAGTGGAAATAGTGGGGATCAAGGGGTCAGAATGAGTAGGATCTCTGCAACAGAGACCAGTGGTTTGGAAGTCTGTTTGAAGGAATTAGTGATAGAGGTAATTTGATAATGATCACCTGTTTCCTCTTGCAATACAAAAGATTAAACTGGGGTGGTACGTAATAGGTAATACTAACATGGTAAAGTTCAATTTGAAACAAAATTATCTCCAAAAATCTCTTATGCATTGAAAAAAATATTGGCTGGGATCAGCTAAGGAACAGATTCACCTAAGCACAGTCTTAGTGTTTCCTACAACTGCAGTCCTATATCCAAATCAGTTGCAGCCCCACTGGTCACATGAACACCAGAGGGGATGATCCATAGTCACGGTGTTACCACTTTCTGTATTCAGTCCAGCTCCAGCAAGGGACACATCACCCACTAGTTTGGGGGCTTCTGCTTCTTAAGGCTCTAGAAACTGGGGAAGGAAATATCTGCTTTATCTACTGTTGACCTGGTGTTTTGATTTCCGAATAGTTTACAAGTTCTGCTGTTCAAGAAGTTCAGGCAAACCTATGAACTACTACTGAACAGTACGTGAGTTAGAACAAAAATGTGCCTGTGCTTGGTCTTGCCAATTGAAAAGTCAAAGAAATCTAATTTAGTCTAAATGGGTATAGAAATGAAGGTAGTCATGTGAGATTTAATAGGCAAAGATTATCTTAGGAGTTAGATGCCTCTTAGTTGAACTAATGATTAGTAGAAAACTAAGACATACTCTTTCACTATAATCTCAGGTGTAAGTGTAACAAATATTTTAAAGGGCCACTATTTAGTGAACATGAGAGAAAACTAGAGTAAAAATAAGAAAGGATAAATAAGAAGTATTAAAAGTTGAAAATTGGGCCTCCCTGGTGGCACAGTGGTTGAGAGTCCGCCTGCCGATGCAGGGGACGCGGGTTCGTGACCTAGTCCGGGAAGATCCCACATGCCACGGAACGGCTGGGCCCGTGAGCCATGGCCACTGGGCCTGCACGTCCGGAGCCTGTGCTCCGCAACGGGAGAGGCCACAACAGTGAGAGGCTCACATACCGCAAAAAAAAAAAAAAAAAAAAAAGAGTCACTAACATATTTTAGGGGGCTAAATGCTTGGTATTCATTTAGTTTGCATGACTTTCTACATGTGAAATTTGAGAAGTTTGTAAAGTTAAGTATTTTGGCCTTAGAGAACTGAACAATACTTAGATGTGTTTAAATCTGCTATATAAAATGTCAAATGTATAAACAACAAGGTCCTATTGTATAGCACAGGGGACTGTATTCAATATCCTGTAATAAACCATAATGGAAAAGTATATGAAAAAGAATACACACACGCAAACACAAATATATATCTGAACCACTTTGCTGTACACCAGAAAATAACACATGTAAATCAACTATACTTCAGTAAAAAATAAAATGTCAAATGTAAAAGCCGTTATCTAATTAAGCATGTTTTCCCTTTTTTAAAAAATAAGTTACAACAGTATAATCATGCCTTCTAGCACCAAGAATCAAATAACTTTAGTTGCTCAATATATCAATTACATAATAACCTTGGCTGCTTAATATATCAGTTATATTGCCTGCTATATGCTGAGTTTTTTTTTTACATTGCCTTTGCTTTATTCTCTATCTTATTTCTTCCAAGTAACTGTATCCCTTCTCCTCTTCTATCCAACTATGTTCACTATTTAAATTTTATGACTTATTTTCAAGTAAATATTTTTTAATATTCTTCATTTGGGATAAAATATACACTCTATAAATTCAGTGGATAAATACCCACACACAGATCTACCCTACATGAAATGTGTTCCCTCAGAAGTGGGCCAATTCATCCATTATGGGATCAAGCCATAAAAATTGAATCCAAACAGTAATTCTCAATTTAAAAAAAGAAAGTCTAGAGCCTCATTTTCAGTCCTCCTTAATCATAACTAGTTGGCAACAAATGTTGGCATTTCTTGGTGTGAATAAGCCTTAACATAAAAACTTCTCACAGTCTCAAGAGTTAGAATTTAAGGGAGAAATGTATTCAGGTGGCCATTTATACACAGTATTTTTTAAATACCATTTTGGCCAAATGAATATCAAGTGGGTTGCTGTCAAGTGAAATTTTAAAAGCACATAAACATCTTGAACTTTACAAGTTCAGCCCGGGGACTTCCCTCGTGGTCCAGTGGTAAAGAATCAGCCTTACAATGCAGGGGACGTGGGTTCCATCCGTGATCGGGAAACTAGGATCCCACATGCCGCAGGGCAGCTAAGCCCTCGCACCACAACTACTGAGCTCACATACCTCAACTAGAGAACCCACGTGCCACAAACTACAGAGCCCACATGCCCTGGAGCCTGCGTGCCACAACTAGAGAAGAGAAAACCTGCACGACACAGAGAGAAGCCCACGCTCCACAACAAAAGATCCCGCATGCCTCAACGAACATCCCACATGCCACAACTAAGACCAGACACAGCCAAAAATAATTTTTTTTAAAAAATGGTGTGATGAATTGAGAGATTGGGATTGACATGTATACACTGATGTGTATAAAATGGGTGACTAATAAGAACCTGCTGTATAAAAAAATAAAAATAAATTAAATTAATTAATTAAATAAATAAATAAAATTCAAAAATTCAAAAAAATTTCAGCCTGGCTAGACGTCATTATGTGTCCTGACACTATGCAGGGGAAAATAGATTTGTCCATGATGATTATATAGCTATTAACAGACTATTGGCCCAAACTGCTCCAATTCCATGTCTCATCTTGAAGATACTCTTCAAACTGGCCTATTCTGTGAAATTTTCCTTGACATGTGAAACCTGGCTCCAATAATGACTACTATATTCTGCCTCTCACTTCTTTTCTGCTTAATAAATCCAGCATCCAGGCATACATATTATACACAGTGTTTTGAGACACTCAAATATAATGTGGATAAGACACTTCAAAAACAGGAATATAGTCATTATAAGATGCAATAAGACTTCTAGTCAGAATTTATAGAATCATGTTTTAATTAATTGCAACATGGGTATAAAACAGATGTTTAAAAGTCCAAAGTGCATCTCACATTTCAACAATGGATGTTTAAAGTGTTTGTAAGTTATATTTTGCATTTGACTAAGTACTGAAAATGTGAATTTTAAATTAAATTCCAAACAGTATTCTAGAGAATCAGAAAATTGGATTCTAAAACTCACTGTGTAAGTTTAGGCCTGTCCACTTGTCTGTTTTCTTGATCTAGACTGCATGAACCTTGAAGGCTAGGACTGTATCAGCATTCAACACATTTTTGGAGAATAAATGAATGAAAGGAAAAATAGGTATGCAAGTCCACTTATAAGCAGTTCTCACAAATGTATATAAACCATCAATGAACAATTGTTCTTTAAACTCTGTGCTGTGATCTTTCAGTTTTCATTAGAATTAACTGCATCAGTTGAAGTATGTGTTTTATTGAATTAACTAAGTTTACACTACTGTAGTTGGTTATCTTTGTGAGAGGGGTTTGAGGGTGTGGAACAGGATATTCTGAAGTTCAAAAATAATGTAAAAGACATATTCTTCTTTTTTTCCCCAGAAGTTTTTCATTAAAGCTGTTACCAGCCCTGGTAGAATTGCTTGGTTTCTTTTACAGCTTCATGTTTGGTCCCTCAAATTAATGTCCAAAACAAGTTCCATCCATGGATTTGGTGTTTAACATATCCCTCCCTTTTTTTTTTTTTTGCGGTACGCTGGCCTCTCACTGTTGTGGCCTCTCCCGTTGCGGAGCACAGGCTCCGGACGCGCAGGCTCAGTGGCCATGGCTCATGGGCCCAGCCGCTCCACAGCATGTGGGATCTTCCCGGACTGGGGCACGAACCCACGTCCCCTGCATCGGCAGGCAGACTCGCAACCACTGCGCCACCAGGGAAGCCCATATCCCATTTTTTGAAAGAACAACTCTTTGTACCCCACAAACTACAGAGCTATTGACTTATACCAGTCCATCTGAAATGCAAGCCAGTTTGTTTCTTGATAAATTACAAGACTGTAATCTCAAAGTGAGTACATCTTAGGTTCAACTCTTCCACTAATGGAACACTGTGATCCTCTTTGTCATCCTTCCTTTGGCCTGCCTGAACAGGAATCATTTATGAGCTAGCTGTATGAGTTCAACATAACCAATATCATTCAACAAAAATTTATTGAGCACTTATAAAGTAAAGGCTTTGTTCTAGGCATTTAAGATAAAGTAAATTTCTTCATCTCATGAAGATTTGATTCTCTCAGTGAGAGACTGAAAATAAACACTTAGCATAAGTAAATGTTATAGTATGTTACAAGTATGTTATAGAATAGAGAAAAAGGTAGAACAAGGTAAGAGGGATTGAGAGTACAGGGGCAGCAGCAGGAGGGTTACAGTATTAAATAAGGTAGGCAGGAAGAGTCTGCCTTTGAAGGAGACTATCTGTGGGTGGAGCATATCAGTAGTGAGAATAGCTAAAGAGCAGGCTCCAACACATGCTAGGCAAGTTCAAGGAATGGTAGGGAGCCTACTGTGGCTGGAGAGGAGTAAGCTACTGGAGAGTAGTAAGGTTTGAGGAGAAACTGAGAATTGGGAGCCAGACCATAGAGAGCCTTGCAGGTCATTATAAGCACTTTAACTTTTACTCAGCGTGGAACTGTTAAATTCCAGAACCAAACAGAAGGCCCTAAAAACTTCCAGACAAGAAACACACATACACATACACAAAAACACACACACTAAGTTACCTACAGAAGAACAAGAATTAGACTGTAATTGGAACTCTGGATATGTTGGAAAACTGTGAAGGAAAGACTTTCAAGTTCTGGGAGGAAAATATTTTTAATCTAGGCTTCTATACACACCTACCCAGACACAAATAGCAAGCAGGTAATAAAGATATTTTCTCGGGAATTCCTTGGTTAGGACTCCATGCTTCAGGGAGTTCGATCCCTGGTCAGGGAACTAAGATCCCGTGAGTCATGTGGTATGGCCAAAAAAAAAAAAAAAGTTTCCTTAAAAAAAAAATAAATATTTTTTTCTCTTAGGCAGTTAGCTGATGGTATGCCTCCACTAAATGAAGGCATTTAAAAAAATGTGTGAGATCCAAGAAACAATGGCTCTGACCCAAGAAAGCAGTGAAGCAAAATCACAAGACAACAACTGAACAAGAAGATTAAAGGTGACCAGGTCAGATTGGAGCCAGAAAGTGAGGCCCTGGGAAAGAAATCTCTGAGGACGGAGGGGGAAGTATAAGGGCACGTTCATGTCTGGGAAAAACTAGAATATATAGGAAGTAATTGGTGGGGTGTAGAAATGAAGAATGCACTCAGACTCTCTTCTTTGAGTAATCATAGCATTAAAACTAGAGTAAGGGGACTTCACTGGTGGCGCAGTGGTTAAGGATCCACCCGCCAGTGCAGCAGACTGCGGTTCGATCCCTGGTCCAGGAAGATCCCACATGCCGCGGAGCACCTGAGCCCGTGCACCATGACTACTGAGCCTGTGCTCTAGAGCCTGTGAGCCATGACTACTGAGCCCACGTGCCACAACTACTGAAGCCTGGGTGCCTAGAGCCCGTGCTCTGCAACAAGAAAAGCCACTGCAATGAGAAGTCCACGCACTGCAATGAAAAGTACACACACTGCAATGAGGAGTAGACACTGCTCGCTGCAACTAGAGAAAGCCTGCACACAGCAACAAAGACCCAATGCAGCCAAAAATAGATAAATAAATAAATTTCTTTAAAAGAAAAGAGAAAACTAGAGTAAGAAATATGTCTAGCCCACTACTTGGCTTTTCAGTGAACTATTTTTTTATTTTTTATTTTTATAAATTTATTTATTTTTGGCTGTGTTGGGTCTTCATTGCCACATGCAAGCTTTCTTTAGTTGCGGTGAGAGGGGCCTACTCTTTGTTGCAGTGTGCTGGCTTCTCATTGCAGTGGCTTCTCTTGTTGCGGAGCATGGGCTCTAGGCGCATGGGCTTCAGTAGTTGCAGCACGCAGGCTCAGTAGTTGTGGCTTGCGGGCTCTAGAGCGCAAGCTCAGTAGTCGTGGTGCACAGGCTTAGTTGCTCCACGGCATGTGGGATCATCCCAGACCAGGGCTCGAACACATGTCCCCTGCATTGGCAGGTGGATTCTTAACCACTGCACCACTGGGGAAGTCCAGTGAGCTAATTTTTTAAATAAAACATAGAAATAAAATTAATTAGTCATGAAAATGCAAATACTGTCATTGATTTTCAGATTAACAACACAAAAATAAATATACACTGATCCAAATAAAGGGAAGGGTAGGAGCACTAATGTCCTTATCTCCCAGAGAGAAGACAGACTCTGTAGTTCAGGGGTTGCAAACTCACATAGCCCAGTAGGCAAAGTAAATGAGGGCAGTTAGAACATGTCCTGTCTAAATGGGGCAGCAGCAGCTCCTTAGGTCCAAAGGATTGCTGACATGAAGAAACAGAGACCCAGAGATTCCAATGTACCAAGAAAAGTCTGGATTTTTATGAAAAATCTTTTAATGTTGACAACTACTTTAAAACATTTAAAAATATTAATAGGGCCAAACAATGCCAGATCCAGCCCAGGGTTTCCAGCTTATGACATTGCTATAGCAGATGGACAAGAAAATGAAGAAAGGTGTTTGAAGGTACAGAGTTAACTAATGGATGAAGAAGCTGAGCTGGCAGCAGCAGCTTTAAAACATGGGAGGTCACTCTTGCCATTTCTATTTAACACAGTATTGGAAGTCCTAGCCATAGTAATCAGACAAAAGAAAAAGAAATTAAAAGCCTTCAGATTGGAAGGGAAGAAATAAAACTGCCACTATTTGCAGATGCCATGATACTACATATAGAAAATTCTAAAGTCTCCACCAAAAAACTATTAGACTTAATAAATGAATTTAGTAAAGTTTCAGGATACAAGATTAATATACAGAAATCTGTTGCTTCTCTATACATTAAAAATTAACTATCAGAGAATTCAAGAAAAAAATCACATTTACAATTATATCAAAAAGAATAAAATACCTGGGAATAAACTTAACCAAGGAGGTAAAATACATATATGCTGAAAACTGTACAACATTGATAAAGGAAATCAAAAAGGACTCAAAGAAATGGAAAGATATTCTGTGCTCTTGGATTGGAAGAATTAATACTATTAAAATGGTATACTACTCAAAACAATTTGCAGATTTAATGCAATCTCTATCAAAATATGCAGGACATTTTTCACAGAAATAGAACAAATAATCCTAAACTTTATATGGAACTGCAAAAGACCCTGAATAGCCAAAGCAATCTTGAGAAAAAAGAACAAAGCTGGAAGTGTCATTCCCCAAGACTTCAGACTATGCTACAAACCTACAATCATCAAAACACAAAAACAGACACATAGGTCAATGCAAGAAAACAGTGAGCCCAGAAATAAACACATGCATTTATGGTCAATCTATGACAACAGAGGCAGGAAGATACAATGGAGAATGGACAGTCATTTCAATAAGTGGTACTGGGAAAACTTGACAGCTACATGTAAAAGAATAAAATAACAACATTTTCTCCACAATATACAAAAGTAAACTCAAAATGAATTAAAGACCTAAATGTAAGACTGGAAACTATACAACTCATAGAAGGAGACATAGGCAGAACACTCTTTGACATAAACTGTAGCAATATTTTTTTTGGATGTCCTTTTAGGCAAAGGAAACAAAAAGCAAAAATAAACAAATGGGACCTAATCAAACTTAAAAGCTTTTGCACAGCAAAGGAAACCATTGACAAAACACAAAGACAGCCTACTGAATGAGAGAAAATCTTTGCAAATGATATGACTGATAAGGAGTTATTATCAAAAAATACATAAACAGGAGCCAGGAACCAAGATGGCGGAGTAGGACATGCTCTCACCCCCTCATGCAAGAATACCAGAATCACAACTAGCTGCTGGACAATCATCGACAGGAAGACACTGGAACTCACCAAAAAAGATACCCCACATCCAAAGACAAAGGAGAAGCCACAGTGAGATGGTAGGAGGGGGCGCAATCACAGTAAAATCAAATCCCATAACTGATGGGTGGGTGACTCACAGACTGGAGAACACTTATACCACAGAAGTCCACCCACTGGAGTGAAGGTTCTGAACCCCACGTCAGGCTTCCAAGCCTGGGGGTCTGGCAATGGGAGGAGGAATTCCTAGAGAATCAGACTTTGAAGGCTAGTGGGATTTGATTGCAGGACTTCAACAGGACTGGGAGAAATAGAGACTCCACTCTTGGAGGGCACACACAAAGTAGTGTGTGCGTCGGGACCCAAGGGAAGGAGCAGTGACCCCAGGGGAGACTGAACCAGACCTACCTGCTAGTATTGGAGCATCTCCTGCAGAGGCTGGGGGTGGCTGTAGCTCACCGTGAGGACAAGGAAATTGGCAGCAGAGGCTCTGGGAAGTACTCCTTGGCGTGAGCCCTCCCAGAGTCTGCCATTAGCCCATCAAAGAGCCCAGGTAAGCTCCAGTGTTGGGTTGCCTCAGGCCAAACAACCAACAGGGAGGGAACCCAGCCCCACCCATCAGCAGGCAAGCAGATTAAAGTTTTACTGAGCTCTGCCCACCAGAGCAACAGCCAGCTCTACCCACCACCAGTCCCTTCCATCAGGAAACTTGCACAAGCCTCTTAGATAGCCTCATCCAGCAGAAGGAAGACAGCAGAAGCAAGAAGAACTACAATCCTGCAGCCTGAGGAACAAAAACCACATTCACAGAAAGATAGACAAGATAAAAAGGCAGAGGGCTATGTACCAGATGAAGGAACAAGATAAAATCCCAGAAAAACAACCAAACGAAGTGGAGATAGGCAACCTTCCAGAAAAAGAATTCAGAATAATGACAGTGAAGATGATCCAGGACCTTGGAAAAAGAATGGAAGCAAAGATGGAGAAGATGCAAGAAATGTTTAACAAAGACTTTGAAGAATTAAAGAACAAACACCTAGAAGAATTAAAGAACAAACAAACAGAGATGAACAATACAATAACTGAAATGAAATCTACATTAGAAGGAATCAATAGCAGAATAACTGAGGCAGAAGAATGGATAAGTGACCTGGAAGACAGAATGGTGGAATTCAGTGCTGCAGAACAGAATAAAGAAAAAAGAATGAAAAGAAATGAAGACAGATTAAGAGACTTCTGGGAAAACATTAAACGCAACAGCATTCGCATTATAGGGGTCCCAGAAGGAGAAAAGAGACAAAAAGGACATGAGAAAATATTTGAAGAGATTATAGTCGAAAACCTCCCTAACATGGGAAACAAAAGAGCCATGCAAGTCCAAGAAGCTCAGAGAGTCCCATACAGGATAAACCCAAGGAGAAACACACCGAGACACATAGTAATCAAATTGGCAAAAGTTAAAGACAAAGAAAATTATTGAAAGCAGCAAGGGAAAAACGACAACATACAAGGGAACACCCATAAGGTTAACAGCTGACTTCTCAGCAGGACCTCTACAAGCCAGAAGGGAGTGGCATGATATACTTAAAGTGATGAAAGGGAAGAACCTACAACCAAGATTACTCTACCTGGCAAGGATCTCATTCAGATTTGATGGAGAGATCAAAAGCTTTACAGACAAGCAAAAGCTAAGAGAATTCAGCACCACCAAACCAGCTCTACAACAAATGCTAAAGGAACTTCTCTAAGTGGACACACAAGAGAAGAAAAGGATCTCCAAAAACAAACCCAAATCAATTAAGAAAATGGTCATAGGAACATACATATCTATAATTACCTTAAATGTGAATGGATTAAATGCTCCCACCAAAAGACACAGATTGGCTGAATGGATACAAAAACAAGACCCATATATATGCTGTCTACAAGAGACCCACTTCAGACCTAGAGACACATACAGACTGAAAGTAAGGGGATGGAAAAAGATATTCCATGCAAATGGAAACCAAAAGAAAGCTGGAGTAGCAATTCTCATATCAGACAAAATAGACTTTAAAATAAGGACTATCAGAAGAGACAAAGAAGGACACTACATAATGATTAAGGGATCGATCCAAGAAGAAGATATAACAATTGTAAATATTTATGCACCCAACATAGGAGCACCTCAATACAAAGTAAATGACACATCTATGAACTTACAACAAATGACAAAAAAATAAATAAATAAATAAATAAATAAATAAATAAATAAATAAATAAAATAAAGAATGTTACAAGAGACAAGGAAGGACACTACATAATGATCAAGGGATCAATCCATGAAGAAGATATAACAATTGTAAACATATATGCACCCAACACAGGCGTACCTCAGTACATAAGGCAACTGCTAACAGCTATAAAAGAGGAAATTGGGGCTTCCCTGGTGGCGCAGTGATTGAGGGTCTGCCTGCCGATGCAGGGGACATGGCTTCGTGTCCCAGTCCGGGAGGATCCCACATGCCGCAGAGCCACTGGGCCCATGGGCCATGGCCGCTGGGCCTGCATGTGCGGAGCCTGTGCTCCATAGCGGAAGAGGCCACAACAGTGAGAGGTCCACGTATCACAAAAAAAAAAAAAAAAGAGGAAATTGACAGTAACACAATAATAGTGGGAGACTTTAACACCTCACTTACACCAATGGACAGATCATCCAAAATGAAAATAAACAAGGACACTGAAGCTTTAAATGACACAATAGTCCAGATAGATTTAATTGATATTTATAGGACATTCCATCCAAAAACAGCAGATTACACTTTCTTCTCAAGTGGGCATGGAACATTCTCCAGGATAGATCACATCTTGGGTCACAAATCAAACCTCAGTATATTTAAGAAAATTGAAATCATATCAAGCATCTTTTCTGACCACGACGCTATGAGATTAGAAATGAATTACAGGGAAAATAACGTAAAAAACACAGACACATGGAGGGTAAACAATACATTACTAAATAACCAAGAGATCGCTGAAGAAATCAAAGAGGAAATCAAAAAATACCTAGAAACAAATGACAATGAAAACACGATGATCCAAAACCTATAGGATGCAGCAAAAGCAGTTCTAAGAGGGAAGTTTAAAGCTATACAAGCCTACCTCAAGAAACAAGAAAAATCTCAAATAAACAATCTAACCTTACACCTAAAGGAACTAGAGAAAGAAGAACAAACAAAACCCAAAGTTAGCAGAAGGAAAGAAATCATAAAGATCAGAGCAGAAATAAATGAAATAGAAACAAAAAAAACAATAGCAAAGATCAATAAAACTATAAGCCTGTTCTTTGAGCAGATAAACAAAATTGATAAACCAACTAGCCAGACTCATCAAGAGGGAGAGGACTCAAATCAATAAAATTAGAAATGAAAAAGCAGAAGTTACAACAGATACTGCAGAAATAAAGAGCACCCTAAGAGACTACTACAAACAGCTCTATGCCAATAAAATGGACAACCTGGAAGAAATGGACAAATTCTTAGAAAGGTATAACCTTCCAAGACTGAACCAGGAAGAAACAGAAAATATGAAGAGACCAATCACAAGTAATGAAATTGAAACTGATTAACAATCTTCCACCTGGTGGCGCAGTTGTTAACAATCCACCTGCCAATACAGGGGAAACAGGTTCAAGCCCTGGTCCAGGAAGATCCCACATGCTGCGGAGCAACTAAGCCTGTGAGCCATAACTACTGAGCCTGTGCTCTAGTGCCCGTGAGCCACAGCACTGAGCCTGCGTGCCACAGCTACTCAGCCTGCATGCCACAACTATTCAGCCCATGTGCCTAGAGCCCGTGCTCTGCAACAAGAGAAGCCACCGCAATGAGAAACCCGCGCACCACAATGAAGAGTAGCCCCTGCTCACCACAACTAGAGAAAGCCTGGGAGCAGCAACGAAGACCCAACATAGCCAAAAATAAAAAAATTAATTAATTAAAAAAAAATCTTCCAACAAACAAAAGTCCAGGACCAGATGGCTTCACAGGTGACTTCTATCAAACATTTAGAGAGGAGCTAACACCCATCCTTCTCAAACTCTTCCAAAAAATTGCAGCAAAAGGAACACTCCCAAATGCATTCTATGAGGCCACCATCACCCTGATACCAAAACCAGACAAAGATACTACAAAAAAAAGAAAATTGCAGACCAATATCACTGATGAATATAGATGCAAATGTCCTCAACAAAATACTAGTAAACAGAATCCAACAACACATTAAAAGGATCATACACCATGATCAAGTGGGATTTATCCCAGGGATGCAAGGATTCTTCAATATACACAAATCAATCAATGTGATACACCATATTAAAAAACTGAAGAATAAAAACCATATGATCATCTCGATAGATGCAGAAAAAGCTTTTGACAAAATTCAGCACCCATTTATGACAAAAACTCTCCAGAAAGTGGGCATAGAGGGAACCTACCTCAACATAATCAAGGCCATATGTGACAAACCCACAGCAAACATCATTCTCAATGGTGAAAAACTGAAAACATTTCCTCTAAGATCAGGAACAAGACAAGGATGTCCACTCTCAGCACTATTATTCAACATAGCTTTGGAAGTCCGAGCCACGGCAATCAGAGAAGAAAAAGAAATAAAAGGAATTCAAATTGGAAAAGAAGTAAAACTGTCACTGTTTACAGATGACATGATACTATACATAGAGAATCCTAAACATGCTACCAGAAAACTACAAGAGCTCATCAATGAATCTGGTAAAGTTGCAGAATACAAAATTAATGCACAGAAATCTCTTCCATTTCTATACACTAGTGATGAAAAATCTGAAAGAGAAATTAAGGAAACACTCCCATTTACCATCACAACAAAAAGAATAAAATACCTAGGAATAAACCTATCTAGGGAGACAAAAGAGCTGTATGCAGAAAACTATAAGACACTGATGAAAGAAATTAAAGTTGATCCCAACAGATGGAGAGATATACCATGCTCTTGGATTGGAAGATTAAATATTGTGAAAATGACTATACTACCCAAAGCAATCTACAGATTCAATGCAATCCCTATCAAATTACCAATGGCATTTTTTATGGAACTAGAACAAAAAATCTTAAAATTTGTATGGAAACACAAAAGACCCCGAATAGCCAAAGCAGTCTTGAGGGGAAAAAAAAAGAGCTGGAGGAATCAGACTCCCTGACTTCAGACTATACTATAAAGCTACAGTAATCAAGACAATATGGTACTGGCACAAAAACAGAAACACAGATTAATGGAACAAGATACAAAGCCCAGAGATAAACCCATGCACATATGGTCACCTTATTTTTGACAAAGGAGGCAAGGATATACAGTGGAGAAAGGATAGTCTCTTCAATAAGTGGTGCTGGGAAAACTGGACAGCTACATGTAAAAGAACGAACTTAGAACACTCCTTAACACCATGCACAAAAATAAACTCAAAATGGATTCGAGACCTAAATGTAAGACTGGACACTATAAAACTCTTAGAGGAAAACATAGGAAGAACATTCTTTGACATAAATCACAGCAAGATCTTTTTTGATCCACCTCCTAGAGTAATGGAAATAAAAACAAAAATAAACAAATGGGACCTAATGAAACTTCAAAGCTTTTGCACAGAAAAGGAAACCATAAACAAGACGAAAAGACAACCCTCAGAATGGGAGAAAATATTTGCAAATGAATCAATGGACAGAGGATTAATCTCCAAAATATATAAGCAGCTCATGCAGTTCAATATTAAAAAAACCAACAGCCCAATCCAAAAATGGGCAGAAGACCTAAATAGACATTTCTCCAAAGAAGACATACAGGTGACCAAGAAGCACATGAAAAGCTGCTCAACATCACTAATTATTAGAGAAATGCAAACCAAAAATACAATGAGCTATCACCTCACACCAGTTAGAATGGGCATCATCAGAATATCTACAAACAACAAATGCTGGAGAGGGTGTGGAGAAAAGGGAACCCTCTTGCACTGTTGGTGGGAATATAAATTGATACTATGGAGAACAGTATGGAGGTTCCTTAAAAAACTAAAAATAGAACTACCATACACCCCAGCAATCCCACTGCTGGGCATATACCCAGAGAAAACCATAATTCAAAAGGTCACATGTACCCCAATGTTCACTGCAGCACTATTACAATAGCCAGGTCATGGAAGCAACCTAAATGCCCATCAACAGACTAATGGATAAAGAAGATGTGGTACATATATACAATGGAATATTACTCAGCCATAAAAAGGAACGAAATTGGGTCATTTGTTGAGACATGGATGGATCTAGAGACTGTCATACAGAGTGAAGTAAGTCAGAAAGAGAAAAACAAATATCGTATATTAACGCATATATGTGGAACCTAGAAAAATGGTACAGATGAACTGGTTGCAGGGCAGAAATTGAGACACACATGTAGAGAACAAACATATGGACACCAAGAGGGGAACGCGGCGTGGGTGGGGGTGGGTTCTGTGATGAATTGGGCGATTGGGATTGACATGTATACCCTGATGGGGATAAAAATGATGACTAATAAGAACCTGTTGCATGAAAGAAATAAATTAAATAAAATTCAATAATTCAAAAACAAAACAAAACAAAAAGAGTCATGTACCACAATGTTCATTGCAGCACTATTTACAATAGCCAGGACATGGAAGAAACCTAAGTGTCCATCAACAGCTGAATGGATAAAGAAGATGTGGCACATATATACAATGGAATATTTCTCAGCCATAAAAAGAAACAAAATTGAGTTATTTGTACTGAGGTGGATGGACCTAGACTCTGTCATACAGAGTGAAGTAAGTCAGAAAGAGAAAAACAAATACTGTATGCTAACACATATATATGGAATCTAAAAAAAAAGGTTCTGAAGAACCTAGGGGCAGGACAGGAATAAAGACGCAGACATGGAGAGTGGACTTAAGGACACAGGGAGGGGAAGTGTAAGCTGGGGCAAAGTGAGAGAATAGCATGGACATATATACACTACCAAATGTAAAATACATAGCTAGTGGGAAGCAGCCGCATAGCATAGGGAGATCAGCTTGGTGCTTTGTGAACACCTAGAGGGGTGGGATAGGGAGGTTGGGAGGAAGATGCAAGAGGGAAGGGATATGGGGATATAATTAGTATAGGTATAGCTGATTCAGTTTTTATACAGCAGAAACTAACACAACACTGTAAAACAATTATACTCCAATAAAGATGTTTGAGCAGAAGACCTGAATATACATTTTCTACAGAAGACATATAAATGGCCAACAAGTACATGAAAAGGTGCTCTATATCGCTAATCATCAGAGAAATGCAAGTCAAAACCACAATGAGATATCACCTCACACCTGTCAGAATGGCCATCATAAAAAGACCACAAATAACAAACGTTGGCAAGAATATGGACCAAAGGAAACCTAGTAAACTGTTGGTGGAAATGTAAATTGGTGCAGAAAAAAAGTATGGAAGCTCCTCAAAAAACTAAAACTAGAACTACTATATCATCCAGCAGTTCTGCTCCTGGGTGTATATCCGAAGAAAACAAAAACACTAATCCAAAAAGATATATGTTCCCTTACGTTCTTGGCAGCGTTATTTAAAATAGCCAAGATACAGAAACAGCCTAAGTGTCCACCAACGGATGAATGGATAAAAAAGATGTTTTATATATATATATATATATATATATATACACACACAATGGAATATTTCTCAGCCATAAAAAAAACAATAAAATTCTGCCACTTGCAGCAACATGGATGGAACTAGAGGGTATTATGCTTAGTGAAATAATTCAGACAGAAAAAGACAAATACTGTAATGTTATTAATTATATGCAGAATCTAAAAAACAAAACAAACGAATATAACAGAATACAAACAGACTCACAGATATAGAGAACAAACTAGTGGTTACCAGCAGGGAGGGGGAGAAAGGAGGGACAAGATAGGGGTAGGGAATTAAGAGGTACAAACTACTATGGCTAAATTAAATGAGCTACAAGGATTTATTGTACAATACAGGGAAATATAGCCATTATTTTATAATACCTTTAAATGAAGTATAATCTATAAAAATACTGAATTACTGTGTTGTACACCTGAAACTAAATATAACACTGTAAATCAACTATGCTGCAATTAAAAAGAAAAAATTAAAAAATTTTAAAAAACAGGAGGGCCATCTATTAAAGTCAAGCTAGGGGACTTAAAGCTACTTTGGCATTGTAAGCACACTGCTTGTGTTTATTTCAGAAAAGGGGTAGCAGAAATTATGGGAGCTAACGTTCCTAAGTGCCAACGTGGAGAACAGTGATAAAACCATTGGGAAGAAGGAGTCAGAGATAAGGTATAAGTGTGCAAGTCCCCAGCAACGAAGACCCAATGCAGCCAAAACTTTAAAAAATAAAATAAAATAAATAACAATGACCTTTTGGAACCTCAGAGGTTGAAGAGGAAGTTGTTGACAGCTAGCAGGAGTAAAGGCAATACCAGATCGATAGATCCACAGTAAGTCTTCTGACCCCAGCACCCCTTAGATTTTCTCTAAGAAATCTCCAAAGGAGACCCATGAAAGAAAGATAACTTTCTCTGAACTCAACCTGGAATTGCCCCAAAATGTCTGCTGAGAATAATTGGATTAAGAAAAGAAATATAATGAACCAGACACTCCTCCTCCACTGCACGCATCTAGCAGATCTGAGCTGAATGAGGGGAGAGGCATTAATTGGATGAGAGCAGGGGTTTTGACACTGTATGGGAGTGGGGACACATGATGAATAGTCTGGAATAGACTAAAGTCTCTTGTAATCTAACAGTTAACTGAAAAGCTATGGAAATTTTCTAATGTTTTCATTTAAGAACTAGGAGGAAAAACGAATGTACAAATCAAATCTGAAATTACAAAAGGAGAAAGAACAAAATAAATAAATAAGTGTGCAAGTCCTCACCTATCATAATAGGAAGTCAAATGCCAATGTCTAAATTAATATATCTTTAAAGGCACTGTAAGCATATTACTTAAAAGGATTCTTTAAAAAGAGAAGTAAATTTAAAAAATGGTCGTTGCAACATATAACAGAACTATTTCTGCATTTCTCTTTTGTCCAGCAACCCTATTTCTAGAAAGTTTACACTGAAGATATACCTCAACAGTATGAAAATACATGGGCACAAAATTTGTCACTGTAGCATTATTTGTAATTGCAAAATACTATAAACAACCTAAATGTTCATATGTAGGAGATTGGTTTTATAAACCATAGAACGCAGTCTCAATAGAGAAATAGGTAGCTGTGAAAAATTTTTTTAAGTTTATTTCTTGAGAGGAAGCTCATATAAACAGATATGGAGTGAGTTCTAGATATACTGTTAAGTGAACAATGCAAAGTTCAAAAGAATATCTGTAGTATGGTATCTTTGTATCTTTGTTTAAGAAAGAAGGGGAAATATGAAATACATGTGCTTGCTTATTTTTGCAAAAAGAAACACAGAAAGGATAAATAAGAGATTAATGCAATCAAGACAGTATGGTACTGGTGCAAAGACAGAAATATAGATCAATGGAACAGGATAGAAAGCCCAGAGATAAACCCATGCACATATGGTCACCTTATTTTTGATAAAGGAGGTAAGAATATACAATGGAGAAAGGACAGCCTCTTCAATAAGTGGTGCTGGGAAAACTGGACAGCTACATGTAAAAGAATGAAGTTAGAACACTTCCTAACACCATACACAAAAATAAACTCAAAATGGATTAAAGACCTAAATGTAAGGCCAGACAGTATAAAACTCTTAGAGGAAAACATAGAACACTCTATGACATAAATCACAGTAAGATCCTTTTTGACCCACCTCCTAAAGAAATGGAAATAAAAACAAAAATAAACAAATGGGACTTAATGAAACTTCAAAGCTTTTGCACAGCAAAGGAAACCATAAACAAGACCAAAAGACAACCCTCAGAATAGGAGAAAATATTTACAAAGAAAGCGACTGACAAAGGATTAATCTCCAAAATTTACAAGCAGCTCATGCAGCTCAATATCAAAAAAACAAACAGCCCAATCCAACAATGGGCAGAAGACCTAAACAGACATTTCTCCAAAGAAGATATACAGATTGCCAACAAACACATGAAAGAATGCTCAACATCATTAATCATTAGAGAAATGCAAATCAAAACTACAATGAGGTATCACCTCACACCAGTCAGAATGGCCATCATCAAAAAATCTACAAACAATAAATGCTGGAGAGGGTGTGGAGAAAAGGGAACCCTCTTGCACTGTTGGTGGGAATGTAAATTGATACAGCCACTATGGAGAACAATATGGAGGTTCCTTAAAAAACTACAAATAGAACTACCATATGACCCAGCAATCCCACTACTGGGCATATACCCTGAGAAAACCGTAATTCAAAAAGAGTCATGTACCATAATGTTCATTGCAGCTCTATTTACAATAGCCAGGACATGGAAGCAACCTAAGTGTCCATTGACAGATGAATGGATAAAGAAGATGTGGCACATATATACAATGGAATATTACTCAGCCATAAAAAGGAAATTGAGTTATTTGTCATGAGGTGGATGGACCTAGAGTCTGTCATACAGAGTGAAGTAAGTCAAAAAGAGAAAAACAAATACCCATATGCTAACACATATATATGGAATCTAAAAAAAAAAAAAAAATGGTTCTGAAGAACCTAGGGGCAGGACAGGAATAAAGACGCAGACATAGAGAATGGACCTGAGGACACGGAGAGGGGGAACGGTAAGTTGGGACGAAGTGAGAGAATGGCATTGACATATATACTCTACCAAATGTAAAATAGATAGCTAGTGGGAAGCAGCTGCATAGCAAAGGGAGATCAGCTCGGTGCTTTGCGACCACTTAGAGGGGTGGGATAGGGAGGGTGGGAGGGAGATGCAAGAGAGAGGGAATATGGGGGTATATGTATACGTATAGCTGATTCACTTTGTTATAAAGCAGAAACTAACACATCATTGTAAAGCAATTATACTCCAATAAAGATGTTAAAAAAAATTGAATTTACATGCAGTCATTTTTCCAAAAAAGAAATTAATGCAATCGGAGACCTACAAGAGGTGTGGTAAATGGGGTAGAAGGGATAGAAGAGAGAGCAACACTTCTTTAAATAAACCTTTTTGTACTTCTGGAACCATGTGATGTTCTACATATTCAAAAAATAAAATTAAGCCAACAAAGATGAGAGTAAAAACCCAAAATTGAAGGCAAACAAATATAAATGAACCCAACTATACTTCAAATGAACAACATAACCAGACTGAAAGGGAATGGGGGTGACTAACCCAAGGAATTTTTAAACCTGATTTGACCATATGCCTGCAGTCTAGGGGAAATGCAAATAAATCTTGAACTCTTTTTAACTGTCTTGTTTTCAGTCGTGATATGGGTGTAGTAATTCTTAAACAATTATTTGTATATTATAGGAATGAACAAATAAGTTAACATGTTAGTGTTGTTGAGAGCTGGGATTGTCACTATAGAAGAAGGGAGGATAAAATATAAAATAAGTGACGTCAAGGAAGAAGCCTGAGGGGTTGGGTTGAATTAGAGGAATAGGTAAGTAAGTAGGTCGAGAGATGGACAGATAGATAGATGAGCTAGTTAGATTAGCTAGGGTAGATGAGCTAGATTAGTTAGATTAGCTAGCTAATCCTATTGGCTCACGAGAGCTAACTGTGCAGCTCTTTCCAGAGATGCACTCAGTGACTTCATAATGGTAGCTTGAAACCATCTATAGTGGGGGTACTTACACCATGGAAATTGGTAAATGCTAAAAATCAGGGTTTCCCACCCCTCCCAGCCTTGCCCGTACTAGCTAGTTGTTAAATTTTTACAGTTCCTAGATAGCCAGCTAGCTAGCTAGCTAGGTAGATTTCCCCGGTCAGGGAACTAAGATCTCGCAAGCCAAGCAGCACGGCCAAAAAAAGGCGGAGGAGGGAGGGAGCGAGAGGTCAAGTGGGCTCTCTCTTACAGTGGCATGTGAACTGATAAATATAGGAGTGCTTAAATTATAAAATCAATACGTTGCAACAATACTAGTAAAGATTGGTTCAGGGGCTTCCCTGGTGGCGCAGTGGTTGAGAGTCCGCCTGCCGATGCAGGGGACATGGGTTCGTGACCCGGTCCTGGAAGATCCCACATGCCACGGAGCGGCTAGGCCCGTGAGCCACGGCCGCTGAGCCTGCGCGTTCGGAGCCTGTTTTCCACAACGGGAGAGGCCTCAACAGTGAGAGGCCCGCATACCGCAAAAAAAAAAAAAAAAAAATTGGTTCAGGACGTCATCATCAAGTGATACTAAATCCAGGAAGAAATTTGATGAGGTACAGGAACGTTTGCATGGTCTCAAAATCTCTCTCCACAAATTGCTTATTAATTGAAAGAGGGGGAAAAAGTAACCATGGGGAAGGAAGGCTGGGCCACACATTGACCAGGGGATTATATTACCAACATGGAGCAGAGAGATAAAGTGTGTCTCCAGATAAAGTGTTCTGAGAAGGAAATATTATGTCTATGTTATTCCAGTTGGGTGTGCACAGCCTAAATCTAGTAACAGGGAAACATCAGGCAAACCCAAATTGAGAAACATTCAAAAGTCTCAATATCAAGGAAAAATTTTGAAAAGACACTTCACCAAAGAAGATATACATATGACAAACACACCAAACATGCTCAACATCATTAGTCGTTAGGGAAATGCTTAAAACCACAATGAGACACTTCTACACATTTAGTAGAATCACCAAAATTAAAAAGGCTGACATTCGAAGTGTTCCCTAGAAATTGGAGGATCTGAAACTCTCCTACACTGCTATAGGAATACAAAATAGTACAACCACTTGAAAAGTTTGGCAGTTTCTTAAGAAATCAAACATGGGCCTACCATGTAATCCACATATTTCCTTATAGGTCTATTTAGAAGGTAAATATGTCCATACAAGATTTGTACATGAATGTTCATAGCTTCATACGTAATTGCCAAAAACTGTAAACGACCCAAATGTCCATCAACAGGTGAATGAGTAAACAATCCATAGTGTATCCATACAAAGGAATACTTCAACAATAAAAAAGAATGGAATATTGATGGATGCATCAACATGGATGAATCTCAAAATAATTATGCTGAAAAGAAAAGTACACACTTTATCATTCCACTCACATGACTAAAAATATAAACTAATCTAGTAATAGAAAGCAAATCAGTGGTTGTATGGGGAATGGGGGGAGATGGGGTGGCTGGAGAGAGAAATTACAAAGGGACATGTGGAAACTTGTATACATACTTCAAAACCTATCAAATTGCACAATTTATATACAGTTTACTGTGTGGCAATTTTATCTCAAAGTTTTTAAAAATTAAAAATGTAAAAATAAGTGTTAAAGTTGTAAAAGACAGAGAAAGGCCGAGGAATCATTTCAGAATAAAGGAGATTAAGAGGAGTGACAAATCAATACTTGATCCTGAACCAAATCTTGCACTTACAGAGAGCAAATGCTCTAAAGGACATTATTGAGACAATTGAAGAAGCTGCAATATGAACTATAGATAAGATAAAATACTGAGCCAATGTTAAGCTTTCTGAATTTGAGAGTTGTACTGTGGGTTTTTTTAAAGAATACACAATTTGTACTCAGGAAATACATACTGAAGTTTCTAAGGGTAAAGCGCCATGATGTATTCAAACTACTCTCAAATGGTCAAAAAAATTAATCATATGTCTATCTATCTATATCTATCTCTATATATGTATATAGAGAGGATGGTAAAGTAAATGTGGCAGAATATTTTTAAAAATTATAAATCTGGGTAAAATGTAAAAACAACAACAGAAAATTTAAGTAGTAGACTTTGGTGAGTGAAACAGGAAAGGAGAGGGCTGCTGTAAAGGATGATTGCTTTTTTGGTTAAGATTCTTTATACTATTTTATTTTTTAAATTATGTTTATATTTTTATTACTTTGGTTTTATTTTTAAGTTTAAAAATTTTAGGAGTCCATTACTGAGATTTTTTTTTAATCACTGAGGTATGTATTTGGTTATACCTGCTTTAAGAAGTCCATACTGAAATTGTCTGTGGGGAACTTTTTGATCTCCACAGAGTCATTTTGGCTCCATATATTTTGGGGGTGGTCAAGGCCCCAGACTCTATCCCATTGAATGTGGTCCTATGTAGACTGGGTGGCCCTCTATTCAAAGAGTCTCCTTGCATTTCATCAGCTTTCATGAGAAAATCTGTCCTTCACCCAACTCAGTCAGCTGCTAAAGCTAAAGCTCTGTACTTAACCAATAGCACAGAAAAGCTGCGCTCCAGGTACTGGTCAGGAAATAACCTCAAGCTCGCTACCACTCAAAGTTTTACAAAAGCTCAACTGAGAGGAATATTAATTATGGACAGCGGCCTGTGGAATCTACAGTCCATTCTTCCCTCTAAATAGCTTAAAATGTTTTCCTAAATTAAGCCAGACCAGCAGAGATCCACAAACCTGACCACATCTTCAGAAATCACCACCCTTGCAGAACTGCCTTTTACTGAACTTGGCTTTGGTGTTGGTTATACATTATGACACAGTGAAGAATGTAAAAAACAGACCTATGAAAACCTGACAGCCTAACTGGAGAATAGTGTCCACTTCATCACATAGTGACTTCTTTGTGAGAATTTACAAGAGAATTTTCTTCCTGGTCTCCCAACTAGAAATAATTATGCTACTCTTGAGCAACTAGCTTGTTTTTTATCTCGTAAACACTGTGAATCCTGTAACTGATCGTTTTTCCTTCTTGATTTTGTTTGCCAAAAATCTTAGAGGTAAACTTGTGGTCTGCCTCTAGCAGGATGGCAGGACCTTACAATTTCTACTTTGTGCATTAATCTTATTTCCAGCTTCATTGTTGAATCAGTAAAGCATGATGGAGCCAGAGTGCTGAGCTTTGAGCCCCAGAGCTCTACCACTTATATTTGTATGGTCTCAATCACTTCTCCATGCCTCAGTTACCTCATCTGTAAAATGATGAGAATAACAGCACTAATCTTGTAGTGATGTTGTCAAGATAAAATGAGTTCTTATATGCAAAGTGCTTAGAACAGTGCCTACCTCTCCCCAGCAAATGGTATATGTTTAGGCATTATTATTCTTATCTCACCTTGCCTATTCTCACTTTTCCATTACATTGATTTCCTCTTTACCAATTTTTAATGTAATCTTTTTTCTTATTGTGTATGTGCGTGTGTATATGTGTGTGTGTGTGTGTGTGTGTATTTGTAAGCCACTTTAAATGGTTCCTGGACCAAGACTGGGTGTAAAAAAAAAAAAAATAAGCAAATGAGCAAAAAAATATCAAAATGTATAAAGCAGTTGAGAATAAATTAGAAATAACCAATGTGTAGGGCTTCCCTGGTGGCACAGTGGTTGAGAATCTGCCTACCAATGCAGGGGACATGGGTTCGACCCCTGGTCCGGGAAGATCCCACATGCTGCAGAGCAACTAAGCCTGTGCGCCACAACTACTGAAGCCTGCGCACCTAGAGCCTGTACTCTGCAACAAGAGAAGCCGCCACGATGAGAAGCCCGCGCACTACAACAAAGCATAGCCCCCGCTGGCTGCAACTAGAGAAAGCCTGCACGCAGCAACGAAGACCCAACGCAGCCAAAAATAAATAAATTAATTTTAAAAAAAAATAACCAATGTGAAAATTTGATTAAGTTTTACAAAAATAAACTTACACGATAACCACAATATGGATTATCATCTAGATAGACTTTAATCTGGCACTTGCACATTTCAGAAGCCGCCAGAAGTCTGATCATGCTCTGATTTGCTCCTAATTACAATTTGTCATGATAGTGGGTTTCCGTGAGAAAAGGCTCACCCTTCATACCACATAACTGTTCAAAGTTTGCCATTAGGAAGCTACATGAAGCTCTTAATCAGTAGACAAGCCTGCAGGAGAAGGATTTCTCTGCCTTATCCTTGATTCAATGAGGGTCTGGGTCTCTAAAGAGGCATCCCTCTGATTGCTCCCCTAAGAAGGCATGGCCTCCTTTCCGTGTGTGTGTGTGTGTGTGTGTGTGTGTGTGTGTGTAAAGCATTTCTTTTAGATAAAATGAAAGTCAGATACCTGACATAAAGAAAGATGTAGGACAGAAAAAGATGTTTAAACGCACTGAAAGTTTTCACTTCTGATATTTAATATATTTCAGTTAAAATAAAATCCTGTTTTACTTCTTCACAATTTAAACCTACTACTGATGCATAGAATACAAAGTCTGTTTCTCATCCACTTTTCTTTTCTCACTCTCTGTCTCTGATGACCGCTGTTGGGAGGGCTGGCCTTGGACATAGGGTCAGAGATCATTAAAAAGGACCCCTTGCTGGGCAGAAATACTTTCTTCAAACTGTTAGCTGCAATGAATTAGAGCTGAATTAGAGCTTTGTTCCTTTGGCTAATTCACAGTAAGGTTTCTCCTATTATAATGAAAGTAACCCCTAGGAGATACGTTAAGCCTTCTCAACCACCTTGAGATAACACTATTGAATTTTAACTAAAAGCAAGTTTTAATAAAGGAAGGGAGTTAGTCAACAATTATTTACTCAGTACCCACTTTGGGCTCAACAGGCATTGGAGGCACACTAATACAATATTCCCTCATGGAGCATTTTAATAAAGGGAGACCAGGAATAAACAATGTGCCAGGTAATAAGGTCAAAAAGAAATCAAAGCTGGAGAAAGGCATTATATGATGGGGGTTGGGGTGGGGGCAGATGGAGGGATACTATTTAGTGGTCCAGGTGGTCCAGGAAGGCCTCACAGATGAGAGAAGAGATATCACAAAAGGCTTATGGTGAGGGGATGGATTAAGACTAAGATGAGAAAGGAAAACCACCCAGAGAAGGCAGCGAAGGGTCCTGGAGTTACTTTGCTGGTTGCTGAACAGCAGTCAAGTTCTGAGTCCTAATCTTGGCTCTGTTGACTCCCTGCCCTGCCTCACCTCATCTTTCAGATGAGGGTAATAATGTTTGCCCTGTCTGTACCTTGGAGCTACTGATGTTTGAGTTAATGTTTAGCGAATATTTTGAGCCACACAGGCAAGAAACATTAGGAAAGTACAAGGTACAATTATGTTGTTTTCCCGGTATTTTTCTCCTATTTCTTTCAACTCTGGCTGGGGTTTTTTTTTTTAATTAAGACAAACAAACAAATAAACAGAGCTGGTGGTCTATTCCTCCCTCCCTGTGAGCCAACATCATAGGTCAGTTTATAAATTCTTCATCTATCAAGGGCAGTCCTGAAATCATCCTGTACACTCTAGGGTCAAAGTCAACAAGAAACTGAAAAAGAAAGTGTTCTTGCCTTTAAGGTAAACAAACTCTCTCAGCCAATCACTGCTATACACAGTGTATAGGGGTTAACCCTTACTAGGAAGGCTCCCTTAGAGAATTTATTCTCAGAAAAGCAAAAGAGCAAAGGATGTCACAGAGTCCTTGAGGTAAGAAGGAGAGCTGTGTAAATAAAATCCCTAGCAGCAGCTTGTTCATTTAATGTGTTGATTGTTCTAGAGAGGTAGACAGAACACTGCAAGACATAATTTACTTTTGGGGGGTCTGTAAAATTCAACTCTTTTCAAAGCCCTCAGATTGTATTCTAACTTCCTTCCATTTCCTTTTACCTACAACAGTAGAATGGGGTAAACCTGGAGGAAACAGGATGATAGAGGGAGGAAAAAAATTAGGAAAATTTTGAGTCAAGTACTAAAATTGGGAGCAGCAAACATTCATGAAAATATTTGGGATTAAAGTCTTTAAATACTTAGAATGGGATTCTGAAAACAACTTTTTATTATGGAAACGCCAAACATTTACAAAAATAGAGAAAATAGTTTAATGAGCAGCTGATTGCAGCTTCACCAATTTTCAACTCATCAATGTGTTTCATCTATGTCCCAACGCAATTCCCTGTGCCTCCGTGAATTATTTTTAAGCAAACCCCAGATCGCTCCATCACTTCATCGGTAAATACAGTCAATTCTCATTTTTCTGGGTATCTATGTTCTATAAATTTATCACAAACACTGAGTTAGCAAATACTGAACCACTGCTCATAGGGGAAAAACAGGGTTAGGTTCCTGCAAGCCTCTGGTCACCTTGTGGACAACTGGTCAATACACAGCCTTGTCTTTATGTGTGTCTGTTTAAAGACACATGATATAATATATAATGTTGATTTATTAACAATGAACTCATGGTCAGCAACACCATAACTCATAACGGAAAGAGGTTTACCTAATGCATGGTTTTTCTCTGTAATGTACATCATAGCCTTCTTATAGTTAGGAACACTACACAGCACTTCAGCATGATGCTTGGAGGCCATTTTAAACAGCAAAACAACCCAGACGAAGCACAAAAATGTGATCACTAAGTAGATCATGAAGTCAATTGTTTATAGTATGAGGACTGAAACAAGATGGCTGAGAGCCACCTTGTTCAACCTCAGGTGGGAACGTGTGCATTGGGCCACTCCAATTTTGTGCTGCTCTGCACATATCTGCAAATGACCATGAAAACATCACAAGTGTTGATTTAGGGGTTACAGATACATTTCAGTGAGTAGGTAAGTTCACAAATCCACAAATAATGAGGATCAATTATATTTTGACATGTATCTCATGTAAAGATTTCTTTTTATTAACATAACCACAATACCATTTTTTAACTTCATATTAGCAATAAAAATGGGTATTTTAAAACATTTGTCATTAGTTACATTCAATGATGCCACTCATTCAATCGTTACAATTAAATATCACTCATTAATTCAAACATTTATTAAGTGCCTACTGCATGCTTTAATATTGGATGAGACAAAGATAGAGCAATAATTACCTAGTGTCCCATCTCAAATATTATAGTAATTTCAAATACATCACATCAAGGTTTTTTTTTAATTTTCTAATGTAATTTTTAGGGCAAGATTCCCTGCCATCATGAGGCTCCATCCACTATAGTAATATAATATTATTAGGAAACCATACTTTAATTCTTCACATCCTTAGCAAACCAGCCACTATACTGTTCACTTTTATACTTCTGCCTTTTGTATTGCTATATAAAAACCACATTAATGAAACTTTTTAGTTGTTTAATGTATGCTTTGTAAATGTCCATTTGTAATGTGACTGAGATCCTGACTTATAATGGCAATTATAGTTTTCAAAGGCAGCAAAATACAAGAGTTCCAGCAACATGATTTAACCAGGATAATTACCTAAGATAGGGCAGTAAAGTACTTTAAAATGTGAGGAAGTGGGGGCGATGAACTGAGAGTTTGGGGTTAGCAGATGCAAACTATTACATATAGACTGTATAAACAACAAGGTCCTACTGTATAGCACAGGGAATAACATTCAATATCCTGAGATAAACCATAATAGAAAAGAATACTAAAAAGAATGTATGTATGTGTATAACTGAGTCACTTTGCTGTACAGTGGAAATTAACATGTAAATCAACTATACTTCAATTAGAAATAAATTAAAAAAAGAAAAAAGAAAATATGAGGAAAGAAAGTTTTCTACTGACAATCTTGATGGCACTCCTCTTAAAGCACCCTGGATCCAATTTGTAGGCTATTAGTATATGAATGGCTAGATCTACAGACAATGGGAAACATGTTAACTGGTACACACACCAAGACTGTTTCATTTTTTTTTTCTATTTTCAAATAAATTTCCTTTAAGCCTATTATTGCCAGAAACACTTTAACAGTATCATGGAACAATCATCCTTTTTTTTTTTTTTTTCAGTACGCAGGCCTCTCACTGCTGTGGCATCTCCCGTTGCAGAGCACAGGCTCCAGACGCGCAGGCTCAGCGGCCATGGCTCACGGGCCCAGCCGCTCTGCGGCATGTGGGATCTTCCTGGACCGGGGCACAAACCCGTGTCCCCTGAATCGGCAGGCGGACTCTCAACCACTGAGCCACCAGGAAAGCCCCAATCATCCTTTTTTGATGCTTCAAGTATTGGAAACCAAAAACATTCCTTTCTACACAGTGAAAATTAAAGTCCTCAATTTAAACTCTCAATTTTAAATAACAATGACTATTGTAATGAAAAATGCATAATTTCAAGTAATTGCATTTGGCCTATTATTCCTATTTCGTCATAGGAAAACTGTGCTGTGGGACTGCCATATTTGAGCATGTTAGTGTTTTTGTGTTCTAGACTCAAAAGTACTAGAGATTTGAAAATTGAGCAAGCCAGGAAATTCATGTTCAGATGTGAATAATTCAAAAATAAAACAATAGTTATGAGATTGCTAATAAAAGTTTAAGGGCTTCCCTAGTGGCACAGTGGTTGAGAGTCCACCTGCCGATGCAGGGGACACGGGTTCGTGCCCCAGTCCAGGAAGATCCCACATGCCGCGGAGCGGCTGGGCCCGTGAGCCATGGCTGCTGAGCCTGAGCTCCACAACGGGAGAGGCCACACAGTGAGAGGCCCGCGTAGCACAAAAAAAAAGTTTAATAATATTTCCCCAGTATGAACAGTGGATTTTTCCTTGTATTCTTAGTTGCAATATGTATTTCAGAAGAACCATTTCAATTGGCTTAAGATACAATAAAATCTTAAGCCCCAGACTCACTCAAAGCTCTTAGTTAAATAGAAAGTTCTTCCTTTTAACCTTTATTCTAAAAAATTAAATGAGGTTAAGTCATTTCCAGTCTGGCATGTAAGAAGCTTAGAAGTCACTGCTTCATCCTAACAATAAAGAAAAAGCTGAACAAACTGAAAAATCAACAATTCAGGGTCAGAAGTTGGGAATGAATGGGTGGAGCACAGAAGATTTTTATGCAGTGAAAATACTCTGTATGATATTGTAATGATGGGATGGATACATGTCATTATACATTTGTCCAAATCCATAAATGTACAACACCAAGAGTGAACCCTAATGTAAACTATGGTCTTTGGAGAGTTATGATCTGTCAATGCAGGTCACCATTTATAACAAATATATCACTTTGGTGGGGAATGTTGACAATGGGGGGAGTCTATATATATGTAGGGGCAGGGAGTATATGGGAAATCTCTATATCCTCCTCTCAATTTTGCTATGAACCTAAAACTTCTCTTTAAAAATTATCTTTAAAAAAATCAACAACTCAGGGAATTCCCTCTCAGTCCAATGGTTAGGACTCTGTGCTTTCACTGTCAAGGGTGTGGGTTCAATCCCTGGTTGGGGAACTAAGATCTTGCAAGCCATGTGGTGTGGCCAAAAAAAAAAAAAAATCAACTCTTCTTAGATCCATAACGGAAGTGAATTCACAGGGTCAACCTCCGTCTCCCCACCTCCAAATTGGAGAGACCAACAGGTGAATGAAGAGAATCAACAGCTTACCAGAGCATAAACCTATAAACAAAACCTCCATGGGAACCCATTCAGGAGTAGCTGAATCTGAACTATAATGGATGAATTGCTAGAGGCTAACTATGGACAAGTCAGAGAGAAAAACTCCTAGGGGATTCTGTCATTAGGGGCCCTCACACCCCTGTGTTTTATCTGCTGAAACTCTACCAGATTCGCACAGTGACTATCAGAGAAAAATCTCCTCATGCTTCCAGCAGGGGGAGGAAAAAAGAACCATTTTGAAATATAGTAGAGCATCCTGTTCTTAACAAGACCTGCCCTCAGGAGAAACAATATAACCAGAGCCTAACCTGCTGAAGTTCTGTCAGAACCTAACTGACTTGGGGGAAGGGAAATAGCCAACTCCAACCACAAGAGGCAGAAAAAGAGCAGGAGACAAAAATAAGAACAAAGAACAAGAGCAACAGATAGAAAACAGTAACAGTAGATATCAACCAACTATAACAATAAAACTTTTTGCCTTTTTTCTGTTTTTTTTCCAATTTTATTAAGAAATAATTGACATATCACTGTATGAGTTTAAGGCATGCAGCATGATGATTTGATATATATATATTGTGAAATGATTACAACAATAGTTTCAGTTAACATTAATCTTCTCATATATATACAAGGGAAAAAAAGAAGAAAAAATTTTTTAAAATTTTCCCCTTGCAGTGAGAACTCTTAGGATTTACTCTCTTAACTTCTCTGTATAACATACAGCAGTGTTAGCTGTAGTCACTTTGATGTCAATGGTCTAAATTCACCAATTAAAAGATACAGATTGTCAGAGTAGATCAAAAATCAAGACCCAACCATATGTTGTCTACAAGAAATCAAGGGTTTTTTTTTTCTTTTTGAGATAGTGATTTTATTTCCTTTGGATATATATACCCAGAAGTGGGATTTCTGGGTCATATGGTAGTTCTATTTTTAAGTTTTGGAGGAACCTCCATACTGTTTTTCCATAGTGACCACACCAATTTACATTCCCACCAACAGAGTACAGGGCTCCCTTTTTCTCCACATCTCCACCAGCATCTGTTATGTTTTGACTTTTTTTCTTTCAGTTTTATTGAGATATAATTGACATACGACACTGCATAATCTTGAGGTGTACAGCATAATGACATAAAAAACCCACTTTAAATATAAAGTCTACATAGATCGAAAGTAAAGGGATGAAGAAAAATATATCATTCTAATACCAATCAAAATAAATCAGGAGTAGCTATATTAATTTTGGACAAAGCAGACTTCAGAGTAAGGAAAGTTATCAGGGATAAAGAAGGGCATTGCATAATGTTAAAGGGGTCAATTCTCTAATAAAATATGACAATCTTTCACATATATGCACCTAACAATGGAGCATCAAAATACATATGGCAAAAAAAATGGTAAAACTGGAAAGGGAAATAAACACATGAGCTATTGTAGTTGGAGACTTCAACACACCCCCTATTAGAAATGGACAGATCCAGCAGGCAGAACATCAGTAAGAACATAGCTGGACTTAATACCACACATCAGTCAACTAGATATAATGAACGTCTATAGACTATTTCATCCAATAACAGCAGAATACACATTCTTCTCAAGCTCACATGGAACATTCATCAAGATAGAACACATTCTGGGCCATGACACACACCGTAACAAATTTAAAACAATAGAAATCACACAGTGTATGCTCTCAGACCACAATAGAATTATACTAGAAATCAGTAACAGAAAAATAACTGGAAGATCCTTAAATATGTGGAGATTAAACAACACACTTCTAAATAACACATGGGTCAAAAAATAAATCAAGAAAAAAGTTTTAATATTTTGAACTAAATGAAAATGCAAACACAAATCATAAAAATTTGTGGGATACTGTGAAAGCAGTACTTTGAAGGAAGTTTATAGCATTGAATGTATACAGAGTTGGCCCTTGAACAACACTGGTCTGAACTGCACTTATATGCAAATTTTTAAATTAATTTTTATTGGAATATAGTTGCTTTGCAATGTTGTGTTAGCCTCCACTGCACAACAAAATGAATCAGCCATACACATACAGATATCCCCTCCCTTGTGGACTCCCTTCCCATTTAGGTTACCCCAGTGCATTAAGTAGAGTTCCCTGTACTATACAGTATGTTCCCATCTGTTGTCTATTTTATACATAGTATTAATATATGCAGATTTTTAAATACATACTATGGTACTAAATGATCCAGTTGGTTGAATCCATAGATGCAGAACTGCATGTAAGGAAAAGAAGGCCAACTATAAAATTATACCAGATTTTCAACTGCTTGGAGGGTTGGCGCCTCTAATCCCCACATTGTTCAAGGGTCAACTGTATTAGAAAAGATTATCTAAAAATCAATCACCTAAGATTCTGCCTTAGAAAACTAGAAAAAGAAGAGCAAATTAAATCCAAAGTAAGCAGATGAAAATAATAAAAATTACAGCAGAAATCACTGAAAAAAGGAAATAGAGGGAAAAAAAAAAAAGCTGGTTCTTTAAAACAATCAGTAAAATCCCTAAGCACCTAGCAAGGCTAACTAAGAAAAAAAGAGAAGACACAAATTAATAATATCAGAAATAAAAGAGGGGACATTACTACAGATCCTGCAGATGTAGAAAGGTTAATAAAAGAATACTATGTACAACTCTATGCCCACAAATATTCTAACCTATATGAAGTGAACCATTCCTTGAAAGACACAATTTGACAAAACTTACAAAGAGAAAATAGACAACCTGAATAAGCCTATACCTATTAAAGAAATTAATTCAATAATTAATAACCTTATAAAACAGAAAGCATCAGGCCCAGAGAGGTTCACTGGTGAATTCTATCAAACATTTAAGGAAGAAATTATACCATTTCTCTACAATCTCTCTCAGAAAATAGAAGAGAAAATCAACTAACTCATTCTTTGAAGCCAGCATTACCATAATACAAAAGCCAGACAAAGACATTATAAGAAAAATACAGACCAACATTTCTCATGAACATAAATATAAAAGTCCTCAATAAAATATTAGAAAATCAAATTCAACAATGTATAAGAAGAATTATATATTATAACCAAGTGTGATTTATCCCAGGTAGGTTGGTTCAACATTTAAAATCAAATAAGTAAAGGTAAAAAGTATGAGTGAAGAGTACAAAGTACAAAGCAGAAGTAAAAGGTGAAAGTAAAAGTGTAAAATAAGGTGAAAATTAAAAGGTGAAAGCAAAAGTTAAAGTGGAAGGAGTAAAAATAAAAAGTAAGAGTGAAAGTTTATAAGTAAAAATAAAAAGTAAAAGGTGAAAGTAAAAAGCGAAAGTAGAAGCAAGGTGAAAAGAAAGAGTGAGATGTTAAAAATAAAAGTGAAAAGTAGGAGTAAATGTGAAAGTGGACGTTTAAAGTGAAAAGTGAAAGTAAAAAGGTAGAGAAAATAAAAGTGAAAAGTAGGAGTAAAAGTAAAATGTGAAAGTGGACGTTTAAAGTGAAAAGTGAAAGTAAAAAGGTAAAGGAGAAAATACAAGTGAAAAGTGAAAAATAAAAGTTGAAAGCAAATGTTAAAAGTAAATGCAGACTCCCCTGGTGGTCTGGTGGTTAAGACTCCACCCTTCCACTGTAGTGGGTGCAGGTTCCATCCCTGGTCAGGGAAGTTCCACATGCCGGGAGGTGCAACCAAAAAAAATTAAAAAGTGAAAGCAAAAAGTAAGAGCTCCTTAGAAGTAAAAAGCTACCTAGAAGTAAAAAGTTAGAAGTAAAAAATGTGATCCATCACCTCAATAGGCTAAAGAAAAATCACATGATCATGTCAATAGATGCTGAAAAATATTTTTTTATATCCACATCCATAATGATAAAAATTCTCAGTAAGCTAAGAAGAGAGGTGAACTTCCTCAATTTGATATATACATATACACAAAACACCCTATGGCTAACATTACATTTAATGATGAGACATGAAGCTTTCCTACTAAGATCAGGAGTAAGGCAAGGCTGTTCCCTCTCACCACTGCTTTTCAACATTGTAGTGGAAGTCCTAGCTAATGCAGTAAGAAAAGGATACAGAAGGCATACAGACTGGGAAGGGAGAAATAAAACTGTTTTTGTTCATAGGTGACATGATCATCTATGTGGAAAATTCTAAGGAATCAACAATAACAAAAAATCCTTATAAGAAAACGCCTATAAACAATTATCATAAGGTTGCAGGATACAAAGTTAATATACAAAAGTCAATCACTTTCCTACACAGGTACACCTCATTTCATTGCACTTTGCAGATATCATATTTTTAAATTGAAAGTGTGTGGTATTAAAATATTTTATTGCTAAAGAAATGGCAATTTCTTTAGAATATTGCATAAACTTAGTTGATAAAGCAGCAACAGGGTTTGAGAGGATTGACTCCAATTTTGAAAGTTCTACTGTGTGTAAAAAGCTAACAAACAGCACTGCATGCTACAGAGAAACCATTCATGAAAAAGGAAGAGTCAATTGATGCAGCAAACTTTACTCTTGTTTTCTTTTAAGAAATTTTCACAGCCACCCCAACCTTCAGCAACCACCACTCTAGTCAATCAGCAGCCATCAACTCTGAGGCAAGATCCCCCACCAGCAAAAGGCTTACAACTCACTGAAGAGCTCAGCTGAGGGTTAGAATATTTTTAGCAATAAAATATTTTTAGCTAAGGTATATGTACATTTTTAAAGATATAATGCTATTACACACTTAATAGAGTCTAAGTATACAGTATACTACAGTATAGTATAAACATAAACTTTATATGCACTTGGAAACCAAACAACTCATGTGACTCACTTTATTGCATATTTACTTTATTGCAGTGGTCTGCAATTGAACCTGTAATATCTCTGAGGTACGCCTGTGTACCAGTAATGAACAAGTGGAATTTGAAATTAAAAAACACAACACCACTTACATTAGCACCCTTCCAAATAAAATACTTATGTAGAAATCTAACAAAATATGTATAAGACCTACAAGAAGAAAATGACAAAACTGAAAAACTACAAAACTGTAAAACTCTACTCTTTTCTACCTGTCCTGTCTACCTGTCCAACTTTACCTTCACTCTTTTTGATCCTTTCCACCTTCATTCTCACCCACATACTATACACTCTGACCATATGCAACTAATGCAACTGAAAGGTCGTACCATTTTTTATGTCTCTATGCCTTCGCACACACTATTCTAATAAGCTCTCACCAATAGTGACTGTTATTACCTATTATAAAGGACTATAGAAATATTAATATGCCCACTTCATGAAGAATAAAAATACAGAAGCTTAATTAAGATAATACAAGAAGTAAAGTATGTCAGAGTGATCTGAAGCACTCACAAAGACAGGACTCGCTTCATCCTGAAACTGCTCTTGTCAGGGTCATCGACTGACTCTATCCTAAGGTCCCTTTTCTGCCCTCCATTTGATTGACCTCTCGGTAGCACTGATCACTGTTCAGCTTCAATGACACTACATTCTCCTGGTCTTCCCCTTCCTCACTAGTCTGCCTAACTAATCTGCTTGCTTCTCTCCTACTTGACCTCTAAACATTAATGTAACATAGGACTCCATTCTCAGCCCTCTTGTCCTCTGCTTTTCTCCACCTATGTTCACTTGTTGGACAATCTTATGTGTTCCCATGGTTTCAGATACCATCTGTCAATGACTCCCACATTTGGGTCACCAGCTCCTTCTCTTCTAGGCTCCAGATTCATTTATCCAACTGCTTATTTGACATTTTATTTTGGAGATATTAAAGGCATTTCAAACTTTACATAATCAGAACAAAGCTTTCTGTCTACCCGACCCCCTGCAAAAAATTTCTGTTCCTTCCATATCTTTTCATCTCAGTAAAATGGCCCCACAGTTGCTTATACCAAAAACCTAGGAATAGTCTTTAATGCCCTTGTTTGCCTCCCCTTCTATATCCAATTCATCAGGAAGTCTTATTGATACTACTTCCAAAATATATCCTGACTTCTCCTTCAGCTCCCCTGGTACTATCCTATTTCCAACTTTTAGCATCTCCTGCCTAGATAGCCAAACAGCCTCCTAGCTGGACGCCATGTCTATACTCTTGTTCTTCCACAATTTGTTATTCATAGAGTAGTAGAAGTGATCTTTACAAAGTGTAAATTAAATGTCACTCTCTGGCTGAAGAATCCCTCAATCGCACCCCATTTCACTTAGAATAAAATGAAACCCTTCCCATGATCTACAACAATCTTGGTGATGTAACCCCTGCCAATTTCTCAAGCTCATCTGGCACTGCCCTCCCTCTTGCCCCCTACCCTCCAGCCACACTGGTCTTCTTTCTGTTCTGTGAACTCCTCAAAATCATTCTCCACCTTTAGGCCTTTGCACTTTCTGTTCCCTCTACCTAGAATATTGTCCCCCAGATATCTGTGTGATTGGCTCCCTCTTGTCATTTAAATCTCAATTTGAATATCACCTATAAAAAGCCAGTTCTTGAAAATCTTGCTGCTCTTATTTACAACAACAAGTCTCGTTTAAGTGATTGTGTGTATGGTGATTCTAGAAAATAAAACAGGGAACACCTGAGGAGGACACAGTTTTGGAGAAAATGAGTTCAATTCAGAACCTGTTGAGTTTGAGATAGAATGCCACCAGGCATTTGAATGGATGGGAAAGAGATATGATTGAACATGTAGTTACCAGTACAGAGGGGGCAGCAGAAGGCATGAAGATAGGCGGGTTTGCCTCAGGAAATTAGAAAAGTTATGAAAGGACGTGGTGGTAGAACACTATGAAATGATACCCATTCATTGATGAATATAGGAAATGGTTCCAAAAGGGCCTAGGGGATAAGAAGGAATAAGAAAACCAGTGAAGAATGCGTACACAAGGCAAAGGAGAAAGAGGTTTCCAGAAGAATGAAGTGATAAACTCCTATAAGAAATTGAAAGTGTAAATAAAACAAAAAGCGTTCAATGTTTTTGGAAATGATTGATCATTGATGGCCTGGGCTAGAGCTTCAAGCTGAATTGCAATAGGTTAGAGAGAAAGAG
>NW_006783032.1:199787-205669 GCF_000442215.2 Lipotes vexillifer
ATGATACTCACCTGCTTCTTTTATCAAATGTCTCCTTCACCAGACTTTAAGCCCCATGAGGGTAGAGCCCAATCTTTCCAGTATAGTCATGTTTTCCAGAACTCACTACAGTGTGAGGCACCATAGGATACACTGCTACCCTCAAAAGCACTTACTCAGTGAATGAATGAAAGGGAGCAGCTGGTGGAGGAGCAGGGATAAGGAGAAGAAAGGAGAGAGAAATGGAGAAAGGAAGGGAAAAGAGGGCAAGAGAAAGCCAAACAAGGAAAGATGCAGCAGTGGGGAGATGGACTCTAATTGTTTTCAAGATTAGAACATATTGAGCATATTTATATGTGGAGGCAAAAATAACCCAATAAGGAGAGTTTTTGGACACAGGAACGAGAAATCCAAATAGAAAGAGAAACCTCAGTGAGAGGGTAGGAGATGGGCTCAGAATCCAGAGGAAGGATGAATTTTATATTGATAATACAATGAAAATTAAGTTTCAGTAAGACCGGCAGAATGCCATTGATAAGTAAAGGATGACTTTTAATTATTTCATAATACTAGTTTCCTACTGATTTAACCATGCAATTATGAGAAATAGCTAATATTTATATCCGATTTTAAATTCCTGATGAAATTCTTAATAACCCAGTTATCATTTATAGTTGTTCCATCAGAATTTTAATTTTTAGGAAAATTTCCTACTTTAGCCATAAAACATATAAGACCAAGAATAAAGAACAAATATGCTTAATTTTCACATAAAATAAATGGTTGAATCTCAAATTTTAAAAAATAATTGTTCTGACTCACCAGTTTCAGAACTAATAGAAGGAAACAGAAGAAACTGAGAAATAAGGTTCATTGTTTGTTACAAAAAAGATTCCAGTCTAAGTCTCATCTATTTTAGTCCATGTCTTTTGAGGAATGTAAACTTCTCCTCACCTCCAGAAAAAAAGAAAAGAAACTGAACAGTTACTAAACTCTACTTCAGCATTGTTCTAATATAGCCAAATTTCTTGTTTACCGAAATTGAACTGTCCTAACATTTGTCCTGTATGTTCCTACCTAAAGGACAAGACTCTACTGATTTCTTTGTGCGTTCTAAAACCTGATTTTGGCCTCACCCCTAATCCAAGGAAACAAATCTGAGTTTTACCTAATTTGAATCTTACTTAAAGACAGGCAAGAAATACAAATTTATTTTATGCTTTAAAAACTTGGTGCCTGGGGCTTCCCTGGTGGTACAGTGGTTAAGAATCCACCTGCCAATGCAGGGGACATGGGTTTGAGCACTGTCTGGGAAGATCCCACATGCCGTGGAGCAACTAAGCTCGTGTGCCACAACTACTGAGCCTGAGCTCTAGAGCCCGCGAGCCACAACTACTGAAGCCCGTGTGCCACAACTACTGAAGCCTGCGTGCATAGAGCCTGTGCTCTGCAACGAGAGAAACCACCACAATGAGAAGCCCACACACTGCAACAAAGAGTAGCCCCCGCTTGTGGCAACTAGAGAAAGCCCGCGCACAGCAACAAAGGCCCAATGCAGCCAAAAATAAATAAATAAATAAATAAATTTTTTAAAAGATAAAATAAAAACGTGGTGCCTAACTAGGACCTAACATCAGATTCTTCATCTCTGTTTCATAGGGTATTTATCAGGGCTGACCTCAGAGTTCCCCCTTTTGTAAGAAGATAGTGAGGCTCAGGAAGTCAGTGACTTGACCACATGCCACTAGTTACCAACAAAATTAGGACTATCTCTGGTGTTCTGACTCCTCGCACCCTTCATTTCCCACTTACCTGTGGGTGCCCTTTTAAAGTACTTGCAAATATATGTGGCTAAAAAATTGTGTTTCCAAGGAATAGTGTATCCCATCTGGTTCTTCTAAAATAAATTTTGAATTCCATTTTTCCTTCATCTCAATCTCACCTACTTTCACTCATTCAGAAGGTGGCATCCTGTTTGTTGATAACCAGAGCCCGTGTTCCCATTTTGCCTCCTGGGCACCTCTTCAATCCCACCCCCAACCCCCCAAACACACACATAACTGGAGTGCAGGGGCTTTCACACTCCAGGATCTCTTTTGACCAATGGGAGCCACTGGATACATTTTTCCACCTTTTGCTCCACACCCATAATAGCCCTGAACACAGTCTCTCCTAGACTCAAGCAAATTTCTTTTTCCTTAAGCTCCAGGAATAGTCTCTTGCATCTTTGAAACCATCGTTCCTTCTAATTCTTGTTTCTTTACAGAGTTGAAGTTAGGTTGCTGTGGTTCTCCTAGAGAGGAGAATGAAGAAGGGAAAAAAAGCAGGGAATGTAATGCTTATAAAAGCCTGACACGCGTGGTCCATCCCAGAGAGATGGGGCAGTGACCAGATGTGACACAACAAAAAAAATCCTTTACTTACATTTCTCATCACACTGAAGGAAAAATAGAGACTCTGACAACACTTCTTTAAAATTTCCTTTAAATCCTCTTACATCCATTAGAACTTTCCCTGGTCTACTCTCTTCAAACTTCTTTGGTAAAACTTCTCTGCCCAGCCGGACTTAAAAAGTTCAAACCCTCCCCCTCTTCAATTCTGATAACACTCTCATCTTAACTTTTTTTCTTAAAGTCCCTTCCCTCCACTTCCTGCCCTTTTGGCACTAACTCTGTGCCCCTTCTCCAAATCTCCCCCATAAACAACAATAACAATTTCAGAAGTTTTCTAGGAGTGAAAGTACCTTAGGATACACGGAATGAGTCAGGATTCGTATTAGTGCAGTGGTTCTCAAAGTGTTGTCCTTGGGGCAGCATCAACGAGCACTGGAACTTGACAGAGACAGAAATGCTCAGGTCCCAACTGAGACCTACTTAGAAATGCTGGGGGTAGGGCCCAGCAAACTTTTCACAAGCCCTCTAGGTGTTTCTCATGTGAGCTAAATTTTGAGGGTATAATAGTCATCATGGTCACCTGGTTCTCATTCAACAAACACAATGAATATAGATCAGAACCCCCATGGAGCATTTAAGACCAACCCCCTAGAGACCAGTCTCAATTGGACTATGATGGGGCCCAGAGTTTCTAGGTGATTTTACTCTTTGGCCAGGGTGCTGAAACACTGCAGTATCCTCAAATAAGAACTAACTAGGGAAACAATTGCTTTCAGTTGTGGAAGGTTTCAGGAGTGGGGGAGAACAGGGATGGTGCTGGTTTCCTGGTTTAAGTTCAAAATATTTAGCTATCTTTATAACCTTAATTCCAAAGTAGTCATTAACATGAGTATGCAGCAAGACTGCATGTCCAATTTTTTAAATCTTGCTTCAATAAAATATATAAACGATCATTAGAATTTCTGAGCACATGTGATAGAACTGCTTAAAGTAAGCAAAACTATTCCGAGCATCATGGACACCTAGATTGGCAACAGAGCACTTGTGGTTCATTGATGGCTGGCTGGGTGCCCTCCCCCTTAACAAATTTAGCAACCCTTCAGGTCGTTACCCAACTGGCCTTCTCACACCCTCCTCTCAGCCCCCAATACTTTGGAACACAACTACAATTCTGCTAATGTCTTCAGACAAAGGCATCATTTTATTCAGCTTTTATTAATAGCAGCAAGTGTTAGAGACTTTGTAGACTGAACCCCTGGGGAAAAAGTTAGAGACCAGGTGTGGATTTAAGCATTATGCCACCTCATCAGGCCATTTTTCCACTTTCTTTTCCTAAGGACCAAAATAGACAATGTAAAAAATACCAATTGCAATACTCCAAATGAAATGAGACACTGCTTTGGGAGTTCACTAGTGAAGTTTATGTTTAGATAAAATAGCAAAGAACCACACAAATCTCTACCTTTTCTGGCTTAATCTGCCTCCATTACTGCCAGCTGATTTGATTTGGGGATTTTTTTTTTCTTTCAATTTAAGTAATCACCTGGCATGTAGTTAGAAATAGTATAAACTTTTTGTTTCAAGAAACTTAAAAGTTGACCCATGTATTCAAGTTTTAGTATTTTTATCTTGGTTGCATGAATTACCCTGATTAGAAAATCAATTGCAACACAATTAGCCAAAAATCCAGTGTGTTATCTAGTTACCCCATGAACAATGGCCAAGCTGCAGTTCAGGGAAAATTACCAAAAACATGTGGTATTTATAGGGAATTTGAGCACCAGCTTGTCTCTATGCCCAACGACAATAAAACACTTTAAATATCTATTCTGTGCTTGCAGTAGGTTAAATGAGCATGAAGGAAATACATAAGAGGAGCACTGTGTCTATCCTCCAAGAGAAAGCACATCTGTTCTTTTGCTCACGATAAACAGTGCTGGGAATGGATACTCACTGCAAAAAACTACCTGCTGAGAATTCCGTAAAATCTTGAACCTTGTCTTTGAAGTTATTTGCAAAACTCAGGGAAAACAGAAGTTGGGAGAAACACCGTAGAGAGATGGAACTTGAACTCTCCCCCCTGCAAACTACTGATGTGCAGAGCATGAAAGTAGCTGGGCAAGACATGGGCAAATTTGCATGAGGCGATTCCAGCCCCCTTCTGAGCTTCCAAGTGATTGACAACTGTCAGAGAACGCAGAAGGACTTAACCAAAGAAAGGCCCAGTGGCAGGAAATAAAAACACACTGTGGTGGTAGAGAGACCAGCCAGGGAGCATGGTCGCTGCAACTAGTGGATCACCAGAGGAAGAGAGAGCTTCTAGGCCATGGTGGTGGCAGATGCCAGTCCTCAACCTGCCCAGGCGAGGCGCACTCTTGGCTGAGGTGGCCCCAAGGCAGGGATCGCCATTAGGCCTATAAAGTTAAAGCAGCAAAGTCCGCTCCAGCCACGTTTCTCAGGCTCGGCCAAAGGGCCTGCAAACCCTAAGATGATGTTTTTTTGGTTTCTTAGAATAGACCAAATGTACACAGAAACCTCCAAGATCAAGTGATTCCTCCTCCCCTTTGAGTCATTATTACTAATAAAATTCTAATTCTAAGCAACTACAAAAGAGTAAAACTTGGAATTTAAAATATGACGGGCTTTTAAAGAACCTCTGCTGAAGGTAGATAACACTGTCAGCTCCGGAGGGCGAAACATGACTTCTTCCTTAACGCTTAGCTGTTTTCCAAGGAGTCTGCTGATTCGACAGCTATATTGAGCCAAAGTTAAAACTGGACTTTCTCTGCTTAAAATTACATGATTTTTGAATACAGCAAAGATGATTATCTAAATCTTGGTAGAATTTAAGAGCCAAAAGCAGGATACAGAGGAGGCAATGCTGAAGTGAATCTTGGAAGACGTGCGTAAACTAGTCACATTATCAAAGGGTAGGATTGCTGGACCCAGAGAGGCAGCAAAAGGTAAAACCCTGAAACTTCAGCAGAGAAAAGTAAAAATATTTTGTGGCCACAAAAAGATCTTTAAGATGCTGATTATATATTGTATCATAAAAATAAAACCTACAGATTGTAGTTGATAATGTGAAAAATACAAATATAGACAATTAAAAACTCACAAAAATAGGCAACACTTACAAACTTCACCAGTAGTCAGCACATTCAGTGTTTTCTGGGCATCATCTCACTTGAAAGTTTAGTAGTCCTGTAGGGTAGGTAATGGTATTACTCTCCCTTTAGAGATGAAAAAGCTGAAATCTAACAGAGCTCACCCTCCTCACCATGACATGATTATATGGCTTCATCATTATAAACTCCTCCAAGGATAACCAGTGTACTAAGATCCCCAAAGATGTTTATCACCAAAGCACATGTAGTATGAGAATTAATTTCTTGGCACAGTTGTAAAAGTGAATGCTTGGGCTCTCATATCCCTCTATTTTTCACCACTTTTTTCTGGTACTTTACAATTTTTGATGACTTTTTTTTTTTTTTTTTTTTTTTTTTTTCT
>NW_006783032.1:205745-215206 GCF_000442215.2 Lipotes vexillifer
CGGTACGCGGGCCTCTCACTGTTGTGGCCTCTCCCGTTGCGGAGCACAGGCTCCGGACGCGCAGGCTCAGCGGCCATGGCTCATGGGCCTAGCCGCTCTGTGGCATGTAGGATCTTCCTGGACCGGGGCACGAACCCGTGTCCCCTGCATCGGCAGGCGGACTCTTAACCACTGTGCCACCAGGGAAGCCCAATTTTTGATGATTTAATGCATTATTTTTTCCTCTGCATCTTTCTCAAATCATTTTCAGACTGCCAACTATACTTTTTGAATCAGTACATTTGGCTTAACAGAAATGGGAACCAGAAAAAAAGATGTTTTGATGTTCTAGCATTTTTTTAACCACATTTTTTTTTTAAAGCAACTGTAATCATTATACGGTAACTTTGAGTCCTGCTTTATTCATTTAAATTATAACATAAGAATTTCTTGCATTATTAAACACTCTTACAAAAACATTTGAATAGTTGATAGTATTCTCACAATTAACTAAATCATAGGCCTTTTAACCAATTCTCTGTCACGTGACAGACATAAAGCTAAATTTGAAGTATAAAATTTACCTTAGCTCTAGAGATCTAGAAACTAATCAGAGGGTACTGCTGTCAGAGTTGGTACATAAAAGACTATTGCAATCAGTAAATTATGTAGCCTGTCACACTTGATCAATTTTTACCATATTAACAGTGATTACATGTGTCTCCTGTTTCACTGGGAAATCAAATCATTGACTACAGCTGGCAATATTTTATTTTACATGGAACACGGCACCTGGAGGAACGCCAGGCTAGCCTTGAAGAGGGCTTTAATTGATGCAAACATTTAGGGGCAATGTCTTGTGCTGGCTGAATTTCTTTCTTTGCTAACCTTCTACTTGGTGTCTGAATATTTTCAGAAGTACACACAAGAGTTACATACCCTTCACCAAGGCACAAGGAGAACCCAGGAGCCCAACAAGCTTTACCCCAAGAATACAAAACAACCCTCTGACCATCCAAGACATGTCATAGGTACTTCTTAACAGCGGTGTTTGGAAACTCATTTGATTCCCTCAGGTTTTACAGCTGTTTCAAATCAATAAGTAAGGACAATAACTTCAGAGAACATACTTTGAATACCAGTAATTCTTGCTGCAGGATTTTTATAAGCAAGAATGAAATAAAAATGAGAAGAGAAAAAGAGAAATAAAAATTTTCCTATCACTTTGGTTTATAAACTCTTCCTGATATGCACCATGTTTTGCCTGAATCAGTTGATTAAACAAAGAAAGGTTTATGTGTGAGTGAGAGAGATGCAGATTTATCAATATCATGTTTATTCATTCAGGAATATTAACATGTAGTTGCAATTGTTTTGTTATTAGAAAGAAATATCAAATCCATTCTACCCACATAATCCACAAAATTTGAATCAACATGTTGTATAATTTAGACTGTAATTTTCCTAAAGTTGATTCATTTTCATTGGGCACTGTAAGAAAACGAAAAAAAAAAAAAATCATAGGAAACATTCTCTAGGACATATCCTTGATTTACTAAAAATAGAGACAGACGCAAAGAACCCAATCTCACTACAGCTGCTTTTTACTGCACACAACAAAGAATGCTGCTGTCTACAGTAAAGGCACACTTGAAAAAACAAAAATAGCCTTTAAAAAATTAAGTTATTACGGGCTTCCCTGGTCGTGCAGTGGTTGAGAGTCCGCCTGCCGATGCAGGGGACACGGGTCCGTGCCCCGGTGCGGGAGGATCCCACATGCCGTGGAGCGGCTGGGCCCATGAGCAATGGCTGCTGAGCCTGCACGTCCGGAGCCTGTGCTCCGCAACGGGAGAACCCACAACAGTGAGAGGCCCGCATACCGCAAAAAAAAAAAAGTTATTACAATATGTCAGACTTGAATCTTTAAAACACAATTGAGGATCAACTGGAATCAGCTGATGAAAATATTTTTATTCTAATAAATAGCCATATACATACACATTTACACACACACATACATATACACTTCTCACAAGTCTAGCCTTCTGTGTTAGTTTTAAAACTTTGATGTCAGCATTTTAATGCTTGTATATGTTTTCACTATGTGCATGTCAGCATAAGAATGATTGTAGGGGAAACACTGTTGCTCCCTGGAAAGAAGCTGAGGGTGGTCAGGAAGGCCTCTTTGAAGAGGAGTCACTTGAACAAAGATCTCAATGAAGTGAGGAGGCCAACCATGAGAAAATCTATGGAAGAATATTCCAGACAGGAAAAGCGTTTGCAACTGACATCTTCATCCCCATTTTACAGAGGAGAAAATTAAGACTCAGAGAAGTTGAGTAACTCATTAATAAATGGCAAAGTTGGAACTCAAAGCCATATCTTGGAAGACTAAATTTTATGCTCTTTTTGTATGACCACAAAAGATTCATATTTTTAAATTTTCCCCTGATGGAAGAATAACCCGATACGTATATGTGGACTTCGAATTTAAACATGTACCTTATCGAGAGGAGCTTCAAAATGGCGGAAGAGTAAGATGCGGTGATCACCTTCCTCTCCACAAATACATCAGAAATACATCTACATGTGAAACAGCTCCTATAGAACACTCACTGAACACTGGCAGAAGACCTCAGACTTCCCAAAAGGCAAGAAACTCCAAAGGTACCTGGGTAGGGCAAAAGGAAAAAAGAATAAACAGAGACAAAAGAATAGGGACGGTACCTGCACCAGTGGGAGGGAGCTGTGAAGGAAGAAAGGTTTCCACACATTAGGAAGCCCCTTCGCGGGCAGAGATTGCGGGAGGCGGAGCGGGGAGCTTCGGAGCCGCGGAGGACAGCACAGCAACAGGGGTGCGGAGGGCAAAGCGGAGAGATTCCCGCACAGAGGATCGGTGTCGACCGGCACTCACCAGCCCGAGAGGCTTGTGTGCTCGCCCGCCAGGGCGCGGGGGAGGGGCTGGGAGCTGAGGCTCAGGCTTCGGTTGGATCCCAGGGAGAGGACTGGGGTTCGCGGCGTGAACACAGCCGGAAGGGGGCTGGTGTGCCACGGCTGGCCAGGAGGGAGTCCGGGGAAAAGTGTGGAGCTGCAGAAAGGGCAAGAGACTTTTTCTTACCTCTATGTTTCCTTTAGAGCGAGGAGATTAACAGCCCCACTTAAAGGAGCTCCAGAGACAGGCGCGAGGCGCGGCTATCAGCGCAGACCCCAGAGACGGGCATGGGACGCTAAGGCTGCTGCTGCAGCCACCAAGAAGCCTGTGGGCGAGCACAGGTCACTCTCCACACCTCCCCTCCCGGGAGCCTGTGCAGCCCGCCACTGCCAGGGTCCCGTGATCCAGGGACAGCTTCCCCGGGAGAACACACGGCGCACCTCAGGCTGGTGCAACATCATGCTGGCCTCTGCCGCCGCAGACTCGCCCCACATTCCGTACCCCTCCATCCCCCTGGCCTGAGTGAGCCAGAGCCCCCGAATCAGCTGCTCCTTTAACCCCGTACTGTCTGAGCCAAGAACAGACGCCCTCAGGCGACCTACACGCAGAGGCGGGGCCAAATCCAAAGATGAACCCTGGAAGCTGTGTGAACAAAGAAGAGAAAGGGAAATTTCTCCCAGCAGCCTCAGGAGCAGCGAATTAAATCTCCACAATCAACTTGATGTACCCTGCACCTGTGGAATACCTGAATAGAAAATGAATCATCCCAAATGGAGGAGGTGGACTTTGGGAGCAAAGATATATATTTTTTTCCCCTTTTTCTCTTTTTGTGAGTATGTATGTGTATGTTTCTGTGTGTGATTTTGTCTGTATAGCTTTGCTTTTACCATTTGTCCTAGGGTTCTGTCCTTTTTTTTTTTTTACTTAAAAATGTTTTTTCTTAATAATTATTATTAATATTATTATTTTATTTATTTATTTTTTTTTGCAGTACGCGGGCCTCTCAATGCTGTGGCCTCTCCTGTTGTGGAGCACAGGCTCCAGATGCGCAGGCTCAGCGGCCATGGCTCACGGGTCTACCCACTCTGTGGCATGTGGGATCCTCCCAGACCAGGGCACAAACCCAAGTCCCCTGCATCAGCAGGCAGACTCTCAACCACTGTGCCACCAGGGAAGCCCCCTTAATAATTATTTTTTACTTTAATAACTTTTTATTTAATTTTATTTAATTTTATTTTATCTCCTTCCTTTCTTTCTCCCTTCCTTCCTTCCTTCCTTCCTCCCTTCCTTCCTTCCTTCCTCCCTTCCTTCCTTCCTTCCTTCCTTCCTTCCTTCCTTCCTTTCTTTCTTTCTTTCTTTCTTCCCTCCTTCCTTCCTTTCTTTCTTCCTTCCTTTCTTTCTTTCATTTTTTCTCCCTTTTATTCTGAGCCGTGTGGATGAAAGGCTCTTGTTGCTCCAGCCAGGCGTCAGGGTTGTGCCTCTGAGGTGGGAGAGCCAACTTCAGGACACTGGTCCACAAGAGACCTCCCAGCTCCACATAATATCAAACGGCGAAAATCTCCCAGAGATCTCCATCTCAATGCCAAGACCCAGCTTCTCTCAACGACCAGCAAGCTACAGTGCTGGAAACCCTATGCCAAACAACTAGCAAGACAGGAACACAACCCCATCCATTAGCACAGAGGCTGCCTAAAATCATAATAAGGCCACAGACACCCCATAACACACCACCAGATATGTACCTGCCCACCAGAAAGACAAGATCCAGCCTCATCCACCAGAACACAGGCACTAGTCCCCTCCACCAGGAAGCCTACACAACCCACTGAAACAACTTTAGCCACTGGGGACAGACACCAAAAATAACGGGAACTACGAACCTGCAGCCTGTGAAAAGGAGACCCCAAACACAGTAAGTTAAGCAAAATGAGAAGACAGAGAAACACACAGCAGATGAAGCAGCAAGGCAAAAACCCACCAGACCTAACAAATGATGAGGTAATATGCAGTCTACCTGAAAAAGAATTCAGAATAATGATAGTATAAAGATGATACAAAATCTTGGAAATAGAGTGGAGAAAATACAAGAAACATTTAACAAGGACCTAGAAGAAATAAAGAGCAAACAAACAGAGATGAACAACACAATAAATGAAATTAAAAATTCTCTAGAAGGGCTCAATAGCAGACTAACTGAGGCAGAAAAACGGATAAGTGACCTGGAATATAAAATAGTGGAAATAATTACTGCAGAGCAGAACAAAGAAAAAAGAATGAAAAGAACTGAGGACAGTCTCAGAGACCTCTGGGACAACATTAAACACACCAACATTCGAATTATAGGGGTCCCAGAAGAAGAAGAGAAAAAGAAAGGGACTGAGAAAATATTTGAAGAGATTATAGTTGAAAACTTGCCTAATATGGGAAAGGAAATAGTTAATCAAGTCCAGGAAGCACAGAGAGTCCCATACAGGTTAAATCCAAGGAGAAACACACCAAGACACATATTAATCAAACTATCAAAAATTAAATACAAAGAAAAAATATTAAAAGCAGCAAGATAAAACAACAAATAAAACACAGGGGAATCCCCATATGGTTAACAGCTGATCTTTCAGCAGAAACTCTGCAAGCCAGAAGTGGGTAGCAGGACATATTTAAAGTGATGAAGGAGAAAAACCTACAAACAAGATTACTCTACCCAGCAAGGATCTCATTCAGATTTGGTGGAGAAATTAAAACCTTTACAGACAAGCAAAAGCTAAGAAAATTTAGCACCACCAAACCAGCTTTACAAAAAATGCTAAAGGAACTTCTCTAGGCAGGAAACACAAGAGAAGGAAAAGACCTACAATAACAAACCCAAAACAATTAAGAAAATGGGAATAGGAACATACCTATTGATAATTACCTTAAATGTAAATGGATTAAATGCTCCAACCAAAAGACATAGACTGGCTGAATGGATACAAAGACAAGACCCATATATATGCTATCTACAAGAGACCCACTTCAGACCTAGTGACACATACAGATTGAAAGTGAGGGGATGGAAAAAGATATTCCATGCAAATGGAAATCAAAAGAAAGCTGGAGTAGCAATACTCATATCAGATAAAGTAGACTTTAAAATAAAGAATGTTACAAGAGACAAGGAAGGACACTACATAATGATCAAGGGATCAATCCAAGAAAAAGATATAGCATTTATAAATATATATGCACCCAACATAGGGGCACCTCAATACATAAGGCAAATACTAACAGCCATAAAAGGGGAAATTGACAGTAACACAATCATAGTAGAGGACTTTAACACCCCAATTTCACCAATGGACAAATCATCCAAAATGAAAATAAATAAGGAAACACAAGCTTTAAATGATACATTAAACAAGATGGACTTAATTGATATTTAAAGGACATTCCATCCAAAAACAACAGAATACACATTTTTCTCAAGTGCTCATGGAACATTCTCCAGGATAGATCATATCTTGGGTCACACATCAAGCCTTGGTAAGTTTAAGAAAATTGAAATCATATCAAGTATCTTTTCCAACCACAATGCTATGAGACTAGATATCAATTACAGGAAAAAAATCTGTAAAAAATACAAGCACATGGAGGCTAAACAATACACTACTTAATAACCAAGAGATCAATGAAGAAATCAAAGAGGAAATCAAAAAATACCTAGAAACAAATGACAATGAAAACACAATGACCCAAAACCTATGGGATGCAGCAAAAGCAGTTCTAAGAGGGAAGTTTATAGCAATACAATCCTACCTTAAGAAACAAGAAACATCTCAAATAAACAACCTAACCTTACACCTAAAGCAATTAAAGAAAGAAAAACAAAAAACCCTCAAATGTAGTAGAAGGAAAGAAAACATAAAGATCATATCAGAAATAAAAAGAAATGAAGGAAACGATAGTAAAGATCAATACAACTAAAAGCTGGTTCTTTGAGAAGATAAAATTGATAAACCATTAGCCAGACTTATCAAGAAAAAAAGGGAGAAGACTCAAATCAATAGAATTAGAAATGAAAAAGGAGAAGTAACAACTGACACTGCAGAAATACAAAAGATCATGAGAGATTACTACAAACAACTCTATGCCAATAAAATGGACAACCTGGAAGAAATGGACAAATTCTTAGAAATGCACAACCTTCCGAGACTGAACCAGGAAGATATAGAAAATATGAATAGACCAAACACAAGCACTGAAATTGAAACTGTGATTAAAAATCTTCCAACAAACAAAAGTCCAGGACCAGATGGCTTCACAGGCGAATTCTATCAAACATTTGAGAAGAGCTAACAACTATCCTTCTCAAACTCTTCCAAAATATAGCAGAGGGAGGAACACTCCCAAACTCATTCTATGAGGCCACCATCACCCTGATACCAAAACCAGACAAAGATGTCACAAAGAAAGAAAACTACAGGCCAATATCACTGATGAACATAGATGCAAAAATCCTCAACAAAATACTAGCAAACAGAATCCAACAGCACATTAAAAGGATCATACACCATGATCAAGTGGGGTTTATTCCAGGAATGCAAGGATTCTTCAATATACGCAAATCTATCAATGTGATAAACCCATATTAACATTGAAGGAGAAAAACCATATGATCATCTCAATTGATGCAGGGAAAGCTTTTGACAAAATTCAACACTCATTTATGATAAAAACCCTGCAGAAAGTTAGGCATAGAGGGAACTTTCCTCAACATAATAAAGGCCGTATATGACAAACCCACAGCCAACGTCTTCCTCAATGGTGAAAAACTGAAAGCATTTCCACTAAGATCAGGAACAAGACAAGGTTGCCCACTCTCACCACTATTATTCAACGTAGTTTTGGAAGTTATAGCCACAGCAATCAGAGAAGAAAAAGAAATAAAAGGAATACAAATCAGAAAAGAAGAAGTAAAGCTGTCACTGTTTGCAGATGACATGATACTATACTTAGAGAATCCTAAAGATGGTACCAGAAAACTACTAGAGCTAATCAGTAAATTTGGTAAAGTAGCAGGATACAAAATTAATGCACAGAAATCTCTAGCCTTCCTATACACTAGTGATGAAAAATCTGAGAGTGAAATTAAGAAAACACTCCCACTTACCATTGCCACAAAAACAATAAAATATCTAGGAATAAACCTACCTAAGGAGACAAAAGGCCTGTATGCAGAAAATTATAAGACACTGATGAAAGAAATTAAAGATGATACACATAGATGGAGAGATATACCATGTTCTTGGATTGGAAGAATCAACATTGTGAAAATGACTCTACTACCCAAAGCAATCTACAGATTCAATGCAATCCCTATCAAACTACCACTGGCATTTTTCACAGAACTAGAACAAAAAATTTCACAATTTGTATGGAAACACAAAAGACCCCGAATAGCCAAAGCAATCTTGAGAACAAAAAACGGAGCTGGAGGAATCAGGCTCCCTGACTTCAGACTATACTACAAAGCTACAGTAATCAAGATAGTATGGTACTGGCACAAAAACAGAAAGATCACTGGAACAGCATAGAAAGCCCAGAGATAAATCCATGCACATATGGTCACCTTATCTTTGATAAAGGAGGCAAGAGTATACAATGGAGAAAAGATAGCCTCTTCAATAAGTGGTGCTGGGAAAACTGGACAGGTACATGTAAAAGTATGAAATTAGGACACTCCCTAACACTATACACAAAAATAAACTCAAAATGGATTAAAGACCTAAATGTAAGGCCAGACACTATCAAATTCTTAGAGGAAAACATAGGCAGAACACCCTATGACATAAATCACAGCAAGATCCTTTTTGACCCACCTCCTAGAGAAATGGAAATAAAAACAAAAGTAAACAAATGGGACCTAATGAAACTTCAAACCTTTTGCACAGCAAAGGAAACCATAAACAAGACCAAAAGACACCCCTCCGAATAGGAGAAAATATTTACAAACAAAGCAACTGACAAAGGATTAATCTCCAAAATTTACAAGCAGCTCATGCAGCTCAATATCAAAAAAACAAACAGCCCAATCCAACAATGGGCAGAAGACCTAAATAGACATTTCTCCAAAGAATATATACAGATTGCCAACAAACACATGAAAGAATGCTCAACATCATTAATCATTAGAGAAATGCAAATCAAAACTACAATGAGTATCATCTCACACCAGTCAGAATGGTCATCATCAAAAAATCTACACACAATAAATGCTGGAGAGGGTGTGGAGAAAAGGGAGCTCTCTTGTACTGTTGGTGGGAATGTAAATTGATACAGCCACTATGGAGAACAGTATGGAGGTTCCTTAAAAAACTACAAATAGAACTACCATATGACCCAGCAATCCCGCTACTGGGCATATACCCTGAGAAAACCATAATTCAAAAAGAGTCATGCACCACAATGTTCATTGCAGCTCTATTTACAATAGCCAGGACATGGAAGCAACCTAAGTGTCCATCATCGGATGAATGGATAAAGAAGATGTGGCACATATATACAATGGAATATT
>NW_006783032.1:215266-219417 GCF_000442215.2 Lipotes vexillifer
ATGCTAACACATATATATGGAATCTATGAAAAAAAAAAAGTCTTGAAGAATCTAGGGGCAAGATGGGAATAAAGACACAGACCTACTAGAGAATGGACTTGAGGATATGGGGAGGCAGAAGGGTAAGCTGTGACAAAGTGAGAGAGTGGCATGGACATATACACACCACCAAACGTAAAATAGCTAGCTAGTGGAAGCAGCCACGTAGCACAGGGAGATCAGCTCGGTGCTTTGTGACCATCTAGAGGGGTGGGATAGGGAGGGTGGGAGGGAGGGAGACGCAAGAGGGAAGAGATATGGGAACATATGTATATGTATAACTGATTCACTTTGTTATAAAGCAGAAACTAACACACCATTGTAAAGCAATTATACTCCAATAAAGATGTTAAATTTTTAAAAAAATGATTGTAAATTACTTACTTTCAATTTTAAATGTAGTGGTTAAAACGTCTTTTAATGAGGAACAATTTTTAAACTGTTCTATTTTTAGCAGATTTCAAGGTTTTACTTTCAGTATTTTCAAAATCATACCTTTAAGAAAATGTTGACTGGCATTTTTAAATATGCCTCCAGATCCTATGAGCCATTTTTCATGGTCTCTCCTGGGTTATCCAGGTTAATAGGTAATCCTCACTGTTACACACACTACACCATCAGGGAACAGTTTTAGGGGTAAAATAAGTCTCATAGGAATTTTATTGCAGGGATTATTTCAATAACACCTCAAACCGAGATGTCTTAGGAGTTTAGAACAGTTCATAAATAACTTTAAGTAATAAAATATATGCCAAATTGTAACCTATTAGTAACAAGAGAATGACTTCACACAATTTTAAAAACTGGTAACTTCAGTTTATGTTACCATAGCACATCTATTTGCCAGCAAATGCAAACTGTATTGTATTAATTTTTTAACTCAGCCTATAAGCTTGCAATCCCGGCTTCCACGGGTGCCAAATGGAGCTGCTGTGTTCGTACAGTGTCTTTTGTACCATCACATGTGGGAATTTAGTAACCTTTTCACCACCACAATTAGAAATAACAAAGAGGTAAATATTCATTCAGTATAAATTCTGAGCTTAAGCAGCTGGCCCAGGACTGGTAAAGTTATTAGACTGTTTCATATCTGGTTCACTGTGTTTCCCCCTTGGTGAAATATGCGTTGAGGTAGGGTTCTCATGCTTGAGGCTAGGCAGCAGTTTATAGGGCAAAAGGCAACAGCACAATTTAACTTTTGGTTAAGTGTTTTTCCATAAATTGGGCCACACATTCTTACAAGCACCATTGCACACAGTTTGGTTCTGAGAAGATTTGCAAGCGTTTTGTGTGTCTTTTGTTAGTTCTGACATACAGTTTATCCTTGATTTAGCAGACTACAGTTACACAAGACTTTTCTTAATTGCTTTTCATGCACAGTTGGGAGAAACAGCAGGCAGCCTCTAAGTGAAGAGTTTTGTGGCCCCGAAATGGTAGCTTGAAGGGCCTCCTTTCCTGTGTTTATTATTGACAATTCAATTAGCTTGCCAAAGCAGCTGTGGGCTGCAGAAGGCGGGGTCAATGGAGTTGCACAACAACTAATTTTATTAATATGCAAAGCAGAGGGGAAAAATTGTCTGTGATGTATTTATGTCCTGTACTTACTGAAGAACACAACAGACAGGGGAAAGTCTAGCCAGTTTTCCCAGATTTAGATTAATCTTATGAAAAGGCACAAATTTAAGCTTATTTTCCCCCCCATTAGTGGCTGATGAAAGTTATCCATTTTCTCACTCTTCAAGATTTAACAAAAACCATACTTGGCAACACTGAGATAAAAGACCTCATACTCATTCAGGGTGTTCTTTTAATAAAAAGTGATTTTTTTTTAACTAAAGGCAGGCCAACAAGATAAGTTTCATATAAGGGTATTTCATGGACAATGCATTCGACAATGATATTCAGGTAGCCATAAGCATACTGAATTGTTTAGTTGCTCATAGTAGTTCCAGTATAACTGGTGAGACAACCCAAACAGTGCCAACAGCTACATGTAGGTAGGTAAGCTGAGGGGACTCCAGGGGCAGAATAGGGGAAGCTCCTGGGGTGGAATCTGGCTCTGTAAGTGGATCTGGGGGCAGTTTCCAAACAGATGCTCCACGTTCTGCTGGTGCAGCCACTCTCTGGAAGCCACGTGGCACTGGTTCCCTGGGGTGCCTGGTAGAGCTCGGAGGTGACAGCTGCATCTCCAGGAATTTGGCATTGAGATTGGCTACAGCAGCAGGGTTTACCATCAGACCCTTGGCATGTCACAGCCAGAAGGAGGGAAGGGTCACTTTTCAGAGTTCACAGTTGGTGGCATTGGCGTCCCAGATGCTAACACTTATTTTCTTTTTTATAAGCTGACACTTTTTATCCTTTATTTTATTTTTTGGCCACAGCACGTAGCTTGCAGGATCTTAGTTCCCCGACCAAGGATCGAACCCATGTCCCCCGCGATGGAAGTGCAGAGTCCTAACCACTGGACCGCCACGGTATTCTCATTAACACTTACTTCTAATGCCTTAGTTTGACTTTGGACATCACTCTTGGCTGATGGCTACAGAGAGTCTGAGCTGGAGGCAGAGACCTCACAAGGAAACAGCTTAGGGTGACTGTTCTTCCTGCTGTTTGATTTATATACCAAAAATTCTGCAATGGGCAGAATTTGAAACTGCATTACTTTTCTTTCCAGCGCTCTCAGCAAGGTCTCCTGAATCATTCCATTCTAATCCTGTCATAGTTTAGCCTCTTTTCCTACCTTTCTCTAAGATGTTTTATCATGCCATTTCTTTGTACTTCTTTAGGCTTAACACCCTAATGTAAGCAACCCCAAAAGTATTAATTTCACCCCAAATGTTCTTATGTTGGCTTTCCTGTGGTGTTCGTCATCTGCTACCTTCCCCATGCCTACCTTTTTTTCCCCTGAGATTAGACTTCTCATCAAATACTACTAGGCTTCAAAGTAAGTATTTCACAAATTGTGTGAGGGTAGTAGAGGGCAGAAATCCCACAAAGGTAAGATATAAAAACTCCTAGATCACCAACTCTCATCAAAAAACAGAGAAGAATCTGAAGAAAGGGGTTCTGAAATAAGATGGAAACTCATTCATATAAAATCCACTCTTGGAAGATTTCGTATAGAGTTGAATGCTGAGTTGACTGACATCCTTCACATTGCACAATTAGAGATGTCAGTCCCTAAGAACCTTACTTTGCAGCCTAATGATCTCCTTCTTGCATTCCATGTTTATTTCAGTGCCTGTGTATTTTCTAAAAGCCTAATGAATGAATGTAATTGTTTAAGAATAATATAACTTTTATTGCTTTTGCAACTTCTGATTATGTTTACTGGTCTATATTCCCTAAGGAAAAGGTAAGAATTTTTTGTAAGACCAGCATAGCAGTTACTTTTTCCTTCCAGTATCTTCACTTATAGTTATTTGAAATTGTCTCTAATGCTACAGACACTATCACACACAAATATGGATTTGTCAGGATCCTAAACGCTCAGATTGTGTTTAATTATAGTTGACACTTTAGAACTTTCAGTTACGCTTGGAAGAAATTAGAGAACCAGATTAGCCAATGCTTCTCTTTCCTGCTTATTTGCAAAAATGTGTCTTTAACTCGAGGAAAACATCTCCTAACAGAAACCTCCTAAAGTCAAGGTCTTAATCCACAGGCAAACACAATGTTGGCTACATTTCATGTATGCTTTCAAAGCCTGATCTGTTCATTGATTGGAATGATTCAGTGGCAGTCATATAATTGTTTCCCACAGGCTACTAAGAAATGTAAACTAACTCAGATAACAAGGTTAAAGTCTGATTTATGAAGATGGTACACATGCTTCACATACCTAATTCATTCCTGCACACTCAAGTGGGATTAAATAATGCCAAATCATGTCTAACTCCGTAATCCTGCTCTTACATCACCTTCAAAGAAATGTCAGCATTGACATATTCACACATATAAAGCCCTATCCATTATATTAATAAATGCCTTCCTAGATATTCCTAATACAACTTGTTGTGATGATTGCAACCTTCTGGCAGTAATTCTGCCCACCTCCAATATCTTTTTATTAGGTCATCTTTGACTTTTTTTTTTTTTTTTTTGGCTGGGTT
>NW_006783032.1:219720-282371 GCF_000442215.2 Lipotes vexillifer
CCCCTGCATTGGCAGGCGGATTCTTAACCACTGCACCACCAGGGAAGCCCCATCTTTGACTCTTTTCTCTTCCCAGCTTCCTATATCCAACCCATCAGCTAGGATTTCAAAATCTAACATGCATCTTAAATCTGTCCAGTTCCCTCCATAACCACTACAACCACTGCTCTAATCCCAGCACCATCTCTCACCTGGAATATTGCCACAGTCTCCTTTCTCTAATCATGCTCCCAACCTCATATCAATTCTTATCGTCTGAGCAATCTTAAAAAACATAAATCTGATCATGTCATTTGCCTGCTTAGAACACTCCAATGGTTTTCCATATCACTTTGACACAAACCAAACTCCTTCATATGGCCACCATAGCCCTCCATGTTTGCCCCTGCTACCTTCCCCAACTTTCCCTCCTACCCTGTCTCTCTATTCCCCATTCTACTCCCTCCACAGGTCCTCCAAGTGGCTGGGCAATTTCCAGCTTTGGGATTTTCAAATGGCCCTTCAACCCAACTGGACTACTACCCCCACATCAAGCATGGCAGGCTCCTTCCTATCCTATTGGAATCAACCAAAATGTCTCTTCTTCAGAGAAACCTTTCCTAACCACTAAGAATGAATTCAGACTTTGTGAGCCCTGAAGCTTACACAATTTGGGAGAAACTTTTTTTATGGGAAAATTTTAAATCTTAAATTTGTAAATCTTATAAAAACACACCATCATGGGACCCCTGTGGCTGGGACAAGTGAAGAGCCCTAAAGCTTAGCATCATAAACTTCACAGTGACTCTCACTCCATGACTACCATTGTCAAGCAGGTCCTTGCCATCCCCACCCCCACCTCCACCCCATGGCCTCTATCAGTGCGTCCCCTTTACCCTTCTTAGCACTTCTCACAATTTGTCACTTGTCTCGTCTGCCCCCTGCATCAGACCGTACCTTCCAACAGAGCAGGTACCATGCAAAAACACCCACCACCAAACATCACATCAAAGTGCCACTGAATGAGTGGGTGACAAAGTGTCCTTTGAGATGAACAATGCTAGATAAATGTAAAGAACTATTTTATGATTTAAATTTGCATGTCATTAAAGCAGGCTGGTTTTCTGTCCCTCCGTCCCATGAGAAGAACCTGGCAGTCCAGAGGTTAGGACTCCGCACTTCCACTGCAGGGGGCATAGGTTTGATCCCTGGTTGGGGAGCTAAGATCCCACATGCTGTATGGTGTGGCCAAAGAAAAAAGAACCTTACAGTATGACATAATGCCTGGTATGGAGGAAACACTTGCTATGTCCTCTCTATCTACTCCAAGCCTGGTTTGGGTCAGGATCACCATCCTCTGTGTTTTGGGGGTAGAGTTCTGCATCAACATGACTCTGGCTGTGGTGACACTAGTCAGGGGCCACGTGCCAGCATCCTCTGGCAACCTCTTCCCAGGCTCAGGCCTCTCCTCTTTGGATATGTCTGTGTACCCGTTGCCTCATTATATTCACATTTTTGTGTGTTGGCCTGTCGTCATCACCGCAAGACGTTTCCCCAGTCTCCAGGCTGTGGCTCTGAGAAGGGCATCATGGAAAGGGGCTGGAGTTTGTCTCCAAGGAGAGCTAACACCTGAATCCAGGTGTAGTTGGAGCTCACACACTCCTTCCTGAATTTGAAGGAGAAAAGTAGAACTTGAAATTTTTCTGACTTACTAAGATGATAGTCAACAAGTCTGAAATACTTTCCAATTTGGCTATTTAGTGTAAAGTATTAAACAAATACTTGAAAAAAAAAGCATAGTTTTTATAATTGTAGCTAAATATTTCATGTATCTTGACATTTTCTTGCACTAAAACCTGCAATGTAACCTGCCAATAGCAGGAATAATTATTAAACCTTAGAATTATCTACGAATAGAAATCATTAAATGACTTCCAGCATACTCTTTTTGAATGGGAGAGATATAAATAAATCACTTTCTTAAATGGCTTAAATTTGGTTTTACCTGGACTAGACAAGGGTGAGTGGAGTTGCTCTCAGGTTTAGAATGCTACAAAAATCTTGTCTGCCTTCCACTAAAAAATCCCTCAAAGTCCTCAAAAAAAAATAAGCTGCACAAATCCAGAAATGACCTTGAGGTTCTTCTGTATTTATATGAACAACCTGCATTTCATTTGTTGAGTGACTCAGGATCTATGCTATTCATTTATTTGTGGCAGGTTAAACAGTCAGCTGGAGTGTATATTTTATGGTTAAATTAACCTGAACTAGGTTAATTATGGTGGCAATTGAACCTCAGTCCTATACCTTGCAGATTGGACCTTGGTGAGACCATATTCCACTCTAAGCTACAGTATACCAAACACAAACTTCTGATTGGAAGCAGTTTCAGAATCAATTTACATTCAAATAAAAAGGCACTCCAGTGAGAGGCACATCAAGATGTTTAAATTATGGGGCATGTGGGGTTCATCAAGCAAGGAAAGTCACTGTAAATCAAGCTTATGGTGAATGGGTTAAACATACAAGGGGGTTTTAGTGCATGAGCAACACTTCCTAGTATCTTTTTCTAGTTTTAGCAACTTAAATGGAAATGTTAAGGAAATAGCAAGGAATAAGTAAGGTTTTTACAAATGACAACTACCAACCATATTTATAGTTTTCCACTGGTCCTGTCATGCCAGCTTTAAAACTAAGGAATAACTAGCAGTAGGAACACATTTCAATATACATCAAACTAGAATGAATGGGAGGGAGAGCAAGAGAGAAATGAGGCCGGAAGTGTGAAGGGCTTTTAAAAAGAATTACCCTTTGTTCTTGCTTCTTTTGTAGATTCTACCATTTTGTATTATATGTGGATTTTCCTTGCTGGATTATCCTATTCCACGTCTTACCTTCATTTCCTAGCCCTGAGCCTTGCAACAAAATAGGTGTTTGTTGAATGGGTGTGCAGTAACCAAAGTGGCACTCTCTGTCTGGATATCTAAGCACTCATTCATGCAGGACATTATTCCTAAAGAATGTGCCTTTGCAGGAACAACAACAAAAATATTATTTGGTGGTCAAATGGATCCTATGAATAATTGTTTAAAGCAGGGAGACAAAACACCTCCCTTTCATAGCTCTCCCCTTTCAATCCCCTTTTCTTTACCCTAGACACTCTGTGCTCTCATGCAGATTCTAGGGCCTCTTTTGGTCCTAGCTACTTAATTAATACTAAAGAAATGCTGACTTGATATTTTTCCCAAGCACTTGCATTTTAAGCAGATTCCTAAAGAGAACAATGTTCAACCCATAAATTGAATTTCTAATGGTAAAATTCTAGGCAAAGTCCCTTTTAAGCACAAATCTAACTTTTCTTAGTAGTTAATTTCTCTATGCTACCCAAACCACCTATTTCATTCAGTCCAACAAATGATAAAATAATTCAAACTAGTCAGGGAACATTTGACTAGATCCACAAAGATAGGAAAACTACAACCCAAGGGCTAAATCCAGCCTACCTCCTGTTTTTGTAAATACAGTTTTATTAGAACACCACCATGCTCACTCATGTATGTATTGTCGAGTTTGCTTCTGAGCCTCAGTTGCAGAGCTTGCAACAGAGACTGTGTGACCCACAAAGCCTTAAGTATTTACCATGCAATCCCTGGGTTAGGTTGTTCCCTTCTTCAGCTGGCTCTTAGGTTATCTTCTATTTTTCCAGTAGGTACTAGTCCAAGCCCTTGTGAGTTATTCTTATTTCCAAGTTTCAGTAAAAGCTGCCTCTGTTTTGAGAACCCTCAGTGTGTAGCCTGGAATGCAGAGCCTGCACTTTTTAAACATAAACACTTTGTCTCGATATAATTTTAGTACTTCTGGAACTCCCTAGGAAATGAAAAACACCAAGAAGCTCCTCCGACAAAATTCAGCTCATATTGAGAACATGTATCTTTGCAAGAGGTCTCTCCTTGCTCACCTAAACCAGGAGCAAAACCCTTTTTTGGAGAGCCAAACTTTTTCCAATAACATTAAGAGAAAATTGTTTGACCTTCTTTGTTCTTTGATGTGAAATAATTTATTACTTATAATAGATAACAGTAAAGTATAAAAGTCCAATTCCACTTAAAAGTTGAAAGATTAAGTGAATATGGAAGTTGACATCTCCATCGAGATGAACAGCATAAAGATATGAAGCTTTCTATAGTTTTATCATCCTCTATATTTAAAAGTGATTGGAGAAGTATTCTGGTTGATTTCCAAAATAAATCACATTTGAAATAACTTTGTATGAGTGATGTATTTGTAGAAATGAGTACTATGCTGTTTTTTGCAAAATCTTACCTTTTTCCAAATTGAATAAGTATTCATCTAGTCTCCTGATCATGTTGCTTTCTAAGCACATCTGCCTGTGGCTGGAGGAGGTAAAGGAAGACGATTTCAATCATCTTCAACTTAAGGATGAGTTGGGGGGACTCTTTTTGAGTCTGGCATCGTAAAGATGGAGGAGAGAGAACAGGGCAACAGGTAGGATCGCTTGGAAGTCGCTTTTCTTCTCGTGTTAAGCACTTGCAAGAGAACTGTCTGAGAGCTGAGTACCTCATAAAAGTATTCAAGAGTAAAAGGTGGGATGATTCTGACACTTATTAAGCACCTCCCATGCTCTAGGCACTGCCCAACAGGCTCCACCCAGCTCAGCTCACCTGATCTTAAAACTTGGAGTGTAGACTAAACAGCCAGTAAGTTGCAAAGTGAGAATTTGCATCCAGGTGCCTTAACAAAGCTCTTTTTGAGATGTGATAAGGGGACCATTTTGAATGACTGAATGTCTGTAAGGAAAAAGGAGTGAGGGCAGCTGTAGTTCCAGGTTGATGGCACTGCTGGGTGTTTACGTCAGGAAGCACTTAACTTTTTATGAGTAATTTCAAAGGTGAAGAACATATAACTTGGGGAATAAGATGGTCGGAGGCCCAGCTCTGCTACTTACATAACTCTGAAGTTCTAAATTCTTGATTTCTTCATCTGTAAAATGGAAATAACAATTCCTCCTTCACGGACTTTCAAGGATTACATGAGATAATACACATGCCAAACGTTTTGCAGAGCACTCGAACCACTGTTAGACATTATTATCCCTAAGAGGTAAATTATCAAAGGCATAACTCTACTGTTTTTGGTAATAATAGTACAGCTGGCAACCATATTTTAAAATTCTATTGGTTGGATTTCAATAACAGTATTAGAAATCTCCGCTTTACCTCACTTTCACCCATGTTCTTGAAAGCTTGTATTATTAAAATATTAAAATTCAGTCTAAATAAACATCACTTGAAATATTTAATTTTTCATTTTACTTGTTGAAAGATAATAGCAAATAATTTCTTGCAGAAGACAATAAGTAGTGCTATTTACTCACAGTGATTACAATTTTTGTATTCGCCTTCTTAATCTATAACAGATGTGGAATGACATGGCTTTGTCTCACCCCACCTCCAATGCTCAGTGCAACATATGGCACCGAATCAGATTACACTCTGGACGTGACACAGTAAAATACTCACGTATCCATGAGGAGAATCCAAGTTTGCTGTTATTGTACTTTTTGCTAGTTTATTCAGCATGCGTCTAACATTTTTAGTGTTGTTATTTGGCTAGGAAAATTAAAATCCTGAAAGTGAACAAAATTTTCCAAAGAAATGTTAAATTAATTTTGTAGATCTCAAGTTACTGACAAGGAGGCATATATATTAAATTTTTAGTGGCTCTGAAAGTTAATACTTGTCAGAAAAGCCTGTAGAGGGTCATTAATGAGATGTATTTGTATTACGGCAATTACAGAGTAGAAATAATTTTGCAGTCTGGTTAGAAACGTAACCATTAAGATACAAAAAATCATGTCATCCTCCCAAATAGGCCTATACATAATTTATTAATGGAGATATTGCAACTATCAAAGTGAAAAAGCAAATGTACTTTATTCAGGGACCTTATACCATTACAAACTGTAGCTGACAGAGGCTCATACTGATGAGCAAAATGGAAGGTGGAAAAAAACACAGCTGAATCTAAAACTCTGGTCCTCTTTTGCTTATAAATATCACAACTGTATATGTATTGAACATAAATTGTCTCAAATCTCTACACAAATATTATTGCCCTCTCCCCAAAAGAAGAAACCTGCAGGAGCTGCAAACAGCTGTGGCTTTCATTGTACCTCAAAAGATTTTGCTACTTAAAATTCCTCTTACTATGGTTTGGAAGAGTTGATGACATTTTGTGGATTTGAGAAACCAATTCCTTTAAATTTCCGGCAGTCGGTTCTTGCCCTTCTTTCCTCATTAACATGAAAAAGGCATGAGAGAAACAGGAAGAGGCAGAAGTGCTAGTTTCCAGTCCTCAGTCCTGGAAGCTCAAGTTGAGGTCAGGACGAGAGATACTGAGGTGCAGTTCATCCACTGTGGGACTTCACTACTACCCCGTGACACCCAAACTCCCCTTTGTGGGCTACAACAGCAGCATCTGGAAAGAAATGACCCTGTCTTAGCCATCTGAGAGTAAAGCCCAAAGGGCAGATGGTGAAAATACCTGAAAGCAACCATATGGCAGCTCAAAGACTATGTGGTCCTGATGTAGGCAAAGGTGAGAACTCCTTCTTCTGGGATTGTGGCAATTGTTGCGGTTTGGGGGTCAGTCAGGAGGCAGGGATGTTCTCTTACTTCCAAAAGAGGGAATTTAGATGAATTGTTATTTACCATTTTAGGAAACTTTTGTTCAGGAATGAATTTTATTCTTGCATGTTTGTCCTTGTAGAAGGAAACAGCACCATTTGCTTCATAAGTGTTTTCTTTTCAGCATACCACAGCTTAGAAATTTGGTTCTATTAATACTAATATCAAATATGTAAATTTAAGAGAATGAGACTGTCAAGTGACAGGCACAGGCTCTAAAGAAACCCTGCTGGAGGAAGAAGTGAGAGCATCATTTGTTCCCCATGGTCCCCAGGGGACCCCACTGCAGCTCAGGTAATGAGAATGAGCATTTGTTTCAAAAGTCAGAATCACCTCTCTCCTGACCACCATCATTCCTTTTATTAAGCATATTTTACTGAGCATTAAACAGCACAAATCCAAATGATAAAGTGCAGGCCACTGCACAGGCCTGTAATTCAGTTAAGCTTGGGTGTGAGTGTACGGACACACACCCCACGCTAACACACACAGACACACCCACACCCAGAATCTTGCACATTTTACCATCCTGCAACTACAGCATTTTAGAAAGCCCCATATCTTTAAAAAAATAATACCCTGGTGCATATGCATACACACTTTCTTTTCCTGGTCAAATGCAGCAAGTGAGATTTATTTTAAAAGAAGAAAAAAAGACTTACACCAATGGGTTTATCTAAAAGGAAGCAAATTAAACACAGCCATGCTGATAACAGCTGATATCTGGTTATATTTCACTTCCCTAATGCTGATTAATATATTCACAAACAAATCGAATGTGTTGCCAAAAGAGAAACACTGCTGTTAACACCCCAACAGCTACTGGTTTCAGTTGTGCTTCTCGATCAGGCAAAATGCTCTTTCCCCAGCTCCTAACACTGTTTATTTTGCTTCCTGCCAATCTTGCAAATAATTCATCTTGCGTGTCGTTTCCTCATAAATGCTTCCTGGTGCTTGATAACTTTGCCTGTGTGGCATTTTATTTCAAACTGCCATTTTACCTTTACAAACATTTAGAACTTTCTAAGCGTGAGGAGAATGCCCAAAAGGCATGCAAAAATGAGGCTGTAATTAGATCAGCAAAGTATGCTTTACAGCCTATCTAGCTTGCTGTGTATACCAGAAATCTCTTTGCATCCAATATTGCATTCCCAATCTGGGTGCAGAACAGTAAATTAACATTTACTCCAGCAACGAGGCCCTGGTATCAACATGTTTAATTTATTATTATTGCAAAGAACAGTTTTCCCATGATTAGTGAAATAGGATACACATAATATATTTAAGGATCTGCACCCAGACCACAAAAAAGGGGGGTAGGGATGGAGGGAAGGAGAAAAGCAGAAAATAAAAGAAAAAATAGAAGTAATATCAGTTACCACCTGATTTTTGTGGTTAAAAAATAGAATATGTTGTGCAATAGTGCAATTTTCCTTTGCTAGTCCAGCAACGCAAGTCTTAATAGGAAGTCCACTGAGGATTTTCTGCATTTCAGGATTTAGTTGCGTGCTTGCCGGGGGTTAGAGTTCCTACCAGACTTCTGACTCTGAGTGGAATCACTATGGCTAGAATCACTTTTATTCAGTCCAAGATGACGGAGCTTCATATCCCAGCGCTGTGAAATTTAAAACAGAATATGGTCACAAGCACATATTACCAGGGTCATCACTTCTATTATTCTAACAACTGAGTAAGACTGCAAAATCAGATCTCAAAAGCATTTTACTACTTTTCCAAAAGTATAAAATCTATATCCCAGGGTAACAATGAGATGGATGCTATATAAACATAATTCTTTGATTTGAAAAACCACAAAATTGGCCACTTGTATCAGTAATGCTTTCATATCAAATCTTTAACTTAAAATCTCCAATAAACGGTGACACAAATATACATCGATATCTGTGGGTATTTCCTGAGGTAACGTACACAAGTCTCATACTTCATGGGTGACCAACAAATGGAAGATTTACATAGAGAATTTGAAGAAAGGGCTACTTCTTAGTCTCCTCTCTTATGACTCGTAAAAACACAGCCTTTTAAACCTGTGTGATTTGAGCAGTGAAAAAAATGAAAATGGGGGGACGGGGTAGAGTCCCTTAAAAATATTTCCCAAATAATATCTACCAAGTGCAACAAAACAGAACTAAGTTCTGCCCTCATTCTACGTTTTACAAAGCAGACATCACCAATGTTTCTAATAATTACAATCAAGCTTATTAATATTTCATATTAACAATTTCAATAATGTTTACATTATTGAATATAATAATTTAAAAGGAAGTTATATTATGGAATTACAGGTAGTAACTAAGAATAAGGGCTATAGCAGTACTTCTTAAACTTCCATGAATACAGAAATAACTTGGAGATCTTGTTAAAATTGCAGATCCTCATTCAGTGGGTCTGGGATGGGGTCCAAGATTTTCATACCTAACAAGCTCCCAGGTGATGCCAGTGTTGCTGGTCCAGGGACCACACTTTGAGCAGCAAGGAGCTAATGTCAGATGGCCCAAGTTCAAATTCTAACTCCATCAGTTACCATTCGAAGATTCTTGGACTTACTAGACCTTATCATTTACATATTAGAATTAATTCTAGCATCTGCTTAGTGTTCTGAAGATTCACAGATGAAAAATGTATAAAATTCTTAGTAGATAACAAATTCTCTATTTTCAGTTACTGAAATTACTGAAAGTAATTCTTCATTTTAGCACACTTAACTCCACAATCTTATTGGATTTTCATATATAAAAAAAAAAAGTCTGAATTTCAGCTCCCCAAGGCAGGCCAAATATCTTGATTTGAACAACCTGCTATTATAGAGACTTAGGTTTAAAAAAAAAATTGCATTGCAAAACCATAGAAAAGTCTTTATTTAATTCTTAATCTATCCCTGAGAGCAAAAAAATCAGCTGAAAAGGACAACTCTTATTTAAAAAAAAACAGTATCCTACATAAAACTCTTTTTTACATCTTCAGAACTGACTGGTAAACTACAGTAAGGATCTCAGTAATTCTAGCCAAAAGAGGTTTCCCATTCATGGTCTTTAACCCTGAGTTCTGTGTATGAATTAAAAATTGTTCAAGCTATTTCTTCCCTTCAGCATGTTTAAATCCAGACTGAAAATATAAATGAGTTCACAATAATAACTGTGAGTTCCCTGTAGAAATCAATGGAAAATATCTTTGCCTTACTAAGAAAAAGGACACACACGCCATGTGTCCTGGGTCTTTACATGATGATAATTGTTTTGGTACCAAAAGAGAAGCAGCAAGCTGTGTTATATGCTTTGCAGCAATGATGTTGAAAGCTCTTCCAATTGGTACAGGAATTTAGGACAAATTCCTGTTCTGCATTAGCAAGCAGAACGCGGAATTAAAAGGACAGTAAGAGATTCCAACACACTGAAGAAGAGCTACTTTTTAACAGACACCAAACAAATTGAAAAGAGATACAAATAGAGAATTCTCATGAGTCTGAACTTGAAATACATCTCACTTTTGACAAAATACTGCGGGCGGGGGAGGGAGAGCTTTCTGGAGGGTATTTTCTCCCTGCAAAATAATGCCTTCTACGTTTCTTGTAGGTCACTTAAACTGAAAGGTGTCTGCTGTGTCAAGTGCCAGGTGTATAAGATAAACTGCCTGGGGGTGTTTAACTTACACTTGTAAATGTTTCCCAAGCCTTCAGACTCAGAGGGAAGAGGATGTATTATGTTTGGTACAATTCCCACTCTCCCCTCCCCCGCTTTTTGCCCACTACACACACACATACACACACACACACAAACACACACACACACGCACACACACCGTTTATGATCTTTGCCCTTCTGTGCATACTACCCACATTCCTTTTGTTGAAACAGATTTGCTTAGTAAGAGGAAATGGAACCTTCTATAATAAGGTGATTTACTGTGATTTTTTTTTTAAATGCATCACTTACAGAATCTAAGAGTCATTGGCTTAAAAATAAAGCTATGGGGCTTCCCTGGTGGCGCAGTGGTTGAGAGTCCGCCTGCCCATGCAGGGGACACAGGTTCGTGCCCCGGTCCGGGAAGATCTCATATGCCGCGGAGCAGCTGGGCCCATGAGCCATGGCCGCTGAACCTGTGCGTTTGGAGCCTGTGCTCCGCGACAGGAGAAGCCACAACAGTGACAGGCCCGCGTACCGCCAAAAAAAGAAAAAAAAATAGAAAAAATAAAGCTATGTTTCTGCTCTAAGGACCTAATTTGGTCAGATCTCTTATATACAGATAAATGCAGCTGCACCTTGTACGTAGGAATTGGTGTCTATGCATTGGGACAATATTGGCAATTTTGTACCCAAGCTTTATTCTCCCCTTCTTCTCTGACTCACAGAACTCCAATTGTTCAAGGAACCAACATATTCATCTAAAAAAACTACATTTTCCAGCTTCTCTTGCAGCTAGGGATGGACAGGAGACCCAGTCCTAAGTAAAATTGCTAGGTAGGATGCTTGGAATCTATTTTTACCTCCCTTTTCTTTCTCCCTGAAATGTAGGTGTGATGTGGAGGTAGGGCAGCCATCCTGTGACCTCCAGCTGACCTTGAATATGGAAGCAATATCTTTAAAAATGACCGATCCATAAGCTAGATGGAGCCTGGAGCCCTAATGATAATGTGGAGCCACCACAGCAGGGCTGGCCTAATTACAGCTAGACTTCCCATGGTGAGAAGTTAGACAGCTGTAGTTAGATCTCTGATACACACACACAGAATTTGCTCCTTAAATGAAACAGACATTACAGACAAACTCAGTTCTTGGAATATTAAATATATATGTATCAGGTTTTAATATTTCTCATGAAGTTGAGGGCAGCTATTTAAATGACAAATGACTGTCCTTCTACTTTTATTTTCTGTTTATCATTTTGAACATAAAATTTAGACTTACCTTAACTTTTTTACCAAGTCGATCCTTCCATTTCTCAGCAATAGAACCTTCCACCAACAGTAATCTATATTTTAAAAGAAGCAACCATTTTTGAAACATTAAAATATATTACTGAAAAGTACAAGGGATCATTGTCAGAAAGACTTACTGTTTATACTAGACTAGGACAGCCAAGTTTTAGAACAGTAATTCTAACTAATTGGGAGTCATGGACCCCTCTAAGAACAAATGAAGCTATGATCCCTCTCCCCAGAAAAATGCACACCCACAAATTTCCCACATAAACTTTTGTATCCAATACATGAAATTGAAGGATCCAACTAAAACATCTTTAATCCCTCAGAAGGTAGACAGATCCCAAAGAACCCAGGAGTCATTATTCTGAATCCTTAAGGAGTGAATTACCTGGAGCGTTCCTCATCTTCATAGCCCATGATGAGATACTCCTCATTGATGTTAAGTGGAGGACACAGGCAACCAGAGCTGGTGTAAAGGTTAACAGTGCCCCTTGGAATGTTTACCAGAGAAGCCTTTAAAACCTCCTTCACTTCCACTACTGCAGTCACATCATGGCACTTGATCTTTACTTCTTTAACTTTAGCCCGAATGACTGGTTAAAAGACAACAAAGCTGATGTGGTAATATGATACACAATAGGCACCCCATTCAAAAAAGACACATAGGCTTCTTTCTAGTCAATTCATATCCACTTAATGCTCAAATAATAGAGAGGAAAAGTCAACCATATATTTTCATCTTAGACAGTAGTGAGTGACACACTACACAACACACCTGCCCCCTTAATGTTCAGCCCTGATCCCCTTTGCATGTAAGTTTATATTTGTGTGTATTTGCATGTAAGTTTATATTTGTGTGTATATAAGCATACATGTGTGCATGTATTTCATGGTGAGAAACCATTTAGATAATCAAAGATTGAATCTGGATGTAATTTTCCTTCAAAATTTCATTTTGGATGTATGTATATGTATATGTGCAGTTTCAATTGTGCCAAGAAGAATTTAAACTATATTAATTTCACGATATGTAAAGACCTAGTACTTAAATATTCTTTGTTGCTTTGTCAGCATTCTTCTATAGGGTCTGTTAATAGATTTTCTAAAGAGTTGGAGTTTTCTTTAGTGTCATAAAGTTGTGCTGTTCTACGGTGTTCCCAAGCTTGTTCTTCGATCTTTCCACCTTCCTCATCTTAGCTCACTGCTCAGACATCTGCTCCTTTCTTCCTTTGTTTCAGTATAGATTATCTTTCATACCCTCCTTTAGGTATACTGCATTTTCTTTTTGAATAAAAACTGTCACCACTCATGTGCTATGGAATGTGGTCTAATATGTCAATTGCATTAATTTACCTCTTTCAAGGGATATTCTAGCACCCAACTTATAAGACTCGGCTTGACTTCTCAATATAAAGACAAACTGCTTTAAAAATAATTCAGTTGCAAAGTCAAAGTATTTGACTCAGAATCTAGAAAGTACAGTTCTCCTTTTCTGTATTTCTCTCCTTTGGAAGAGCCAAATTCTTTAGATTCCTACTTCTGGTAAATGAGCTTTTTACTTTTTTTTTCCTAAAGGGGGAGTTTGAAAAAGCCTAAGAAGAAGCAAAAATGTCAATTAGTAAGAAGCCAGTGGCTTTTGACCAGGCAGCCTCATTGCTCTAGTTCAATATCCATGGATGTTATACAGAGGAAAACACAACATATCCAAATGAATGTACTTTTTGAAAACCTCTTAGGCATATATCTGTAAACTACTTTCATCTGAGTCCCTTCCCACATATTTTAGGGGTTTTGAACTACAAAGAAAAAAGTAATCCGTGAAAATATAAAGCCAGCTAATAAGCCATTGCCTCCCATCAATGCCCCAATTCCATACAGAAACTTATTCAATAACATTCTACCAGTACAAGACACATACAATAAAAATTAAGCTACTAATTCTAAAAACTTTAGGACAAAACCTCATTTTTGCTTTACAGGTATTTCAATCTTCAGAGAATTAGTTGTCTCAAGTATGAGAGCTTATACTAAGCAAAATGTAACTGCCCAGCTGTCCCTGCTTGGTGTGATTTGTGAGTGAAGGAGTCCCTTTTTATTAGTGTTCTACTCTTATTTTAACAAAAGATAAGATTGCCCTTTTTGAAATGTCATTTGGGAGAATCAGATAATAGATTCACAACCCCAGCTAGCAGACATTTTTGTGCATCCTGGCTTATGTGAATGTGCTTCATAGCATTCATCAACTATCACAGATTAGTGAACTGTGCAAACCTTCTCAAACTAATGATTTATTTACCCGGTGTGTCTACTATTTTCATTAGAAATTTTTAGCACATGTACCCACTCCAAAATAAATATCTCTCTACAAGACTTACTTTATTATTCAAGCAATTTTGTTAAAGCTCAAGAGCTTTTAACTGAATTAATCTGAATGAAGCAGAGGTTTTATCTGAATTATCAAATGCTCCCACCCCCACTTTGTTTTCTCAGTAGACACATGTAGATATTTAAGAAAGACAAAAATCAACATATTTTGGAATTTAAAATGTATTTTCTTTGCAGGGTTTTTCCTTCTATTTAATCATTTCAGTGCCTGCCTTCCCCAAAGAAGCTCTGAGTAAGCCTCAGACAAGTGAAAATCCTTAAACTATGGGCAACCTAGTTATTGTTTGGCTCTGAGAAAGAAATTATCTTTTTTCCATTAACTGTGCTCTGTATCCCATTTTCGGTTGTAATTTTCACTCAGCTACCTCGTTGCTGATTTTCTGTTTCCGTGACTTGTAACCAGTAGTATCTTATCTTTTAACAAAAATAGCAGCACTAACCACTGCAGCACCAAGAAGGTTGGGTATAGTAAAAATTAATAAGTAAAATAAATATAAATTCAACTAAAATTCCCCAATACAAAATTTCTATCATGCTTTTGTTTTTAATATAACCGTACTTAAAAGTTCATATAGCATTTTTCAGTCTTACAAAGCTAATCTCCTAAAAATTAAGACTTCCCTTTTCTTGTGATATTTCATATCACTTTGTAGAGGAGAGGGTCCTCAGATGAGCAGCCAGGTAAACATTTCAACCTTGGAAAGTGTGTCTACCATTGGCTAAGAGAAACTATAGATTCCTCTAAAGATGTTAGTAAACAAAAAATAAAAATTGATTCCGTTGAAGAAAAACTTGAGATACTAGGTATATTTATTTTAAAGAGATTTAACTACACTGAATCTTTTACTTGATACCTTTCAATACACAGTATTCTCAAAGATATCAAAGATTATTCTTACAGAGATTTACCCATTTCTCTCCATCCAATTCCCCAAATTATAAAAGCAGGATAAGTGTGCCGTGTATGTCCTATATTCTCTAAAGTAGGGCATGTAAACTCAATAATAAAGCCCTCATTTTAATAAGGTAGGTGCCTTTAAAAATCTATTTAGTTGCCATGTTTATTCATTTACTCAGCATCGACAGAGACAATAACATGAACTTTATTAATCTCATAAATGCCGGGGGGGGGAATCATAATAAAATGCCTATGGAATACAGCAAATACTGATTTGTTCCTTATTTTATCAACTGGAAAACTCTATTAATTGACCCTTTGAAATATAGTGGTAATTGATATTTGTGACTCTGAAGCATCCCAGTACCCAAAAGTAATTCTGAATAATCAAAGGAAAGACAACTTAGGTTCAATAATCATTGATGAAATAAGGATAATAGAACATCTCATGGCGCAGTTGAGAAAATCACATAAGATAGTGTATGGAAACCGCCTAACACAGTACTTGGCACAGAGGCAGCAGGCTTTTTCCTCCTCCAGTTAAATTTGTCAGCTACATTTAGATTGGTAGCTCTTGAATTAATATTTTATCAGAATACCACATGTCTAGGTCAGGCTAGATAACAAAACATTTCCTTAATTGAATACTAACAACTTTTGTGTTACTTTCCAACTCTGTCAATGTTTTCCATGAGTTAGACTGAAGAAACCCAGTTTGATTCTTTTAACCACTCATAACGCATTGAAGTGCTCCTCTGTTTACCCCACTTACTGTTCACCCCTGTAAATCACAACTGATGACCCATTGCAGCTCCAGATCCTCCCTGGCCCGTCAGAAAGGGAAGAGTCCCTTCCATCTGTTTTGAAATGTATCTCTGTGTACTTAATTGCATGGTTCTAAGATGCCAGCAATGCTGCCTGATATGCTTCAAAAAAAATCAAGCATTTGTTGAGAATGGTCCCCTTATGAGACCGTTTAATTGTTTGGAACAGGGAGAGTTTGCTCTTAAAAGTTGTCCTTGTTGGGGCTACCCTGGTGGTGCGGTGGTTAAGAACCCACCTGCCAATGTAGGGGACACAGGTTTGAGCCCTGGTCCAGGAAGATCCCACATGCCGCAGAGCAACTAAGCCAGTGCACCACAATTACTGAGCCTGCGCTCTAGAGCCCGTGAGCCACAACTACTGAGCCCGTGAGCCACAACTACTGAGCCCGTGTGCCACAACTACTGAAGCCCGCGCGCCTAGAGCTTGTGCTCCATGACAAGAGAAGCCACGGCAACGAGAAGCCTGTGCACCCCACCGAGCCCCCGCTCAGGGCAACCAGAGAAAGCCCACGCACAGCAATGAAAACCCAATGCAGCCAAAAAAAAATCAATTTAAAAAAAAGTTGTCCTTGTTTGTTTTTAAGCCTCATTCTTATTTACACACACATACACATCCTTTCTTAACTCAGCAGTTTATAAATCAATCATGAAGTTATCCTTACCATAGTTGTAATTGTTTCGGAAATAGGTCTTCTGTGTAGCTCTGATAGGTTTACATTTGCAGCGTTCTAAAAAATATAACATTTTATCTATTGTAAGCAAAACTTCAACATCCGCTTTCTTTTGTTTATGCACATTTTTTGGTAATATTAGATCCAAGTTTGGTAGCAAGGAGGCTCTTAGTAATTCTACGTGTCTGGTCTCTTTCTCCTGGAACTACATTCACGTTTATTCTAGATACATAGCCTCTTATTCAGTGTCAAATGCTCGTAAGTTCCCATTCTCCAACAAACCACCCAGATCCTGAGGAAACACTTCATCACCATGCAGGAGGAGGGCATGACTCCAGAGTCCTGAAAGAGACATGCTTAGTGCTTGTGGCAGAAGAATCCATGCCAACTGAGAGGCAATTTATGCTTATGCTCAGGTAACTGGTTTACCCCTGTGCAAGATCACTTGCATTCACAGACATTTTACAGATTACACAGCACCCCTCCAAATATTAGTTTCCGGATCTAAAAGCAACTCAGTGAGATAAGCAGGTATTGTTATAACCCAGTGAACTTATTGAAGAGGCATGAGTTCCTTCTTTTTTATTTAATTTTTACTTTTTAAATTTTTAACTGAAGTATAAATGAGTTACAATATTATACTTGTTTCAGGTGTACACCATAGTGATTATCATGACTGCCTTCTACAGACAGAATAACTGCTATTAAACTCAATGGTATTTTTATGTTTATTGGCGGAAATTACTAGATACGTATTTCAAAATGAGAAGTTCTGCGCTTTTTAAATATCTGGTGAGTGGTGACCAGAACACATATTCTATGTGACATAATACAGGTGTATGTAATAAAGGTAATTATCTCAAAATGTTTCATGTATTGGATAAATCATTTAACATCTTGGAGAGTGGATTACTATATTGTTTATAGATTACTATACTGTTTATAGATTACTTAGCTAAGAAATATACAACATATATACATCATACATCATAATATATATACATCATAGTAAATTCTTAGTCATTAAAGTCAATATAAAAATAGGAAATAATACACAATTACCTTAGAAAGCATTTTAGTTTATGTAAAGATTTCTTTAAAATAGTACCCCTGAGAAAGCTTCACTGAAGATGAAATGGGGTGTGTTTCTTCTATTTTCACACAGAAAAAGGAAAAATGAACACATGAACCACAGAAAAGAAGCCAACAAAAAATTTTTGTTTAAAAAGTGTTTTATGTTAGCATGGAGACTAATAAAAGGCAGAAGCTTTCCTTGACGATTTGACATTGTGTTTTCTAATCAAAATAAATGTTATTTCCAGTTGAACTCACAGATGACATGCTTTGAAGTAGTAGTCCCAAGGGATGTAACACCTCACTACCCGATTTTCAGTTCTAGAAATAAGCGTCTCTACTGGGGACAGGTGCTGGTCTCCAAAGCAGAAGCAGCAGGACTGTTGTTCTCACCCAGGAGAGAAGTGAGGATGTCCTCAGGGCTACACACAGCAATTCTTTTGTTCTGCAGATAATTTTTAACACTATTTTTGTGGAAGAACAATCTCAGCCCAATAAACCATATGCAACATCAGTGCTGGTTGCTATTTTGAAGAAGACTCTTCAAAAAATAACTTTCTTATTAGCAAAACATTTGTATTCCCATTTAAAACAGAGTAGAAAGTTATCTAGTTCTATTGCTTTATTTTGTACCAAAATATTACACATTTTTAAGAGAGAGATATTCTTGAGATTGACATTATTTCTGAAGAAATATATGTTATGGTCTTTGACTTACAAATTATCCTCACCCATATATAGATATGGATTTATGCTTTTCTACCTCTTTATATTTTTTTAATTAAAATTTTTTTTAATTGGGGTATAGTTGTTTTACAATGTTGTGTTAGTTTCTACTATACAGTGAAGTGGAGTTCCCTGTGCTATACAGCAGGTTCTTATTAGTTATCTATTTTATACATATTAGTGTATATATGTCAATCCCAATCTCCCAATTCACTTATGCTTTTCTATCTCTTTAAAAATAGATATTTATTCATTAAAAATAATGAATGTAGATAAATTATCTACATATTTGTAATTCTTCAGAAAATTGCACGTTCTAATAAAAAATTCTTGGCAAAAATACACCAGCTGTTACTGGATTGCATCTAATATGATGCTGTTACCATATAACTTTGCTTGAAGCATAAAAAATGGATTCTAAAACACTTTCCAGGCAGAGATTTTTCAAAAAAATTATATCATAAAACAATTTAGGAAGATTTCAAGTAGGTGTTTCCACAACCATATGCACAACTACAGGGCTTCCCTGGTGGCGCAGTGGTTGAGAGTCCACCTGCTGATGCAGGGGACACGGGTTTGTGCCCTGGTCTGGGAAGATCCCACATGCTGCGGAGCGGCTGGGCCCATGAGCCATGGCCACTGAGCCTGCGCGTCCGGAGCCCGTGCTCCGCAACTGGAGAGGCCACAACAGTGAAAGGCCCGCGTACCGCAAACAAACAAAAAAAAGCTTGAAACTCATATGTACAACTACATGTATTAGCTAGTCTCTTTCTTAATAGCTAATGACCTAAGCAATTATTTTCTTGGGACTAAATTTTGTTCCTCCTCAATGCACTTGTTTCTCCTGCTGGCCTCAGAGGTGGCAATGCCATACTATATGTTTGAAAACTTTCTTATGCTCCAAACCTTAGCTCTTGCTATCAGCAAATATGTCTGGTTGAAGTAACTAGTAGCTCAAAAAATAACAGAGTAATAAGGAGGAGTGGAATTTTATATCTACAAGGCTCAAATACAGAAGAACTTTCACTTACTTATGCTAACTCAACTCAAACATTCATATCTGAAGGTTTTCATGAAAAGTGTATCTTAGATCAACATATCTGGAAGATTATCCCTTTTCTAAAGTATTTCTACCCACATCGACATATATGTCTCCAAAAGCCCAAGAACTGGGAAATGGCCAAAAAAAAAAATCATAGAGGAATACACTGCATGCATTATTTACTACATTTTTTTGTACCAGCCACCCTAAATCAGACTGCAACAGCTTCTTTTTATTTTACTACCAATAGTTGATTTCTCAGACTTTTTATTGGGCCAGTAGCATTATCATCATATCTACTTTAATTCACCAATAATTTTGCCACTAGTGTCCCTCCCCCAGCTTGTCAATGGCACAAGGTCTTATTTTTTCCCTAAGTGGCAAAGTAAAATCTATTGTTTTACTGAGCTTTGCACGAAAGACCACTAGATATTGATTTGCTTGCATTCCACTGTTGAGAAGAAAAACATGTAATGGAACTGCCTTGGTGCTCTTATCTAAGGAAAAAATACGGCAAAATTTAAAGGAGTTGGCTGTGACACAGTAAAGAAGTGACAAGGAGTTCTTCTAGTGTGGGGAAAGTTTTAATATTAGCAATTCATTCACCTCAAAGCCTAGAATTAAACATAACCTGAATCACAGGACAACATGCAGTCCTATATCTCACAAGCATCTGTGGAGCACAACCAGGAAACTGTCTTGGCCAGCTTTTCCTCATATTCTCTAGTTAGATTCTCTCAGCTACTCTTCTAGAATCCAAGATCTCCTACTCCTCTGCTAATGAAACTGAAAACTGTTTATTATCCCAGTATGAACATGAGTTTACCACCCTAGAACACACAGGAGTTTGTGAAATTAACATGCCCAGTGCTGCACAGAACCTGGTCTGCAATTCAGGGGAGCTGCCCTACGGTGCACTGCAGTGCCTGAGCCAGGAACAGCTTGACTGTCTCAACACTGGGGCTTCTGAGAAACATAGTTCCGAGTGGGAAGTCATCACATCCTTCTTTATTCATTTTTTTACACATAAAAAAGAATCAGCTATTTATTGAAAATACATAAAGACAATAGTCTTTTTTAAAGGGTTCCATGATTTTACAAGTCTAAAAATTATAAGTACCTGACAGTTATGAAATTTGATACTCACCAGACCTTAACTATTTAAGGCAACCTTGTTTGAGTTCAAGCTTAAGTGTGATATGACTTTCTAACTAACCCTGACCTTTGTTTGAAATTGGCTTCTGTTGGGTCTTCTCCAGAGCTGTAAGACTATAATTAACTTTGGCAGATTCCAAAACCCCTATAACCTTTCATGTACCATGACTTTGGAATACTACCATCTGTTAGTGAGTACTTTTCTGCTTTTTTTAGGAAAAGGCCTTAGATCTGTGTTCAAGATTTATTTTCAAAAAGAAAATACAATTCTATTTGCATTACAATTTCTATTTTAACTCTTTCAAGACGGACTCTAATCAGATCAGAGTTTAAGTAATTTTAATTTGTACCAAATGAACTATATGTTTTATATTTGACCCTGAAAGCCCACTTGTCCACCTTCGCTCCATTTTAAGACACATAGGAGCACACCACAACAATTTTTCAAACAGATGTAAAAAATACAATGTCATGATCCTTAACTATGACTTCTTTACTGAGATCCAGATCTATATTTTCAATTGCCTATAAATGGTGTCCATGAGCAAGGCTTGAGTAATTTTAAACATATGTCAATGTCCATTACACCATAAACTTGTCTTTCTTCTATAGAAATAGTGTTTTCTGACTCTACAACTCTGGGATAGCTATGCTTCTCTAAATATAAGATGGAAAAGGAAAAGAGAACTAACATTTGTTGAAGCCTTTGAGTCACTTACATATTCATTCATTCATTCTACAAATATTTATTGGGTGTCTATTACATGCCAAACTCTGTGCCAGGCATATAGGATACCTGATGAGCAATACAGACAATTCAGAATAGGATACAGACATTGAACAAATAATTACACACGAAATAATTTATTTTCATATGTAATACATCCTATGAAAGAAAAGTACAATGTGCAGTGAGAACATACAATTTGATGACCTAAACTAGTCTGGTCTTCAAAGTCCTCTGAGGAAATGACATTAAAGCTTGAAACCTGAAAGATCAGCTGTAGCTATCTAGGCAGGAACTACACCTTTATACATAAGATAGTGAAGAAGAAGACCATAAAGGAGACTGAGAAGGTGCATCCAAAGATGGGGAAGAAATACAGGAGAGTATAGAGTCAAAAAGCTGAAAGAAGATGGTGTTTCAAGAGAAAAGGAGAGCTCTCTTTGAGGAGAGCACCTTCAAAGCTCAGATGACTTACGAGAGAAAGGGGTCCATTAAATTCAGTTGGCAAGGGGACTTCCCTGGCAGCCCAGTGGTTAAGACTCCACGCTTCCACTGCAGGGGGAGTGGGTTTGATCTTGGGGAACTAAGATTGCGCATGCCGGGAGGCCAAAAAAAATTTTTAGTTGGCAAGGAAAACATGAGTGAAAGCCAGAGGGACACTCTATCCACTGCACAAGAAGAAAAAGGAGAGAGGGGTACTGATGTTGACAGCCTCTAAATCTGTTGCTGGGATGATGAGAGTTCCCTCTGTTGGCTTTTACTTTCTCACTGAAGGATGATGTCATCAGCTGCAGGGAATGAGAGAAGCAGGGTATGGAAGAGTAAGGAGAGAAGAGAAAGTATAAAAGAGTTATTTGGGGCTTCCCGGGTGGCGCAGTGGTTGAGAGTCTGCTTGCCGATTCAGGGGACACGGGTTCGTGCCCCGGTCCGGGAGGATCCCGCCTACCACGGAGCGGCTGGGCCCATGAGCCATGGCTGCTGAGCCTGCACGTCCGGAGTCCGTGCTCCGCAACGGGAGAGGTCACAACAGTGGGAGGCCCACGTACCACAAAAAAAAAAAAGTTATTTTATTGAGTGGAAAGGCAAACTTTCTACAGAAACAAGGTAGGGTTGCTAGGCAATGTTAATCATGTATTTGAATTCTGTCTTGAACTTAAAGTAAAACCAGTCACCCTAGCCAAGTAATCTTCTCCAGCACCAGGAGTTGAGAATTTGCCAGGTGACTAAGGCAGAAGAAAAGATAGGCAAGGGAATTGAGGGTATTTTCAAGGGAATGATTATTACAATAGACTATGAAATCTCAGGTAGACAAGGAGGTTAGGGTTGAACAATAATAGAAAGCAGTATATGATGAATAGGTAGTCCCAGTGGAGTAACATTTTAGCAGTGATGATACTAAAGCAAATCTGCTGGAATGAAAAGAGATGGTAGGCAAAGAAGTGGATACTTGAAATTAAGATTACAGAGCTGGCATCACTGCTAGATGGCAAGGTACAGAATGTGCCCATGGAAGTGGATGGCTGGGGTAGAACAAACAGGTTAGTGAAGTGAAGGAGTCAATGCACTAGACGGATGATCTACTTTATCATCAAAGTCATCAAAATGGCAACAGGGATGGGTGCCATTATGGAACATGTACAGATAGAGCTTAGTGCAGGGTGGGCAATGTATCATTTGGCCTTCTGGAAGTCAGCTTCATTACTCTTCTAGAAAAAAAGAGATGGTGAAACATCCCTAGATTCCACCCCTAGGACCATCTTCCCTCTTCCCAAAATTACAAGTCATGAAATGGACACTGTACTGAAAATCTAGAGGATATTATTATTCCTGGTGCAGTAAAAAAAAAAAACAAAAAAACAAAAAACTAAAACAAACAAAAAAACAGAACCCTAATGTCCTGATTTCAATAACGAAGGAAAAATTTTAAAAAGAACAACAATGCGTCTCTTACAGAATCAGGAACCATGTTGATCTGTACCACTAAGAAGATCTATACCACTGAGGCAGAGTCCAGGAAACACCATGGTTAAAAGGATGGACTTTTATTGTGAGACACAGCTGGGTTTGAATGTAGGCTCCATCTCTTACTATTTTTGTAACTTTTAATCTAAAAGGTGGTATCTTGCAGAATAACTGAGAGAATTAAATGAGATAATACACATGAAATACCTTTCACAGTATCTAGCACACCACGGACCATAAATGTCAGACTTATTTTTGTGCAAGATTCACTGGGGATCCTAATCCCTCATTTGTAAAGACCATTTAATGAGTAAGGTAAGCAATATTTTCCCAAGGCTCCTTGCCACCTACAGAACTGTGGTGCCTACCAAAAGTAAACAAAGCGATCAGAATTTTTTCAGTAGTGCCTGACTCTGCTATTTTGATTCAGGTACACCAAGCTAATTTCTTTCCTGATGTAGGAAGTCCATTTGAACTATTATGTACACATCCAAAATTTGAAGGATCAAACTTAGCGAGCCAAAATGATCATGTATATGGCCATTCTAATAAACATTAGTGCTAAAGAGTATGGCAAAATTAAGGGCACATGAGTTTAAATCCCATCTCTGTCCCTTCCTACTTATGTGGCCTTGGGCAAGTTACAAAACCCATTTCTAAACTAATGCTGGCTACCTCAGAGGGTTATTGTAAGAATTTAAAGAGTAATTCACATAAAGAATTTGGCACAGAGCCTGGTACTTAATCACTCATTGGATGTTAGCTAGTAGTAGTAGTAATATATAAGCAAACCAAAAAGATTGGAAGGAAGATACTTATGCAAATTCAAGAGCAGTTTATGAAACAGAAGAGATAATTTTCTAAGAAAAAAATGATCTATAAGTTTTAGGATAAAAATTTGCTAAAGTTTTTCCTAGAGATAGAAACTTAATTTAGATTATTACATTTAGTTTGGGGGGAACTGTATAAAAAGAATAGAATTTAAAAATCATATTGATATTATGCTCACACAAAGGCATACTATTTCACAATGAAATGATACACAGAACTAAATGGGTAACTCTCAAAAGCATTATACAAAAACAAAAGCAGCCAGTCACAAAAGAGTACGTACTGTATGATTCCACTTCCATGAAGCTGAAGAACAAACATTAATTTATGGTAATAAAAATCAGACCTATGTTCACCTCATGGTGGGGCAGGTGATTGACTTGGCACAAGGGAATTCTCAGGGGTGATGGAAATGTTCTTTATCTGGATCTGGGTGATAGCTACATGGGTATATACATTTGTCAAAAGTCAATGTGCCATAGACTTAAGAATTCTGCATTTTACTGTAAGTACCATTGACATAAAAATTCATACTTATATGAATTCCTTTCATTTTTCCATAAAGTGTCATGACTTAGCAGCTGTGCATTACATGTTTAAAATAATATTTATTTCCTAAACATATACATTGGGCAAAGAATATCATATTAGATTCTATTTTGGATTAGAGCAGTATGTGGAAAATGCAATGAAGTTGATTGGTGAACTCAGGTAATATAATCAGGCTTTAAAAAGCAAAACTAACATTTGCTTAATTTAGCTCAAAAAACAAACCTTGAACATTGTAATAAAGGTCTCAATTCATAGTAATTTGCACTTTGTAAAAGGGAATTGCTTAAGATTGAGGCAACTAACACTATATTAATATGAAAAGGAAATTTAGTTTTATTCCTTTAGGATTTATGTCACTGGAAATTTTAAAATAAACTGTCTTTCAGAAGGTTTCTGGATCCACAAGTCATTCAGGATATACAAAATGTAGAGAACCAATGTGATATGCCTGTTTTCTCCTGTGAGATCTGAAGTGTTAGTTTTGTGATATATAAAAGAGGTCAATTAAGAGGGAATTCCCTGGCAGTCCAGTGGTTAGGACGCTGCGTTTTCACTGCCGAGGGCCCTGGTTCAATCCCTAGTCGGAGAAATAAGATCCCCGCAAGCCACTCAGTATGGCTAAAAAAATAAAAAGGTCAATTAAGAGAAAAGCAAAGTGGGTCTTTCAGAACATCATGCATCCACTCAATGTCAACCACACAGAAAAGAGGTGGGAGAAAAGAGTAGTGCAGTCAACTGTTCACTCCTTCACTCCTTCACTCCCTCCCTGTTCTCGGCATCAAGTACAAGGGGTGGTCATTAACTTTTTGATGAAAGGTGGGTGGATGGACTAATAAGTTTATTGGTAGATGGACTATGAAGTTTCAGTACTGGGGATCTGGGAAAACAATGGTGCCACATACGAAAACAAAAGTTGCAAGGAGTAAATTTTTAATGAAAAGCAAATTATTAAATAATGTAGTATTTGACGTACAAATAGGCTGCCCAGGTGGAAGTGTTTACTGGAGGAGAAATGTGGAACTCTACCTGCGAGAGTGATCAGAACTGTCACAAGAGTGATAATTAGGCCTATGTGGCTGAATGACTTCCAACAGGAAGAACTCATTGTAAGAAGCAGAGGTCAAGCACAGAAACTTGGGGAATGCCCATGGCTGGCGGACAGGAGGAAAAGAACTAGGACAATTTGGGTAATAGCTCAGGGAGAAGAATACTTAGGAATAAGTATTAATTAAAAGTGTCCAGGGACTTCCTTGGTGGTGCAGTGGTTAAGAATTTGCCTGCCAATGCATGGGACACGGGTTCAATCCCTGGTCCGGGAAGATCCCACATGCCATGGAGCAACTAAGCCCATACGCCACAACTACTGAGCCTGCGCTCTAGAGCCCGTGAGCCACAACTACTGAAGCCTGCGTGCCCTAGATCCTATGCACGGCAACTACCAAGCCCACGCGCCGCAACTGCTGAAGCCCTCATACTGCAACTACTGAAGGCCTTGTTACCTAGAGCCCATGTTCTGCAACAAGAGAAGCCACCGCAATGAGAAGCCTGTGCACCGCAATGAAGAGTACACAACTAGAGAAAGCCTGCTTGCAGCAACAAAGACCCAACACATCCAAAAAAGAAAAGTGTCCAATACTGGAAAGCAGTGAAAAAAGCATATATTTGTAAGCTACTATATAATTAAAAAATACGATTTTTATCTATCCTAATTTTATTTTCAAATAAAGGGTAGAAGTTGCCACAAGTTAAGTCAGCCTCTATAGTCAGTATACATTTTCACCAAAGGAAAAAAAAACTGGACTCCTTCCCAAAATTAGTAGGAAGCCAAAGGGGAGGAAATAAATTTGGAGAAGGAAAGAGAGAGAATGGGTCTGTACTACCCAAGTTAGGCATTGGTCATCCCAATAAAAGGGGGGTGGGCGTTGCCACGTCAGGCCTGGCAGGTGCAGGCAATCGAGAATCACGTTACTCAGCTGCTCAGAGGAATTTCTCAGAAGCACCTTTGAAAAAGGGTCAGGAAGGTGTTAGTGAAAACTGGGAGAATACCCAACTTAACATCAGCAGGTATTACTCATGTTTCCCTAATTTGAAAATATATCAGATATGGGACTCCCCTGGCGGTCCAGTGGTTAAGACTTCACCTTCCAATGCAGGCTGTGCAGGTTCGATCCCTGGTCAGGGAGCTGGGATCCTATGTACCTCCTGGCCAGAAAACCAAAATGTAAAACAGAAGCAATATTGTAACAAATTCAATAAAGACTTTAAAAATGGTCCACATCAAAAAAAAAAAATCTCAAAAAAAAAATTTTTTAAAGAAAATATATCAGATATATATCAGAATACAGCAGTCAATATGATCTGATTTTATATTAAAAAAACAGACCCAGAATAACAGGTTAAGTAATTTGGTCATGCTTACACAGTTAATTAGTGTCAGAATTTACTAACTATATCACCTCTTTGGGGAAATTTGTGTTTTTCAAATACAAAAGTTCATAAATTGGTCACCATCACCAAGTAGAAAACTGGGGCGGGGGGGGGATTCTTTTTCAGAATGTTGTTTTAATAAACAGTTGTTTTAATAAACAACATATCTTTTCATTGCAACATTTGAATACCTGCCTCAATTTTCTGTGTTGATTTGACAGACGAAGTGACTCAGCAGAATAGAACTAAAATTGTTTTTCTCCATATTCCATGTTATAGAAACTAGAGAGAATGTACACCTTATTATGATAGTGGATTTACAAGAGCAAAACACACTCACAAACTGGAAGCTGTTCAGACAGTCACCATCTCCCAAAAAAGAAGACTGTTAGGCTTTGAGGCAAAGGATAAATTAACTGGAAAGAAAGAATTTCATTTCCAAATTCCAGACAGAAACAGCTTGACACTTTTGAAAGAGGGGTTATGAGGGTTACAATGTTTTTGTGTCTTCCTCATTTCCTGCTTTATCATAATCAACCTCAGCTGTTACATTACTCCAAAATACAAAATTTTGAGTGTGAACAAATTTTCTTTTCTTTTGGAACATGTGACTATGTAAGTGTATTTCTTCACAAGCAAATGAGCTTGGTTTTGCCTCCCTGTTAATTTGTTTTCATCACTCCCATTATACCAGGGGACAGGAAAACATTTATAAAAGAGAAACAGTAAACACTGAACCCTGGAACACTGTATTCATTCTAGGTAGTTTTACACATTGAACTATCTTTGTGTGTGAATTTATAGTGTCATTAATGTCTTCTCTCTTTCACACACTGAAGTGCTATATTATTCTAACCATAAGTTCTAGACAAATTGATAGCACATGCATGCGCTTGGCCTGAAATTTTGACTCACTAATTGTACTATACACTAATGAGGTTTTCTGTTTGTTTTCAGCAAACGTGAATAGCAGGAGTGATCCTTAAAATAGCACCACTACTGGCCACCAGTGATTTCCAGCTAATTTTATGACACTATTATAAGAACACTCAATTACATTAAAAAGGTAACAACATAATTCTAAATAAATCATTTTAATTCACTTGTGTTTTTTAAAAGATAAATGTTTGTTTGGTGCACACTGCCTCATGTCAAATACTTGTCACTCTGATAAGATTCAGTGGAAATCAACAGTGAAAACTCTTCCAATCTAATGAAAATTGATGTTTCAAATTTATTTACAACTTACTAAAGATTCCACTTCCACCTATAAGACACCTTACAAGGTAGTACATACAGACCCAAATCAGTGCACATTACTATTTCCAGAAAGTAAAAAAGAAGTATACAGTAAGTAATTGTAGTTGTAAAGTTCCTGCAGAAACAAATGCAGCATTAGTCATAGTAAAAAACCAAAACAAAACTAGAAACAGCACAAACGTCCAGGAACACTAGAATGAATAAATGAAGTGTGGTATACTCACATGATAGAAAACTATATAGCAATGAAAATTTAGAAGTTCTGCTATACACAGCATAATGAAGAACAAAGGAAGCCCCACACACACACGCACACATGCACACACACTATATATATATTAGGATTCCATTCATAAAAGTTGAAAATCAGGCAAAATTAATCTATGCTGTTAGAATTTCTGCTAGTGGTTACCTCTGGGAAGAAAGGTGGAAGTAGTGGTTTGGAAGAGGCGCAAGGAAGTGTTTCTGGAGTGCTGGTAATGGTATACATCTTGATCTGTGCAGTGGTTACATACGAGTGTTTACTTTGTTAAAAGGCACTGGGCTGCAGGCTTATGATTTGTGCCTTTTCTGCACGTATGCCATACTTCATTTAAAGGTTTATTTTATGGAAAGATGGAGTAAGTAGACTCCATCATGTCTCTCCCACTGAACACAGTTATAAAACAGAACGCAAGATGTTGCTACTTAAGGACTCTGAAAAGTAAACAGTAGCAGGAAGTTTGAGGAGAAGCTCAGTACCATCAGACTGATAGTGGGTTCATCATTCTTTCCACCTCTGGTACCGCCCAGCCTGGTTTCAACACATCCAGGAAGTAGGTATCATGCAGAGTCCTCCAGGAAAAGCCCCCTGGTTCTGACTCAGGAAGTCAGAAATGGTCTCCTAACACTCCATTCTCTTCTATCCCCATCTCTGAAGCAATCATGGGACAGTGGTGGCAGCAACAGGTGCTGCAAGGGAGGTCCTTGGAAGCCTAAAATGCCGATGGAGGGGAACCTTCCTTTCTGATTGGATGACATGTGGTGTCAAGAGACTGGGACAAACCCCCATTGCTTTGTCCTCCACCACTTGGCCCCTGATACAGAAGAAGTCACAGGAAGTATATCACAGAGTGGGATAAAGAAAGCTCCAGTTTTCTGACCAAAGGACAAAAAGGGGGAGCCCCCAAGGAACAGAAAAGTACTAAGGCAATCACAGAGAGGGAGGAGCTTGGGAAATGATCCCATAAAAATACTTATGAACTGCTGGGCTCACCCCTGGGTATATGTGAATCTGATACTAAACAGTATACTATAGACTTTGAAAACTCGACTATGGTATAAGTCACAGCCTTGATCTCACACTGGCCACTGAGTAGTGTACACATGGGATAGATCTGAAAGGCACTGCAAATGCCTTTGGAAGTGGAACTCATATTGAAGTCACAACCCACAGAAGACTAGTCAGAATTTGCAGCCTAACCCAGTTAGGTAGACTGCTGCTAGAACAAAAATATCACCATTCCCCATATGATTTTAAAGATCCAAAGTCTTAGAACATAATGTTCAAAATATCCAGGATCTAATAAAAAATTACTCTGCCCATAAAGAACCAGGAAAATCTCAATCTGTATGGGAAAAGACAATCAGATGACACAAATGTTGAAATTATCCAACCATGATTTTAAGTCAGTTTTATAAAAATTCCCCAAAAAGTAATGGTGAACACCCTTGAAATGATGGGAAAGATAGAAAGTCTCAACAATGAAATTCAGGATATAATAAAGAACCAATAGGAAATCTTAATTTTGAAAATTACAATAACAGAAATTTAAAAGTTCACTGGACGGGCTCAACAGCAGAATGGAGAGGACTAAGGCAGGAGTCAGTAAACTTGAAGACAGGCTGATAGAAATTATCCAATGTAAAGAACAGAGGAAGGCTGGGAGGGAATGAACAGAGCCTCTGGGACCTGTGGGAAATATCAAAAGGTCTAAAATTAATATCATCATCAACTCGCAAGTAGAAGAGAATGTGGTAAAAAATATTTTTTGAAGAAATAATTGCTGAAAGCTTCCCAAATTTGAGAAAAGGTATAAACTTATAGATACAAGAAGCTCAATTAACCCTAAACAGGATAAACCCAAAGAAATCAATGTCCAGACATACTGTAATCAAACCGCTAAAAAGTAAAGACAAAGAAAACATTATTGAAAGCAACCAGAGAAATCTGATGCATACTTACGGGAGAACAACGATCTGAATGACAACCAATTTTCCATGAGAAACACTGAGGACAGAAGTAAATGAACTAACATTTCTTAAGGACTGAATGAACTGCCAACCCAGAATTCTATACCCAATGAAAATATCCTTCAGGAATGAATATGAGATGAAGACATTTTTAGATGAAGGAAAACTGATAGAATATGCTGCCACCAGAACTGCTCTAAAAGAAGTATAAAGGAAGTTTTTCAGACACAAGGGAAATGATACTAGAACATCAGGCAAGAAAGAAGAACAATACAAATTATAAACATCTGCATAAATACAGTAGGCTATTTTTCTCCTCTTGAGCTGTTTAAAACATATTTAATGTTTGAAAGAAACATGAATGGTTCAAAGAAAGAATACTACATTGTCTCATGGAAAGATAGATATATATATATCAGACAGACACATACATGGGTGTGTCTGTGTGTGTGTGTACACATGTGCACATGAGAGAGAGAGAGAGAGAGAGAGAGAATGAGAGAGAGATACATTCAAATAACCCAAGAGAAATCTAGGAAATTGGAAACAGGAATGAAAAAGAGAGGGAACAAACATAAAACAAATAAAATAGTGGCTCTGAATACAAAGATATTAATAATTACAGCAGATGTAAATGATCTAAATATACTAATCAAAAGACAAAGGTAGACAGAATGGATAGAAAACCAACACCAACAAAAAAACCAACTATATCATGTCTAGAAGAAATTTATTTAAAACATAATGATGTAGGTAAGTTAAAAGTAAAAGGATAGAAAAAGATACACCTTGCAAACACTAATCAAAAGAAAACTGAAGTAGCTATATTAACATAAAACAAAATAGACTTTAGAGAAAAGAAAATTACCAGAGATAAAAAGGAACATTGCATCATGAAAAGGGTCAATTCACCAATAAGACAAAAAAATATTAAATGCGTACACACCAAGTAATATCACGTTTTACTTCATGGAACAAAACTGACAGAACTGAAAAAAGAAACAGAAAAATCCACAATATTTGGAGACTTAAACATTTCTCTCACAGTGATTGATAGATGTAGTAGATAGAAAACCAGCAAGAATATAAAAGAACTAAAAAAAAGTATCAATCAATGAATCTAACTGACAATTAAAGAACATTCCACCCAATAACACCAGAATATATATTTCCAAAGTGCACACGAAACATTCACCAGGATAGATCATATCCTGGGTCATGTAATAAATCTTAACAAATTTAAAAGATTAAAATCATACAAATTATATTCTTTGACCATAATGGAATTAGAATAAAAAATTAATAGCATAAAAAGAACAGAAAAACCTCCAAAGAGCACCAAATTTAACACAATCCTAAGTAAGGCATGAAGAAAAATCAGAATAAAACCTATCAAAATCTGCAGGATGCAACTAAAGCCATTCATAGATGCAGAGCACCTAGAACTCTCAAGTATTGCTAGAGCAAAATTGAACAGTCATTTTGGAAACAGTTTGGCAGTTTTTTATGAAGTTAAACATACATTTATCATTTAGCCCAGTAATCATATTCCTAGATATTTACCCTAGAGAAATGAAAACTTACGTTTATGCAAAAACCTATACACAAATGTTTATAACAGCTCGGTCGATGATAGCCAAAAAGTGGAAACACCCCAAATATCCTTCAAGACATAAATGGATAAACAAATGCTAATACATCCAAGTAATAAAATATTCAGCAGCAAAATGGAATGAACTATTGATACATGCAAAAACTTAGATGAGGGCTTCCCTGGTGGCACAGTGGTTAAGAATCCACCTGCCAATGCAGGGGACACGGGTTTGATCCCTGGTCTGGGAAGATCCCACATGCCGCGGAACAACTAAGCCCTCAAGCCACAACTACTGAGCCTGCACTCTGGAGCCCGCGACCCACAGCTACTGAGCCCACGTGCTACAACTACTGAAGGCTGTGTGCCTAGAGCCCGTGCTCCACAACAAGAGAAGCCACTGCATTGGGAAGCCTGCTCACCGCAATGAAGAGTAGCCCCCACTTGCCGCAACTAGAGAAAGCCCACACGCAGCAACAAAGACCCAATGCAGCCAAAAATTAAAAAAAAAACAAAAAAACAAAAAAAACTTAGATGAATCTCAAAGGTATTTTGTGTGTGAAAGAAGCCAATGTCCAAAGGTTACATACTCTATCATCCCACATATGGCAATCTCAAAAAGACAAAAGTATAGCAATGAAGAACAGATCAGGGATTGCCAGAGGTTAAGGGTGGGAGAAGCTCAAGGGAACTGGGGTTTTCTTGTTTGTTTGTTTGTTTTGAGGTTATGGAACTGTTACGTATACTGATTGTGGTGGTAGTTACATAAATCTAAACATGCATTAAAATTCATAGACCTAGGGCTTCTCTGGTGGCACAGTGGTTGAGAGTCCGCCTGCCAATGCAGGGGACACGGGTTTGTGCCCCGGTCCGGGAAGATCCCACATGCCGCGGAGCGGCTGGGCCCGTGAGCCATGGCTGCTGAGCCTATGCGTCCGGAGCCTGTGCTCCGCAACGGGAGAGGCAACAGCAGCGAGAGGCCCGCGTGCCGCAAAAAAAACAAAAAAAAATTCATAGACCTATACACCAAAACAAAGGATCAAATTTTACCATGTTAATTTAAAAAATAAAATTAATACAAGTAAATATTTTTATTTGTTTACTTTGAAAATATAAGACACAAACTTCCCCAAATAAGATTTGAATATCTAGGTAACATCAAGACTAATCTGACCACAAAAGAAAACCAGGAAGATAGTGATATACTCACCACTGCTTGCCCCTCTACAGTTTCCATTACTAGAATCCATAGGAAAATCTGAAAGGAGGTGATAGAATAAAGTAAGAATCATAACATATTCATTATTATTTCAAGAATTCCCACATTAAAATCTAATTCAGTCACAAGCTGATTTGGGTAAGAACCCAGGTGTCTCAAGGAAATTGATTCTTGTTAGTGTTGTGAGGTTGACACTCTATCATTTGTAGGTCAAATAAGGACACAATGTTTTCTTTCATGTGATTGACAGTTGATATACTCTTTTGAATCTTCATCAACTGTGAATACTATTTCAGTACTTAATAAACAAAATCTCTGAGTTTCACAAAAACTTCCTGTAACTTTAAAACCCATGAATATATTAGATATTCACCTAACACATTTCTTGATGGCTAAAAGAACTAAATACAGCCCTTCAATAAACAGATGTATCACACTTCACTGGCATACATTTTAATTCTTAGTGCTTAAGGAAAGCATGCAGAGAGCATTCTTGTGCTCTGGGTTAACTGCACACTAAACAGTTTGTTAGCAGAAAGGAAGCCTACCATCCAGGGGACTACTCAAACCAGTGCAATTAATAGACACAGTAATAACTGGAATGTGCCATCAACTCTTTTCATGATCCCAAAATCCCAGAAAATGATAAAATGATAAATGGTAAGGAAAAGGGTAATTATGTAAAGTTCTTCTTTGTTCTAGTTTAGAAATCAGCCTCTAATGAATAACACTGAGTGCCCCAGCAAAGCACTATGGTGTACCTAATTATATGTTCTTACTGACACTTCAACTCAGTACACTTACACGAGTATTTTACATTTGTATTAACACTTTATGTTAAATGAGTTTAATGCCTCTGTTTATCCTAATAGAAAATAATGTTCTTCCTCTCTCCTTTTTCTTCACAGGTCATATCATGAATAAATTAAACAAGGAGGGGTAATACCACTTTAGAACAATAACACCCAAAATTACAACTAATGAATTACTTTCCCAGGCTTAATAATCATTAGCTGGTATTTTAAAAGGTATATACTAGGGAGTTTCCTGGTGGCCTAGCGGTTAGGATTCTGGGCTTTCACTGCTGTGGCTAGGGTTCAATCCCTGGTCGGGTAACTGAGATCCCACAAGCCTGCGGTGTGGCCAAAAAAATTAATAAAAAATAAGAAAAAAAGCTATATCCTAGGAAAGATGGCAGTCACCAAATAAAAATATAGATAATTAGGTAACAAAGACTTGATTCTAAAATGTTTGGTTCCACTCAGGTCAGATACTATGAATTCTATTCTTGAATAAGTCTAATAATCATGTGATAATATGCATGATTTATACAAAGATGATCTCTCCGTAAATTAAAAAAGTATATTGATCCACATTTAAAATAATTGCTTAATGTCAAAAGGTTGAAATAAAACTGAAAGATAAAATTCTTCTCTTGGAAAAAGAAAACTCCTTTGAAGCAGCTGAACCTGGGAGCTTGGTTTTCTTCTTTTACTCTTATTCATAAGAAAATGTTTCTACACTTTTTAAAGTGCTTAGACATCAATTGTTAGAATTATAAGAGAGAAAACCAAAGTTTTCTGATCATAAATAATCCAAAAAAATGTTTTCAGAAAGTTAAACTTAGGAATTCTAACAAAATTATCCTAAATTAAAATAGTGGGTATTGTTAGTAGGTTTTAATGCCCCAAGGATTTCAGGTAGGGGTCATAGAGGTTTCCAGGAGAGGAGTTCTAAAACAGAGCTGGAGAAGGAAAGGAGGGTTTTCCAAATAGAGAATAGCACATGCAAAGGTCCGGGTGAGAAACTACAGGACTCATCAAAGGACCTGCAAGTCTTCCAGTGGGGCTAATAGAGTGGTGTAAGCAGAGAGAAAGGAAACTAGAGAGGTAAGAAGGCATGAAATCATGAAGACTAGAGACAGATATCAAAGGGTTTTAAACAACAGATTTGTACTTCAGAAAGATCACCCTGTTGGAATAGAGAGGCATCATACTGGAGGTCAGCAAGCCAATTATCATTCTAGCTCTATAATCCATGGAAGAAATGGTGAGGTCAAAACAAAGAAAGTACCATTAGGGAAGAAGGGGAGGGAACTGGATTCAGAGTAGATCTAATAGCACTTGATACCTATTGAATGTGGGGGATAAAGAAAAGGGTGGAAGCAAAGCTGACTCCCAGGCCTGGAGTATGGGTGTGGTGGTGCCTCTTAACAATATAGAAAATACTAGAAGAGAATAGTCGTATGAAGGTAAGGAGATGATGAGTTCACTCTGGGGCCTGCAGAGACCGAGGGGCTCAGGGTTAGACAGGAGAGTCTGGAATGTATGTCTTCTGCTGTTTCAGAAGTGCAGAGAAGTACTTATCTCTTATCTCTTGGAATCCATTGTCCAGGACTGTCTTCTATTCTCTTAGGCCATATATAAATGGGCTTTTGAAAGACTTGGTGCACTTAACTTCTCTAGATGCTTCATCTACCCTTTGTGCAGATAAGAGTAATAGTATTATACCTACTGTGCAGTTATTACGAGAATTAAATAAATTAATATGCATTGCCCACTTAGAACAGCACCTGGAACATACTAGGTGTTGTTAGTTCTTATTCTGTGGCCGCTAATGATTCCTGTTCTGAGAATGACATGTCCTCTTCCCAATCACATTAATGTTGATTTACCATTTATCATTCACTTCACATGAATATTTCTTTTTGTTCTTCACAATCCCAATGTTAAAGTCAAATGACTTGCTCAAGGTACAACATTAATGGCAAATCTGGGATCCCAACTAAGGGCCCATAACTTTAAAACCGGTGTTCTTTAAACTGAGGATATATAGCCAATTCTTAATCATTTAAAATCTGTATGGTGGTTCTTGGTCTCCTCTTTTGATACACCTAGTAGGAGGAGAAAGGACAAATATAACTTAGTCATTTTTGCTATTTATAGCAAACAACTATTTAGAATTTTGTGGGAACAAGATAAAAGTGAATTATTGAAATACAATTTGGAAACTACGTAAGATTCCATTACCACTGATAATTGTGTTAGCTATAAACAGAATTTAATATCATTGCATTCTAAAATACTCTTCTCTACCCTATCCAGAGTGCCTTTCGATATTTTACATTATGAAGAAGCTTTAGAATCATGTTTTCTCTCTAGTCTTAATCTAAAATGTCCATTTCCCCTTTCCATTCCATTTTCCTCCTCATATCACACTAAATAATTCTCGCTTCTTGGTATTTGGCCCCTCAAATATTTGTAGAACAGGGCTAAAGAAAAGGCTGCCTGTTCCCCAGAAAGTGGAGAAATGATTAAACAGCAGGGCATGCATGTGAAAGTTGGCACAGCTCTGCCAGGCGAGAGAGGGCTGGGAAAAATGTGTGGGCAAGAGCTGGGGTGACAACAAAAAGCAGCAATGACTGAGGAGCGATTATAAAGCGCTTGGCATGGCAAACCAGGAGGCTGTATAAACACCAGTTAACTATCATACCATAAATTTTCTTAAACACTCAACGTCTACCTTTCTGAGATAAACTATTTGTAACTAACAGACATCCATCAGACTCATTCTTTATACCTGTTGCTCCCAAAGGGATTTGTTCTTGAGCCTGAGGACCAGGTCTGTTTGTGTACAATGAAATACTAAGTTTATATTCAGGAGAAATAAGATCTGCTTTTCCAGTTAGTTCTCAGTGTGAAGCTTGTTTCCCAGAGTTGAACTGATAAAGATCTAGGCCGTATATGCATTTACCAACAGACCATGTTTGTCCAAAAAAACGAACAAAAAATCAAGTTGAATAACAATGATAATAATGGTAAAATAGCAATAGCAACAGCAGCAATTTGTTGAAGACCTACTATGTACCAGATGTCCATGGGATGTAGGCAGTATGTCCCCATGTTACAGATTAGAAAACTTTGAATTGGAGAGGTTATATCATTTCCCTATAGTAATAGTTGGTATGAGGCCAGAGTCAAGATTCAATACCTACCTAGTCTGCCCCATTCCAAGCACATACCCTTTACTCACTATACAATATTAAAGATTTGACTAATGTCTTAATTAACTGGCTGAATGACTAAATTGAACTGAATTCTCAGATAAAGCCAAGTGTACGTACATGCAGTCTCAACTCTCTAGTAAATATAAAATGTGGAAAAAGAATAAACTTCATGTGAATTTCTTAGTAATAATCAGGAAGATATGATCTTTTCTTTATCAAAATATGTTTGCCCCTAATATTTCAAAACAAAAAGTAGTTTGAAGCAATATTTCATTTCAATAAGATTTTGCTTTGTAAAATGTCCTTAAACTTGTTGGTGGAGTCATAATGTACTACAAGGGAACAGATCTGTGTGAATGGTAGGATTTGAAAATCCTCTTGACATTGAAGGAAAGTAAAAGGTGGTTCCATTTTATTCAGGGAGACCTCATTTTTATATTCTGCTAGATTCTAGGCATAAGACATAGGAACTCTGTTTATACCTAGAGGAAGAAAAAAAAAAACCCTGCTTTGTGAACTACCATATCCCACTGAACCAAGGAGCATATTGCATCGTAAATTAAACTTGCCACATGTGGTAGTTCCTAAGTAATTCCAGGTGCCTGACAGTTTGACCCAGGATAGGGAGTGTAATTTTCAGCAAGCTGGCCTTGGAATCCACCATTCCATTCCCCTTCCCCACCTCCCCTTCAGCTCCCTCCTGCCACAGTCTCTGATTCACACTGAGGGTTATGGTAAAGGGAAGGGGAAGGGAGAACATCACTAAAATACAGTTCCAACTGCCACCTACCCCTACTTCTTTTTCTAGCAAGGATGCTGTCAGCAAAGCACATTATGGCATTTGAAAGGTTCCATGGACTGACAAATTGTTTCCATGCCTGTCCTATTTGAGGGCTTCAATGAGGCAATTGTTCTACATTTGGTCCAAGATGATAGGTAACTTAAGGGACACTTAAGGAAACTGCTTTCCATTCATATTTGACCATGGCTTTTGAGAGCCATTAACCTTGCCAAACCTCTCTCATTTGAGGTGCATCTCTAAGAGAGGTTTCAGAGCAAGAGGAGGAATGCATTTCACTGTGAACCACGGCCACCTCATTCCTAGCCCTTGGCCTAAGAAGAGCACCAGCATTTAACTAATCTAAGCTTCTGGCAGACCAGGGCAGCAACTGAGCTCTCCCAGTGTCTGCACAGCCTGTAACATTAATGAGTACAAAAGCTCAAGAGTGCTCTTTTAGACCAAAGATTAATAAGAAATACATTTCCTTTTGATTATTTTAAACATCCAGTTGTTGGTTCATCATTAAAATCAAGACGACTAAAGGGGTAGTCAAAGGTGATAAACTGAGGTGACCATCAAAAAGCTCTTGAAATCTTCCTGTTCAGTTTGGTTTTGCAGCTCTTTGTACAAGTACTTTTCCCCACCCCACTCACTGTATGTTAAGTCGGTCAATGTGCACAGAACGCAATTTTTCCAAATCAATTCCCGGACCACCAAGAACTATTTTACCTAGAAACAGACTAAGGACATGAGCTTAGGCTGAGCAAATTGAGAGGCAGAAGAAAAAGTTGATGCCCCAGAAATGAACAGAGAAGGAGGTATAAAGACATCACAGCTAAGGGCAGAGTTGATCTGGGGAGGGTGTGAAAGAGGACCAATCATAAAAGACTGGGTTTATATTTAAAGTATATGAAGGGTGAAATTTTCTCCTTTTGGGTAATTGGTAGGAATGATTTTGAGTTAGAATTAAACAGACTATAATGAACTAGATTTAGCTGGGGTCTTAAGAGTTATGACTGCCCTAATTAAACCAAACACTAGTGAGAAAACAACTTGTGATCGATTCCATTTACTGTAGAACTGCAATAAAGTTTTACAGTAGGGAAAGATTGAAATGAACCAGTGGTTGATGCACACAGAGAAAGGGCATAAAGTATCAAAGACAAATTATTTGCAGAGCTTAAGAGTGGGATAAGGGGTGAGATTAAAAATAACATTACATGAGTATATGATGACAACACGCCTTAAATATAACTCCTTTCATCCATATGTCATTTACAAAATGACTTGAAGGCATGTGGGAATGTGAAAGGAGCCCAGCAATTTCACTCAGCCAGCTCTGTGGCTGCAGGAAGTCTCAGGAGCTAATTAGCAGTGGATGGCAATGTTTCCCAGCTATTTCAGTCTGGAATGGAAGAACAATTTATCTCATTGAAAGGAGGGGGAAATTTAAGGTGAAGGTAATTGCTCAAACTGGATGTTGAGCAAACACATACCACTAACATCTGTGGGTTGGAGTAAGGTTACTGGAATTATCTTGGCATTTTTAACGATTAGAAGAAAACAGTTCTTCAGTTCTCTGTTTTCACCATACAATCTTGACAAGCAGCTAAACACGAGGAATATAGAAAACTGATGACTGAGAATGCAAGAGAATCAGGCAAGAAAGTTAAGTGATTCTAAACAAATTAAGAAAGTAAGAAAAAAGCATCACTATAGATGTGATTACTTGGACACGTAAAGAAGAAGTGAAGGGGCAGTGTTGAGTAGAAGTGTAATGGGAGTGGAGGGAACTGAGTGTTTTAGAAAGACAGATCGCCTATTGAAAGAGTGCATCCGTTGGAAGGGTGATGAGGTGAGAGAAAAAAAGGCATGGTGCTCGACGGAGCAGTAATTAAGAGAGACATTAAGAGAAGTGATCCAAAGAGAAAAGACAGAACTCAGAGAGTAAAGGCGAGTAACAAGGACTCCAAGAAGTAAGCGGCTGGAGGACGCGCTTGGGCGGGGGCGGGGGGCGCCGCAGGTTGTGCAGTGTCAGGACTCACCGGCTCCGTCTGCAGTGACGATGGCCTCGGGAGAGATGCACACGCCGCGGTCATAAACCGGCAGCTCCTCACAGGCCAGGCTTTCCGGCCACGAATGGCGGTACTTGATGAGGATGGGCTCACAGCCCTGCCGGGCCCGCTCGCACACAGACTTGCAGGGCTTGATGGGCTCGTGCTGGAAGTCAATGGTGCAGATGGGCGCGTACATGGCGCAGAGGAAGAAGAGCAGATCCGGGCTGCAGTGGGTGCCCAGCAGACCTTCGAACTGCTCGATGGCCAGGATGGCGTTGGCCTGGGTGCTGTGGTGCAGGTGGTTGGGCATCTTGGTCATGTTCCAGGGCAGGGACTTGCACAGGGGGATACGGACGGGCTCACAGGCTGCCGCCCGCGCTCCAGGCACGCGGAGCAGGCAGAGCGCAGCCAGGGCGAGCAGCCCGGCCCGCAGCAGCAGCATCCCTCCCGGGCTGCCGCAGACCATGATCCCGGCGGCACGGGGCAGGGTGCAGCAGTGCCGAGGACGCCAAAAGGCCCGCTCCGCCGTCTCCTCCTCCCCCCTGGAAGTGGAAAACAATGATCTGGGAGCTTCTCCTCCCCCGGCAATCTCACAGCTTCCTTGGATCAAATTCCCCCAATGGGGTACCACGAGCTTCGCCGAGCTCCAGCCGCCGCCGCCCCTGCCGCTCCTGCAGCTCTGGCTGCTCTTTCCCGACGTCTAAGCCTTCTGGGGCCGCAGCATCTATTTATTCCTCGCTCCCTCTGGCAGAAGCATCGGACTTCGCAGATGAATCAGATGAGAAGAAAACAAGAGGAAGTGAGGGAGAAATAAAAACAAAAGTAGAATTCAGCTGAGGTAGTTGGAGCTCTGGGGTGTCACCCCCCCTGGATTACAAAAAGGTGCTAAAAGAAGCATGAAATTCTCCCAAGTGAGGAGGAGGACCGGAGGGGGGTTGGGGAAGGGGGGAACCAGAGGGCAAAGACTCCTAATGCGGGAGGACGGTGCAGGAAGAGTTTGCAAGTCTTGTAGGCTGAGCGGAAGATCCAATTTTTGGTGTGAGCTGCGGCCAGCCAGCCGCAGGCAGGAGGGCACCAGCAGGAGAAGCCTCGACGGGAGGTCTGTGGTTCCGACCCTCTGCTCTTCGCTTTCCTACCTACTGACCCGACAGGCAGCTCCGCCCCGGTGCAGTCCCAGCGCTCCAGCGCTCGCTCCCCTTCCCGGGAAGGGAGTGAGGGGTCCGGAGAGAGGTCTGTGGGTTGGAGGCGGAGGAAAGGGAAGCCTGGAGAAGCAGCGAGGATGCGAGAACCCAAGACAGAGCGGACTTGAGACGACCACCTCTTCCCCACCCACACACGGGGGAGCACCCCGTCAGCCCCCCACCCCCGGCTCCAAAGGAGAGCCCCCGGCCTCTCACTGAAGAGCCCACCCCAAATCCCCACGAAGGAGTGCCCCCAGTTCCCCACTTGGGAACCCACCCGAGCCCCACGCTCCCTGGAGATATTTCCTTTAAGCAAACTATAGCCTCACCTCTGTGATCACCGGCTCTGCAGAAAGTCAGACCTGAGGGGGGAAGACTTAAGCAACGTCACTCAATGTCCAAGTCGCAGGAAACAGGGACCCCTGCAGCGGTGTTGGAGCCTTATCAACCCAGAGCTCCTGACTACAGAGGTCTGCATTTTGAATAACTAGGTGGAGGGAAATCGCCTTTCATACAAGGAGAAGAAACGCTATATAATTACAAATAAGCCACCAGAAGCAAGATACGGGTGGTTTTTGTTGTTGTTGTTGTTATTTTGTTTGTCCTTTGCCCTGCAGAATTTAAACTTTTGAGTTTTGCTTTTTAAGCTTCGAATTGAAAATTGCTTTAAAGTACTTGGGCATTTTTTTTTCCGATTTTACTCACTAAAATAAAATGGCATTTATTAACTCTTCTCACCAATAATTTCACCTAACACTTGAGAGATGTGTAGGAAAATTACACCACACTGGTAATGATAATGATGATAATGACAACAATAAAACCCTTTTCATCCAAATGAGCTCAATCTAGAAAAGAAAATGGAAAACAGATCCCCTCCTGGTCTGCTCCTTCCACTAATGAGCCGCCTCTTTTCCTCCCTCTCCCCCTTCCTCCCTTTTCAGGGCAAATTGTAAATGAATGACCTACAGAGGCACTCCTACCCTGCCCTTTCAATGGGAAATTACTGAGCAAAAGGATTGCAGAATGTCAGAAAACACAGCCTTCATTGAGAAGAGAAGGAAACAAACCCTAAAACAAAACAGGAAGTCACCTTTGCTCTGCATCAGTGAAACATTTCGCTGCTTTAATCCAGCCATTTCTCACAGTCAATAATAAGCAGACAAAAGATGCTTCCGCTTTAGAGCACCAAGTGAGATGGTTTCCATTCCCCAGCATTGACTTGACAGCACTTATGAAATGTCAGTGCTAACCTGAGTTTATGGAATTTTATCTCTAAAATGACCATAAACAGCCATTTGGGACTGCAGTAAATTATTTCAGAAGGAAGTTTGTTCCACTTAGGAGAAAAGAAAAAACAACAGATGGCAGATAGGGAGTCATTTAAGTGAGTATACCAACTTTGCCTGGCCTACAATTATTTAGTGTCATTTAACAAAAGAAAGCCAAAAATTATATAAATGAATTAGACGAAAAATGACTTAGCAAGTAAAATTTAGGGAAAAAAAACAAATATAAAAACAGTTAATAATAGAGCTTTGGGGGGGGGCTCTGTAAAGAACATGTAGGTGGAATTTTCAATAAACTAGAAGAAGTGAGGAGTAGATATAATAGATTGTTTGATAAATATATTTTCCTGTTCATCTTAAGTCTTAACAGCATGAGGGAAAAAAAAATGAGCCAGTTGTTTTAATGGTTCTACAATTATCTGAAATAAAGTGTGTTTGCCTTCCCCTGCACATAAGTCAAATATCCCCTTTGTCTAACATGTATGCTCACAATTTTTCTCTAATCCAAATTTCTCTTTATCAACACCTAAAATAAATTTCAGAAGTCTTTTTGGGTTTTGGTTTTTTTAAAATTTATTTCTTTATTGAACTATAGTTGATTTACAGTGTTGTGTTAGTTTCTGGTATACAGCAAAGTGATACCATCATATATATATATTATTTTTCATATTCTTTTCCATTATGATTTATTACAGGATATCGAATATAGTTCCCAGTGCTATACAGTAGGACCTTGTTATTTATCCATGCTATATATAATAGTTTCCATCTGCTAATCCCAAACTCCCAATCCATCCCTCCCACAAGCCCCCTCCCCTTGGCAACCACAAGTCTGTTCACTATGTCTGTGAGTCTGTTTCTGTTTTGTAAATAAGCTCATCTGGGTCATATTTTAGATTCCACATATAAGTGATATCATACAGTATTTGTCTTTCTCTTTCTGACTTACTTCACTTAGTATGATAATACCTAGGTCTATCCATGTTGCTGCAAATGGCATTATTTCATTATTTTTTATGGCTGAGTAGTATTCCATTGGATATACGTACCACATCTTCTTTATTCATTCATCTGTTGATGAGCATTTAGGTTGCTTCCATGTCTTGGCTATTGTAACTAGTGCTGCTATAAACATAGGGGTTTGTGTATCTTTTCAAATTATAGGTTTTTTTCCATATATATATACATATATATATGACCAGGAGTGGGATTGCTGGATCATATGGTAACTCTATTTTTAGTTTTTTAAGTAACCTCCATACTGTTTTCCTAGTGGCTGCACCAGTTTACATTCCCACCAACAGTGTAGGAGGGTTCCCTTTTCTCCACACCCTCTCTAGCATTTGTTATTTGTAGACTTTTTAATAATGGCCATTCTGACCTGTGTGAGGTGGTACCTCATTGTAGTTTTTTTTTTTTTGCGGTACACGGGCCTCTCACTGTTGTGGCCTCTCCCTTTGTGGAGCACAGGCTCCAGGGCGCAGGCTCTGGAGGGAAGCCCCTCATTGTAGTTTTGATTTGTGTTTCTCTAATATCTAGCGATGTTGAGCATCTTTTCATGTGCCTATTGGCCACCAGAAGCTTTTTGAGTACCCTGCCTGGTTCTGATCATTTTTCTAGTTAGTTCCCGTTGAACATCACTCATTTTTGCAAATTATTCTTTAGCACTTGCCAATTTACTGCTTCAAAAAAATTTCTTCATTATTTCATCTGGGTGGACTGTGCCTTCCTAAATAGCATGTATGATTTTTTTTTTTAAAGAAGAGACTTCATCTTCTATTTCTTTTGAAATAGTCATTTGAGAAATGTTGGCCGATGGAACTTGGAATGCAATATTTTAAACATTAAAATATACATATCTTAAAGAGAAGTAAAATACAAACAGTAAATTATGAAAAAGTAGGCTATACAATCATGAAAGAAACACAAATGAGATATGGCATTGTTTCCACTAGTAGATGAGCTATACCCTCAAAACTGAGTGCCTGGGCTTCCCTGGTGGCACAGTGGTTGAGAGTCCGCCTGCCAATGCAGGGGATACGGGTTTGTGCCCCAGTCCAGGAAGATCCCACATGCCGCGGAGTGGCTGGGATCGTGAGCCATGGCTGCTGAGCCTGCGCATCCAGAGCCTGTGCTCCGCAACGGGAGAGGCCACAACAGTGAGAGGCCCACGTACCAAAAACAAAACAAAACAAAACAAAACAAAAAACTGAGTGCCTTCAAACAGGCCCACACTAGAGAAAATTAAGGGAAGGCTGAAACCGGGTGCCCCAGAGGAAATAGGTCATTGGTAATTTGTTTCTTTTATGTTCTATTCTACACCACTTTATTTAACCAGCGTTTAACTGACAGAACACTGATCTTCTTGTAAAACTGCACCTGGGCTACATGAAAGACAGATGATTGCTTTAGACATTTCTCCCTATCTGGTGAAGAAATTTCAAAGTAGAAAATCTGTAGGCCACACAGAAGGGGCTGGAGAATTGGAGCTTTTAAATGATATTTTGATGGGCATAGCTATAGTGATCTTTTAGAACTCACCTAGTTGGGACTGTGGGTCAATTCTGGGCTCGACAGCTGCTTAGGAACTACACCCAGACCCAGTCATGGCCAATCAGTCTTCTTATAATGCCTCATGGCACCATGGTAAGTACCATTCCATTTAAGTTCCTGATAAGCGTTCCTGTGGAGACATCAAAAAAAGATCTTGCTAGAGGTTATCACTGTGAAATAACCATATTTCCAAAATATAAGTTTGACCAATTAAAAAAAAATTTGCAATGTCTTGTTTTGTCAATAATTTAAACATTAACATAATTTTCTTCTGTTAAATACACTTTAAACTTACCCCAGCTGTGGTTTGTAAGACGGTCCACCTCTGTCCTATAAGGAAATGTGCAGGGCTGACGTGTGAAGTAACTAACAACTAGGGCGGCTCAGACACTGACCAGTCAGAGCGACTGCCGCCAATCTCATTCTGCAACAAGTGAGCATCAGCCCTAAGTACCCGGGGAGCAGGGAGACTAGTGTTTATTGAATACCTACTATGTGTGAGGCACATAAACCACACCATGCTTTGCCAGAGGTACTGGTTACAAAGATGAAGAAACTGGGCTTCCCTGGTGGTGCAGTGGTTGAGAGTCTGCCTGCCGATGCATGGGACATGGGTTCATGCCCCGGTCCGGAAAGATCCCACATGCCGCGGAGCGGCTGGGGCTGCGAGCCATGGCTGCTGAGCCTGCACGTCCGGAGCCTGTGCTCTGCAACAGGAGAGGCCACAACAGTGAGAGGCCCGCGTACCGCAAAAAAAAAAAAAGAAAAAAAAAGATGGAAAGATGAAGAAACTGAGGCTCAGAGAAATGAAGTCATTTCCCAAAGCTCTCACAGCTGGCTAAGGGCCTGTCAGAAGTGGGACTTGAATCCATGCTCTTTTCACAATTACAACAATCATACTTCTTCCTGGGCAGAAAGGAGCTGGGAAATGGGAGAAACAGGGCTCTCTGTGATTCTGGGTCTCTGAACATGGCCACACCGGCGGTCAGCCTCTGGCTCTGCTACCCAGGAATAGAATGCAAAGCTTTGACCTCCTTCCTGCTTCATGGCCTCTATCCAAACTATTCTGCAGACCTAGTAATTCCTCTTTAGGAAGATCTCACGTTTCCAGTCTCCAAGCAATCCAACAAAAGCTTCCCACTTGTTAGCTACATCAGCATTAGGGCAGTGACTCTCAAACTGTAATGTGCAGGAGAATCCCCTGCAGGGCTTCTGAAAACACAGATTGCTGGGCCTCATCCAGAGTTTCTAATGTAGTGGGTCATGAGAATTTGCATTTCTAATGAGTTCCCAAGTGACACTGATACTGCTGTCCAGGGACACTTGGAGTATCACCGTTTTGAACTAGATATTAAGCTCTGATTTACCTTGAATAAACTCTTTACATGCTATAAAGATTTCATGATTTTATCTCCTGGTTATCTTCTCTTACTTGAAACAAAATTTCAGTAGAGCAGCCTAACAGCTAAAAGGGGTAGGAAAGAAGAGAGGACTAGATGCCTCTGTTAGTTATTCAAAGGTCGTCCTCAGAGCCCCAGTGAGGCCTGACAATAAAAATCAGCTGGCTCTCTGACCCTAATGTACTTTTCTAAAGGAAAACAGCACCACTCCACCCCCATTGCAACAAAAGAACAATAGATCCAGCTCCAAAGAAGTTCCAGAAAGAACCATAGTATCTTAGTAAAGACATGAACCTCAGCAATATAGCCCACCCACCTGTTCCCCCTCCCTCACCTCCCAGCCTTCCATATCTTAATTTGAAGAGAAAACTCAGAGTTAAAATCACTTATGTAAAGTCATGAAGTCAGTTAGTGGTCGTTAAAGGCTCCCGGTTCAATATTCTTTCTATTTACACCATCCTTCTCTGTTAAAGGTGTGTATTTTTCATCCATTTGGAAACACCAATGTCTATATAAAGTTTATATGATAAACATAATGGTATTCAGTTTACACAATCCCTTAAAATCTTGCAAACATTCCAAACAGCTTAAAAGGATTTGGGAATCCAGAAGAGAAGGTATGGGACACATCCAAGGAAACCTCGCCCTGTGGCACTTCCTGTGTCTAATGTCAATTGAAACCTGGATGATCCTGGATTTCTTTCTAATCTCCCTTTGACAAGATTTAACTGCAGATGATTTCTAGAATACCCTTTCTATCATCTTACCCTAGAATAGACCTCCATGTTTTGCTGCATCTTTCATCTTATCATATGTGGGGAAGTCTTGATTTACTCCTCAGTTCCCCCTCTTATGGTGTGACGAAAGAAACAGAAGAACAGCTTCAGGGCTAACAGCACATTTTGACTTCTGTAAGAAAGTTGCTTTGCTTGCTTGCTTGGGGCAGGAAGAACCGGGTTCCTGATTGGCTGATTCAAAATTAAACAGCTCCCTCCCGCCTTGGGAACTTCCCATCCTGTGAAGGGTATAAAGGCCTCGCCCGACTGTTAGTCGGGGTCTCACTCACTTCTTTCCGAGTGGGACCCTGTTCGGACAGTTTGTGTAAGCTTCTATACTTGTACTTGTATAAATCCTTTGCTAATCTTTCTGCTTGGTGTTGGTGATTCTCGGGTGTCCTTGGTTGGGACACGGGTCGCATTTACCGGGGAACTCGACTCCAGGCGTGTGGCTTCCGGACCGCAACAATGGTGCCAGAGGAAAAGTCAAGTAACACACAGGTCATCCCAACCTGAGTTATGCTGTAAACAACTGAGCAACTGACAGTGACCATCAAGGCCACATTAGAAAATGGCATTAAAATGATCCCCACAAGATTAGAAATCCTGCAAAAAAAAATCAATAAGAAGCAATAACCCGGGAATTCTCTGGCAGTCCAGTGGTTAGGACTCCCTGCTTTCACTGCCAAGGGCGCGGGTTCATTTCATGGTCAGATAACCCAGCTAGTCTTCTGTCATCTGTGATTTGTTAAATGTGAGTTACACATATCATATTTAACCTGGAAGACGATTTGGTCTCTTGCATGGTCATATAAATAATAAGAACATGAATCTCCCAACTTGGCAACTATATCAATTACTAAAGCCAATGAATTGTTAAAAATTTTTTTCAGTTTTGAAGAGTAATAATGCTCATCAGAATATCAGAAGTAGGTATTGAAAGATTTCTACATTCAAAGTGAGAGACTTCAGGGACCTCCCTGGCGGTCCAGTGGTTAAGATTCTGTGGTCCCAGTGCAGGGGACATGGGCTCAGTCCCTGGTTGGGGAACTAGGATTCTGCATGCCACACAGCACAACCAAATAAATGAATAAATAAATACTCATCTGCTTTATCCCACAGCATACATACAATGCTCTTAGAATAAAAATAACAGCACAACCAGCAATATGATTACTGTAAACACTTAAAAAAAAAAAAAGTGAGAGACTTCAAAATAAATTACCCAGTGTAAAGATCCTAAATCTTTTTTTTTTTTTTTGCTGTACGCAGACCTCTCACTGTTGTGGCCTCTCCCGTTGCAGAGCACAGGCTCCGGACGCACAGGCTCAGCGACCATGGCTCACGGGCCCAGCCGCTCCACATCATGTGGGATCTTCCCGGACCAGGGCACGAACCTGTGTCCCCTGCATTGGCAGGCAGACTCTTAACCACTGTGCCACCAGGGAAGCCCAAGATCCTAAATCTTAATATGGATCCTCCTGGTGCTAACAGGACCTTTCCTGGGACTAGGCTTATTACCCTTATATCACTAATCAACTAATTTGCCCCGTGTGAGAATCCTGACCTGTTGAACTTCTTGCTAATCCAAGACCATTAATTACCCTGTGCCATTTTCCTCCATGATCCTTTCTAATTGAGGCCCTTGACCCTCAGGTTGGCCCTCAGCTATCTTACTCTTCCCATCACCTGTTAATAACTCCACCTCTGACTAATACTCTTTCAATCTTTCTCTCCATTCTTCCATCATAAATAACTAGATCATTATAGTGCAGCTCAGGCCAGAATCATGGGAACCACCCAAAGCTAACAACTTTAGTAACTCAGTAGTTGACTTAGTAGTTAGAGAATTTCCTAATTGAAGCTCTCAAAAGGTAAATGCAGATATTTTGCCTCTTTCTTGAGATATATTTAATCACATTTCACAGAAACAAGGTATTATTTCTTAGAATGTAGCAATATGAGGAGGCAAATGCCGATGCTGTTTTCCTTTTCCTCTGTGTTTTGTTGTTGTTGTTGTTGTTATTATCTGTCTGAAATCTGTCCCTTAGAAATCCATTTTTCCTTATTCCAACTTTGGCTCCTTTTTTCATACGTTTACTCCCTAAGTTGGAAGCAGAAAGAGTTGGAATCCAGTCAGCACCAAAAAGTTATGTTTTGAATTTTGTGGACTATATATAATAATAATAAATATTATATAGCATTTACTATGATTTACTATGTGCCAGGCACCATAAAAACATCTAATTCATTCAGTCATCAAAATGACTTGATAACATGGTAACATTATTCTCACTTAGGAATGAGGAAGCTGAGCCACAGAGTAAATAAATAATTTCCCAAGACCCCACAACTTAATAAGAGGTCACGTCAGGATTCAAATCCAGATAATCCAGCTGTAAGACCCGTGCTTTTCCTCTTGGCCCTGCATCGCCTCCACATGAAAACTTACACTGTGCCTAATGGCACAGTGCTCATTAGGACAGTGGGGTGTGCTTTAATATAAGTACCTTACCTACTAAGTATCATGCCAATCCCCCAGATTTTTTTTATAACATCTGTAATGAGATAAAATTTGCATAAATTATATAAACTTCGTTCTTCTAAAGTATACAATCCAGTGGGTCTTATTCAGAGTTGAACAACCACCATCACAACAGATTTTAGAACATTTTCATCATCCCCCAAAAGAAACCCATTCCAATTAGTAGTCACTCCCCATTTCCCCCAAGCCTTCTAGCCCTAGACAACCACTAATCTATCTTCTGTCTCTATAGTTTGCCTATTCTGGACTTACATATACCTTTTCATATAAATGCAATCATACAATATATGGTCATTGTGACTGGCTTTTTTCACCTTTCATAATGTTTTTGGGTTCATCTATCTTGTAGTATACATCAGTACTTCACTTTTTGTTGCTGAATAATATTCCGTTTTATGGATATACCACATTTTGCTTATCCATTTACCAGTTGATGAACATTTCAGAAGTTTCCACTCTTTGGCTATTATAAGTAATGCTGCTATGACGTTTCTGTACGAGTTTTTATGTGAACATATGTTTTCATTTCTCTTGGCTATATACCTAGGAGTGCACTTGGTGGATCACATGGTAACTCTATGTTTAACCTTTGGGGAACTGCCAAACTGTGTTCAAAGTGGCTGCACCATCTTGCATTCTTACCAGCAACATATAAGTGTTTCCAGTTTCTCTACATCCTTCCCAACACTTAATATCATCTGTCTTTTTTATTACAGCCATCCTAGTGGCTGTGAAGTGGCATCTCATTGTGGTTTTGATGTGTATTTTCTTAATGACCAATGATGTTGAGCATATCTTCAAGTGCTTATTGGCTGTGTATTTGTATATCTTCTGTGGAGAAATCTCTCTTTGGATCCTTTGCACTTTTTAATTGGGTTATTTGTCATTGTTGGTTTGGTTTGTTTGCTTTGTTTTATGTTGTTTTGATTTGTAGGAGTTTTTAATACAGTCTAGGTACAAGTTCCTTATCAGATATATAATTTGCAAGTACCTTTTCTCCTTCTATGGTTTGTCTTCTTATTTTCTTAATTGTGTTCTTTGAAGCAGAAAAGTTTGTAATGTTGAAGTTCAATATTTCTTTTGTCTTTTGTGCTTTTAGCGTCAAATCTAAGAAGGATTGGAGTAACCCAAGGTCACAAAGATTTACTCCTGTTTTCTTCTAAGGACTTTTAGCTCTTGTATTTTGGTCTATGGTCTATTTTGAGTTAGTTTTTATGCATGGTGTAAGGAAGAGGTCCAACTTCATTCTTTTGCATGTGTTATCTAGTTGTCTCAGCACTATTTATTGAAAAGATTATTCTTGCCCCATTTAATTGTCTTGGCATTCTTGTCAAATATCAGTTAAACATAAATGTAAAGGTTTATTCTGGACTCTCAATTCTATTCCATTGATTCCCTTGATATCTTGACTCATTCTTATGATAATTAGTGAAGATCTTAACACCAAGATTGGTTTTATCTTAGGAAATTTGTCTTGTAAAACCTGTCTCTTTTGAGGAATATCTCAGAAATGATAAAAAAAAGACAGGAAGATTATAATTTCCACATCCTACCCTGAATGTATGACTGATCGATACAATATTATTAACTGAACACAAGAGTAAATAATTTATTTTTATTCAAACAGAGTCACAAAAATTATAATCATCTTCATCAGTTCACTCAGTCCCATGTAATTAATTTTTTTTTATCTTGATCTTTTGTTAGCACTTTTATGAATTCATCAGTTTTCCATTAGAGTTCTGAAAATACTTATTCATTCAGTTCAGCAGTACAGTCAGTTACCAGAAACCTGTACTTGTCAGAGTCTTTTCCATGAATTCCTTGAAGATGAAACCCTTTTATAGGGACATTTTTGCAAAAGCATCAGAGTACACACAGAACTGTCTGTAAATGACAAAAGACTTAAAAATGACCATGGTTAAAGGTCTGATGAAAGTTCATAATAATGCAATTGACAAGGAAATTTACTTATTTCTGAGATATATATTTTAAAGTAATAACTAGAATTATGACTTATTATATCAGAACATATAAGATTTTTAGAAACTTCATGTAATGTCTGAAACATTTATGTTAACATATTTCCATACAAATAACCCAAAGAAAGTTTAGTGTTAGTTGTTTTTTTTTTTGCTTGTTTGTTTTTTTATACTGCAGGTTCTTATTAGTCATCAATTTTATATACATCAGTGTATACATGTCAATCCCAATCGCCCAATTCAGCACACCACCATCCCCACCCCACCACGGTTTTTCCCCCTTGGTGTCCATATGTTTGTTCTCTACATCTGTGTCTCAACTTCTGCCCTGCAAACTGGTTCATCTGTACCATTTTTCTAGGTTCCACATACATGCATTAAATACGATATTTCTATTTCTCTTTCTGACTTACTTAACTCTGTATGACAGTCTCTAGATCCATCCATGTCTCAACAAATGACCCAATTTCGTTTCTTTTTATGGCTGAGTAATATTCCATTGTATATATGTACCACATCTTCTTTATCCATTCGTCTGTTGATGGGCATTTAGGTTGGTTCCATGACCTGGCTATTGTACATAGTGCTGCAATGAACATTGGGGTGCATGTGTCTTTTTGAATTATGGTTTTCTCTGGGTATATGCCCAGGAGTGGGATTGCTGGGGTGTATGGTGGTTCTTATTTTAGTTTTTTAAGGAACCTCCATACTGTTCTCCATAGTGGCTGTATCAATTTACATTCCCACCAACAGTGCAAGAGGGTTCCCTTTTCTCCACACCCTCTCCAGCATTTGTTGTTTGTAGATTTTCCGATGATGCCCATTCTATCTGGAATGAGGTGATACCTCATTGTATTTTTGATTTGCATTTCTCTAATAATTAGTGATGTTGAGCAGCTTTTCATGTGCTTCCTGGCCATCTGTATGTCTTCTTTGGAGAAATGTCTATTTAGGTCTTCTGCGCATTTTTGGATTGGGTTGTTTGTTTCTTTAATATTGAACTGCATGAGCTGTTTATATATTTTGGAGATTAATCCTTTGCCCATTGATTCGTTTGCAAATATTTTCTCGCATTCTGAGGGATGTCTTTTCATCTTGTTTATGGTTTCCTTTGCTGTGCAAAAGCTTTGAAGTTTCATTAGGTCCCATTTGTTTACTTTTGTTTTTATTTCCATTACTCTAGGAGGTGGATCAAAAAAGATCTTGCTGTGATTTATGTCAAAGAGTGCTCTCCCTATGTTTTCCTCTAAGAGTTTGATAGTGTCTGGTCTTACATTTAGGTCTCGAATCCATTTTGAGTTTATTTTTGTGTATGGTGTTAGGGAGTGTTCTGATTTCATTTTTTTACATGTAGCTGTCCAGTTTTCCCAGCACCACTTATTGAAGAGACTGTCTTTTCTCCATTGTATATCCTTGCCTCCTTTGTCATAGATTAGTTGACCATAGGTGTGTGGGTTTACCTCTGGGCTTTCTATCTTGTTCCATTGATCTATGTTTCTGTTTTTGTGCCAGTACCATATTGTCTTGATTACTATAGCTTTGTAGTATAGTCTGAAGTCAGGGAGTCTGATTCTGCCAGCTCCATTTTTTCCCCTCAAGACTGCTCTGTCTATTTGGGGTCTTTTGTGTCTCCATACAAATTTTAAGATGATTTGTTCTAGTTCCATAAAAAATGCCATTGGTGATTTGATAGGGATTGTATTGCATCTGTAGATTGCTTTGGGTAGTATAGTCATTTTCACAGTATTGATTCTTTCAATCCAAGAGCATGGTATATCTCTCCATCTGTTGGTATAATCTTTTTTATTTTATTTATTTATTTTTGTTGTTGTTATAATCTTTAATTTCTTTCATCAGTGTCTTATAGTTTTCTGCATACACGTCTTTTGTCTCCCTAGGTAGGTTTATTCCTAGGTATTTTATTCTTTTTGTTGCAATGGTAAATGGGAGTGTTTCCTTAATTTCTCTTTCAGATTTTTCATCATTAGTGTATAGGAATGCAAGAGATTTCTGTGCATTAATTTTGTATCCTGCAACTTTACCAAAGTCATTGATTAGCTCTAGTAGTTTTCTGGTGGCATCTTTAGGATTCTCTATGTATAGTATCATGTCATCTGCAAACAGTGACAGTTTTACTTCTTCTTTTCCAATTTGTATTCCTTTTATTTCTTTTTCTTCTCTGATTGCCGTGGCTAGGACTTCCAAAACTATGTTGAATAATAGTGGTGAGAGTGGACATCCTTGTCTTGTTCCTGATCTTAGAGGAAATGCTTTCAGTTTTTCACCATTGAGAATGATGTTTGCTGTGGGTTTGTCATATATGGCCTTTATTATGTTGAGGTAGGTTCCCTCTATGCCCACTTTCTGGAGAGTTTTTATCATAAATGGGTGTTGAATTTTGTCAAAAGCTTTTTCTGCATCTATTGAGATGATCATATGGTTTTTATTCTTCAATTTGTTAATATGGTGTATCACATTGATTGATTTGCATATATTGAAGAATCCTTGCATCCCTGGGATAAATCCCACTTGATCATGGTGTATGATCCTTTTAATGTGTTGTTGGATTCTGTTTGCTAGTATTTTGTTGAGGATTTTTGCATCTATATTCATCAGTGATATTGGTCTGTAATTTTCTTTTTTTGTAGTATCTTTCTCTGGTTTTGGTATCAGGGTCATGGTGGCCTCATAGAATGAGTTTGGGAGTGTTCCTTCTGCTGCAATTTCTTGGAAGAGTTTGAGAAGGATGGGTGTTAGCTCTTCTCTAAATGTTTGATTGAATTCACCTGTGAAGCCATCTGGTCCTGGACTTTTGTTTGTTGGAAGATTTTAAATCACAGTTTCAATTTCATTACTTGTGATTGATCTGTTCATATTTTCTGTTTCTTCCTGGTTCAGTCTTGGAAGGTTGTACCTTTCTAAGAATTTGTCCATTTCTTCCAGGTTGTCCATTTTATTGGCATAGAGTTGCTTGCAATAGTCTCTTAGGATGCGTTGTATTTCTGCGGTGTCCGTTGTAACTTTTTTTCATTTCTAATTTTATTGATTTGAGTCCTCTCCCTCTTTTTTTTGATGAGTCTGGCTAATGGTTTATCAGTTTTGCTTATCTTCTCAAAGAACCAGCTTTTAGTTTTATTGATCTGTGCTATTGTTTTCTTTGTTTCTATTTCATTTATTTCTCCTCTGATCTTTATGATTTCTTTCCTTCTGCTAACTTTGGGTTTTGTTTGTTCTTCTTTCTCTACTTCCTTTAGGTGTAAGGTTAGATTGTTTATTTGTGATTTTTCTTGTTTCTTGAGGTAGGCTTGTATAGCTATAAATTTCCCTCTTAGAACTGCTTCTGCTGCATCCCATAGGTTTTGGATTGTCGTGTTTTCATTGTCATTTTTCTCTATGTATTTTTTGATTTCCTCTGATTTCTTCAGTGATCTCTTGGTTATTTAGTAACATACTGTTTAGCCTCCATGTGTTTGTGTTTTCTACGTTTTTCTCCCTGTAATTCATTTCTAATCTCATAGCGTTGTGGTCAGAAAAGATGCTTGATATGATTTCAATTTTCTTAAATATACTGAGGCTTGATTTGTGACCCAAGATGTGATCTATCCTGGAGAATGTTCCATGTGCAGTTGAGAAGAAGGTGTAATCTGCTGTTTTTGGATGGAATGTCCTATAAATATCAATTAAATCTATCTGGTCTATTGTGTCATTTAAAGCTTCTGTTTCTTTATTTATTTTCATTTTGGATGATCTGTCCATTGGTGTAAGTGAAGTGTTAAAGTCCCCCAGTATTATTGTGTTACTGTTGATTTCCTGTTTTAGAGCTGTTAGCCATTGCCTTATGTACTGAGGTGCTCCTATGTTGGGTGCATATATATTTATAATTGTTATATCTTCTTCTTGGATTGATCCCTTGATCATTATGTAGTGTCCTTCCTTGTCTCTTGTAACATTCTTTATTTTAAAGTCTATTTTATCTGATATGAGTATTGTTATTCCAGCTTTCTTTTGATTTCCATTTGCATAGAATACCCTTTTCCATACCCTCACTTTCAGTCTGTATGTGTCCCTAGGTCTGAACTGGGTCTCTTGTAGACAGCATATACATGGGTCTTGTTTTTGTATCCATTCAGCGAGCCTGTGTCTTTTGGTTGGAGTATTTAATCCATTCATGTTTAAGGTAATTATCGATATGTATGTTCCTATGACCATTTTCTTAATTGTTTTGGGTTTGTTTTTGTAAGTCCTTTTCTTCTCTTGTGTTTCTCACTTAGAGAAGTTCCTTTAGCATTTGTTGTAGAGCTGGTTTGGTGGTGCTGAATTCTCTTAGCTTTTGCTTGTCTGTAAAGCTTTTGATTTCTCCATTGAATCTGAATGAGATCCTTGCCAGGTAGAGTAATCTTGGTTGTAGGTTCTTCCCTTTCATCACTTTAAGTATATCATGCCACTCCCTTCTGGCTTGTAGAGTTTCTGCTGAGAAATCAGCTGTTAACCTTATGGGAGTTCCTTGTATGTTATTTGTTTTTTTCCCCTTGCTGCTTTCAATAATTTTTCTTTGTCTTTAATTTTTGCTGGTTGGATTACTATGTGTTTCGGCGTGTTTCTCCTTGGGTTTATCCTGTATGGGACTCGCTGCACTTCCTGGACTTGGGTGGCTATTTCCTTTCCCATGTTAGGGAAGTTTTCGACTATAATCTCTTCAAATATTTTTTCTGTTTTTTTCTCTCTCTCTTCTCCTTCTGGGACCCCTATAATGAGAATGTTTTTGCATTTAATGTTGTCCCAGAGGTCTCTTAGGCTGTCCTCATTTCTTTCCATTCTTTTTCCTTTAGTCTGTTCCACAGCAGTGAATTCCACCATTCTGTCTTCCAGGTCACTTATCTGTTCTTCTGCCTCAGTTATTCTGCTATTGATTCCTTCTAGTGTAGTTTTCATTTCAGTTATTGTATTGTTCATCTCTGTTTGTTTGTTCTTTAATTCTTCTAGGTCTTCGTTTCACTATCATTATTGTGAATTCTTTTTCTGGAAGGTTGCCTATCTCCACTTCATTTAGTTGTTTTTCTGGGGTTTTATCTTGTTCCTTCATCTGGTATATAGCCCTCTGCCTTTTCATCTTGTATATCTTTCTGTGAATGTGGTTTTTGTTCCACAGGCTGCAGGATTGTAGTTCTTATTGCTTCTGCTGTCTGCCCTCTGCTGGATGAGGCTATCTAAGAGGCTTGAAGGGAGGGACTGGTGGTGGGTAGAGCTGACTGTTGCTCTGGTGGGCAGAGCTCAGTTAAACTTTAATCCACTTGACTGTTGATGGGTGGGGTGGTTTCCCTCCCTCTTGGTTGTCTGGCCTGAGGCAACCCAACAGTGTAGCCTACCTGGGCTCTTTGGTGGGGCTAATGACAGACTCTGGGAGGGCTCACGCCAAGAAGTACTTCCCAGAACTTCTGCTGCCAGTGTCCTTGTCCCCAAGGTGAAACAGAGCCACCCCCCACCTCTGCAGGAGACCCTCCAACACTAGCAGGTAGGTCTGGTTCAGTCTCCCCTGGGGTCACTGCTCCTTCCCTTGGGTCCCGACACGCACACTACTTTGTGTGTGCCCTCCAAGAGTGGAGTCTCTGTTTCTCTCAGTCCTGTGAAGTCCTGCAATGAAATCCTAGTACCTTCAAATTCTGATTCTCTAGGAATTCCTCCTCCTATTGCCAGACCCCCTGACTTGGGGCTCAGAACCTTCACTCCAGTGGGTGTACTTCTGTGGTATAAGTGTTCTCCAGTCTGTGAGTCACCCACCCACCAGTTACAAGATTTGATTTTACTGTGATTGTGCCCCTCCTACCGTCTCATTGTGGCTTCTCCTTTCTTTGGATGTGGGGTATCTTTTTGGTGAGTTCCAGTGTCTTCCTGTCAATGATTGTCCAGCAGCTAGTTGTGATTCTGGTGTTCTCACAAGAGGGAGTGAGAGCATGTCCTTCTACTCTGCCATCTTGGCTCCTCCTCAAGAGTAAATAATTTCTTGAACCCAAAGGAAAAACATCTGGTCAAACCTGTTAATTACAATGACATTATGATACATGACAGTCTCTGGAATAATTCTAGTGGAGAATTATGTCTTGTATCTCCAAATAAAACCTTGTTTTTATTTATTTTTTTCATAAGAAATAAATTCCAAGACTATTCAGAAATGATTATAATTTATAAAAAATAATATTTGTTTTGATTCTGTTTATTAGCTGCCAGTCTGATCATTATTAAAGGATTATTATTAAAGTATATTATTAAAAGGAAAAAGAAATGAGTCTCTCCAATTCCTTGATTGACTTAATGTGGTTCAAAATTTGATAGGACTTTGCACATAGATCATCTGGGAAAACCACGCCTTCCCCCCTAGTTACACGTCATGTCAAAGGTAACACATTGCATGGGAAGGATTCCCAGAGAGAGAATTAGGGAATGATGTTATATAGAGTGACATCACTGAATTATTCCATCTGAAGTGGAAAGAGAGACAGGAACAGAAAATCAGCCATTCTTTCCCTTTACCAATAAAGATTAAAACCTGACAAAGTTATGAAAACAACACCCATGAAGATCAGATCTGGCCATTCAGATACTTTTAAGCATAGACTTTTTATAAATCCTTCATCTCCTCTCTTGATAGACATTCAGATTTTGACTTCTTACTAGTAATTGCCAAACAAAAACAATTTGAATTCTTTAAATATTTTGCAAGAGTGAGAAATAGCATCCCTTTTCTTAGATTTCCTTTCTTCCCAATTTTGAAACAAAAACCATTTAAATTTGTAAGATTGGAATGAAAACAAGGAAGTCTTTAAGAGGACCTTTTAGTAGAGTGCCCATTGGAGTCCATTTATACTGTTTTATAAACAAATATTAATGTTTTTGATTATGATGATAGTGATGGTGATTAACACAATGACAACATAGCTATCAAGGTCTAGAATATTGTGTCCAATAGGACCAAAGTGAAGAGGATACAGAGGAAACAATGAAACTTCTCTTTGGCAGAGTTGAGGTGGTGGAATATAATCTCTAAAGAGAGTTTAAAAGAATATTGTTATCCTAGAAAAGATCTTTCATCCATTCATTCATTGAACACATACTGCTACCTTCTAAGTGCCAGTTTTAGGTTGTGGAGATGACACAACAAAGTCTGAGCCATCATAAAACTTACATTGTTATAAGTTTTCTCTACAAAATGGAAAGAACTGTATAATGGTTGGTCCTATATCTTAACTGAGAAAAGACTAAGTTACAACATTATGTTACAGCAAAGAAGATTTACACTAGATCTGAAGGATGTTCTCCATTGAGGTTGATAAATTCCTGAAATTGGTCCCTTAAAAACTAAATTAGTGTAGAAAGAGAGAACACCTTTTTCTTCCAAGGGTTTAGATGATACCACCCTACAATCACGGTCACAAACATCACTGTTTTCTTCAGATGGGCCCCAAACTTAAAGTGGAAGGAGGAGGCCCTGAGAGGTGAGGCTTTGAAAGAATTGGCAGGGGGAAAATGGTTAAGTTGGCATTTTTGATAGTACCTCTAAACTGCTCTTGAAAAACTGCTTACATTTCCCTAACATATTTTCAGCTCAGTATATATTTATTTAGTCACTTGTCATATAATAAGAGCCTAAGTGTGTACATCTGAAATGATTCTTTGTCATGCAGGTGAGATGTTTCATTTCACCAAATTATAGGTCCATATTTTCCTTTTATTTTTGCTTCTTCCCCACATCACCCATGGACATGCTTTTTGCAGAAGATTGCATTTCCTTTTCTAGGTATAAAAAAATTTTAACTAGAAGTATCTGTAAGACCACAATAGCCAGGGTGGTGCAGCCCTCAAGGAACCCTGTCACACTGCACCACATCAGCCACTCAGTGGGTGCTGCCTAGTGTTAAAAATATCATTTATGGTGAAGGTTAGTTGGGGAACTTTGCAGTGCTTTACATCTGCTATGCATTTAGTTTCAGAGCTCACTTTTCTCTGAAGAATGTGGTCAAGCCAACAACACGCTAAGATTTTCCCTAAAGTATTTAAGAACAACCAAATAGAAAACCATAAAGTTGTAACACTTGATTCATAGTAAGACTTTGACTAAGGCAATCAAGAAACTACTTTACTAGAAAAGAGTTCAATCACATTTAGAAAAGAAAAAAGTATCCAAATAGACAGCCAGTCCATGGTTTCTATCTAGCTATTGCTGCCTCCAGGGAAACACAAATTTGTAGGCCCTCCTATGAATGAACTTATTCTATATTTTAACAAATGTAAGGTATTCACACATTCCATGTTTTCAACCTCAGTAAAAATTTACATTTTCTATCCTGACTATAGAGAATTAATACTTGCATCATTTCATATATATATCTCAAAATATACAAAGTATATGTTTCCATTGTTGCATTTCTAAATAGGTATAAGAAATAGTATATATCCCTAAGGCCATGATATATGATTGAAATAAATTATTAGGACAAAAAAATGTTTGATGGCTGCCCAGGAAGTCCCCCTCCCCCACCCCAGGCAGGGAAGGAGAACAAAGGAGAGAACAAAGGAAATGAAAAGAGGTGCAGCAAAAACAGGTTGGAAGGATACTAGGGCTGAACTTATTGCTAGTGGGGAAACAAGAAGATAATTCCACAGGGAGGAGGAGATGTCCACTCCTCCCCAGGACTAAATACATGGGAGGAACCTGACTGGAAGAGCCACTTTTCCGGCCTGTGAACTTGAGCGCAGAAAGCTACTGGGCTTTTCCCTCTCCTTTGGAGATCTCTTGGAGATCTTCAAGCCCTCTTTGGTGCCCACTGTGGTCACTTCTAGAGGTAGTGCAGCCACTGCAAGGAAGGCCTACGATGGCCCAGCACTCCTATGACTGGGTACTTAATTCTCAATCCTGGGGTCAAAAGTTAGCAAGTCCTGTTAGCCATATATCTAAAGCCACTTTCTCCAATCAACTTTGTTAGTAATCGTATCCATCAGTTGGTCTGCTATAACTTTTTTTCTAACTGGAATCCTAATTTGGATTGGTAAGAAAGGTCTTTGTTTACTAAACCCTTCAAGGTTTACCAGGAGTTTAATTTCATCCCATTGGCCTCAGGGATGACTATGTCCCTGGGGTCTAGTTCCCTTATAATAGGGATAGTAATGAGACCTCTGTGCAGTGCCTCAGCACTAGGTCACAAAGGATACAATTTCAAAAAGACGATTTGATGCCAAAGTACTACTCTTATTAATAATATTGTTTATTTTTATAAAAACAATTACAAAGAACAAATAGGTCGCAGATGATAAGTATAAAGTAATATTTACCAGGACTTCAACTCTCACCATTTTAATTTTTCTCATGTGTGCCACGACCCCCAACCAATTTTCCTCTCATATTGCCTGTTCTTTGCCTATCTATAAACAAAAATGCCCTGGAGATTAAGTGCTACAGAAATATAAGATGGAACAGATGTTGTGCTGAATAACCCTTTCCCTGCCCCTTTGAGAAAACCCAGGACTAAAGGTGCTTTTGACATACTGTATGTTTTTATAAGGCCAAAACTGTGTTACATCTTTTTACGATAAGAGTAGTGTTCAGGAATCTGATCTGTACTGTGGCTAAAGCCATAAAATATTATAAGATTCTGGGGTAAGATCCATGAAAACTGCTGAGCTTCTGTGTAAATCTGCTTGTAATTCAACATATATCCCACCAAGTTTATCATTTACTGTCACCAAAACTCCCCTGCTCCTTTTATTTGCAACTCCCCACTGATAAAAGTAATGAATTCCAAGCATATTCACATGGGTCTGTGAACTAATACTCAACTCAAGACATAATGGTTACAAAATATTTATGCCTGAGAGGTAACAGTTCCTATACAGTTTCACTATTAATTAATTTATAAAAAATGCACATCTGTTGAATCCTTAACTAATCTCCCCCAATTTCTTTCTTTTTTTTAAAGAATGTCCACCCATAGATACTGATTTACTAGATAACAATAGCATGTAATTCCAAAGGGAGTGGTAAGTAGTGCTAAGATATTCCAAAATCTTTTTTCATTTGGAAGGTACTTTGTCTAATTATTAATATTAGATTGTGTTAGGTTAAATGTATCCTTTAAAGCATCTCAGGTAACCACTACAAAAATAGCCATAGGGCATATAACTTTCAAACTAATGAAGGGGAAAACACAAGAGAAGCAGAGATGAAAATGAAACTAAAAACCTCAAAATGGATCGCTGTACCTGAGACCAGACATGGTCTGAAATTGCTTACATTTGCAAATATTCCAGCGGATACATAACTCCTCCACCTTGCAACCGTCAAACCCCACTTTCTCACCAAACCCAAGATTTTTCTCTCTTCTCTCTCTCTCTCTCCCTCCCCTTCCCTTTCTTTCTCTCATTGTACATACACATACTTATATTTGTATACTTATATTTGTATACTTAATTCTTATGTTCTCTATTTATTTTTAGATCAATCTTATGTCTACTTCTTAAGCCCTTAGATTGAACTTACATATTAATAAAGAAATTTGACTAATTAAGAACAAAGCCAGGTTGAATATAACTGAATTTTGACTTATCTGGTTGTTTGGTGGTGGTGTTAGGGCTTTTTGAACCTATTTTTCAATGATAAACTGCTCTCAATTAAATTTATATAGCTTAAATTGTTCCATTGTCTCCAAAGTACATGTTAATTGTTTCAATGATAATGATAATTTAGGGGAGAAGGAGGAAGGGGAAAAAAACAGATCATTGAGACACGCAGAGAAACCATCCAGGGTTGGGAATCAGTTGCAGTAGCAGATAGAGGGTAAGAAACTTCCCGGCCAATTTCATCAGCCATTTATCAATACCATCTCTTTCCC